>NC_136072.1:1188663833-1189148833 GCF_964261635.1 Lissotriton helveticus | reverse complement strand
AATTAGTAACCAGTAATCCCGCGTTAGCAGTTGGTAGCAGAGTGAGGATGGTTATCTTCTTGAGGAAGGTAATCTAGAGAGGTTAGTTTACCCCAAGGCCCGAGACGTCGAGAGACGAGCAGCGGAAGAATCGTGTGCCGAAAGGTGCAGACGGTGCGAGAAAAGCAGCAGTATCGGAGAGTGAGTATAAAAAGGGTCATGCGTGAACAGATTGCGGTGTTTTGTGTTGTATTTGTATTGTAATGTCTTGCGGAGTTGAATGCCTGTAGTGTGAAAGAGAGAAGGTTGTGAGCGCGCGCAACCTGGTAAACTGGTAACCTGGTAAACGGGTGAACTGGTGAAATCTTAAGTTCAGGCCAGAGCTTAAGTGGTTTTGGGTGTATCGAACATCCAGGGTAGTTGTCGACCATAGTACGGAGGTCACGAGGTACCATTGACCGCCGTGGATCCAAGATAGGGGGAGTGTAAGAGTGAGTGTATGAGTAACGGACGCTGGTCGAAAGTTACTGCGTGTGAGTAACCTATCGGAGAAGGCGATTGTCTGGAAGTAAACGGAAAGACATTTCGCCAAGTTAGGGTGACAACTACAGAAAGACTGTGGGCGTACAGTCAAAGAAAGGTGATCGCTTGGACGGAAGTAATCATTTTTCAGAGTATGAATGGGATGCGTGCATGACCGAGGAGACGAGCTGAGAAAGGAGGGGAACTGCTGCGAAGGGGGACGGGTGACGTCGGCTAGAGCCGCGCTCTGATTGAGCGGTTGGTGTGACGTTAGCTAGAGCCGCGTTCTGGTTGGGCGGCTAGAGTGACGTCGGAGGAAAGCCGCGTACGGATAGGCCAGTTAGTGAGAACGGCGCTGAGATTGGTGGAATATCATCAGGAAGTAAACAAACGCGGAGAAAAGAGAAATCATGAAGTGTTTTAAGTGTTTGAAAGGGATTTTTAAACGTAAACGAAGTGAACATTATTACGGGGAAGAGGCTCCCCCAGAGGGTACGCCAGCTCATTATATGGCAAAGAATGTGGGGCTGCATACGATATTGTGGATTGGGGCTTGGAATAAGCTTACGGAAGGAAATGAGGAAATGCAGTTCCCGAAGTATGGAACGTTTAAGTTAGAGGTGTTACATCGGCTAAAAGCAACCATGTCCTCATCGAAACCCTCACCTAGACCAACACAGTTTGAGGCTCTTAATGCATGGATTAAGGCTGCACACGACCGAAATTTGAACAGGCGTCAACAAAGGCTGACGCGATCGGTAAGGGCAGTGCGAGATTCCAAATGGGATGAGGAGGAAAAGCGTTGGAGGGTACAGACTATTGAGGTGGAGAAAATGTATCCGATGAGGGAGGTGTCAGGAGGAGGAAACCTCATGGAAGAAGACGAGGAAAGCGAGTCGGAGGACAATCTGATAAACAGATTGTTAATGGATAGACCACCTCCGAGAGTGGGATTGATAGAAGATAGAGGGCTCGCAAGGGAAGATGGGAATGAGATAGAGGGATATACACCACTCCCTATATCGGAATGGACACCTAACAAAGGCGGAGAAACACCTCCAAACAACACTGTACAGAGTGTAGTGGGAAGGTTTGTGGTGCAGAAAACGCCAACCACAGAAAGGGTTGAGTCTGTGGGATTGCCAGACGCTCTTCAAGTGCCTGTTACCATAGGACCCATAGTTTCGATCTATAATTCTGAGAGAGATAGAGGGGAACAACAAAGGCAATTGGATAGGGAAAGGATTGAGATGGAAAGGAGGAATAATGTGACGAATGCATGGAAACAATTACCAGGTTCGGTAACGTGGAACACCCCATTAGACACAACTGTCGGTCCCAATTCAGAACAGGGAGGTCCGAGAGGACCAATGGATCTAAGGGGACCGCGGCCAAGATCTTTTTCAGAGTTAAGAGCTGATTTGAGGGAATGGGACGGGTCCATAGTATCTCCGAGTAACAGGACAAGAACGGAACCAGAGTGGGAAAGCAGGGGAAACGGGACAGTATCTCATTGTGGGGCCAGCGAGAGTAGTCAGAGCCGGGAAGGCCAAAGTCAAGAGAATAGAGGGGATGCATGTCCTACAAATCAGAGAGAACAGCCGGAACAAAATACTAGGATTGTAGAATGTGAGGAAATGTCCCGTCTCTGGGGGAACGGAGGAGATGAGGCGGTACGGGCTTTTCAGAATAGGTTTAGGTGCCTTCATCATACACTTGGGGAAGACGTTCAACATTGGAGAAAGGAGAACAGCGATAGGTCCCGCCACGCCTCGAATAATCAGGAATCACAGGGAAGTAGGGAAGAAAGAGGGAGTAATAGAACCTCTTACCCTCTATCCCGTGAAACTAGCCAGGATGGAGAGAGAGAGGCTGGGAGGCATGAAGGAGTGTTTCACCACCCACCCCGAGAAGATGGAAAGGCATGGGACTTAGAGAGATGGGAACAGGGGAGGACTCCCTATAATTCACCAATACCTAAACGTAGATCTCGGAGCTGGGATGGGAGAGATGCGGATGGAGGAGCTAAATTGAGTGTCTTGAAAGCTGAAATAAAGGCAAAAAGGCTTGATGTTACCAGTTTAAAATCAGATGTTGATGAGATAATAGATGGAACATTGCCTTTGGAAAGGATAGAATTGTATGAACAGGATGAGTTATTGTTCATGGCAAAGGATATTACTAGGAAAGCTAGAGCGTTTCATGAAAAACTGACTGATTTGGCAGACAAGTATGCCGTGGATTTGTCTAGGACAAGGGCATTGCAGAGCAACCACAGATTACAGTACGCAGACCAAGATCTAGATGAGAAGAGAACTACTGGATTAAAAACACACATAAGAGAGTTGGTAACAGGGATAAGAGTGTGGAGAGAACTGGATAAATGGGAAGAAAGGTGGTCGAAAAAGGGCACAGTTAGGCGAAGTACAAATGTGATGACCCCTGAGGGAAGGGTAATGCAGATGGAGGCATTCCCTTTGCGAGAAATATCAAATGGAAATTATGTACATGTGCCCTGGAGTAGAGGAGACTTAGCCGCATTTACCAACTCATTTCCGAAGTTGCGGGACAATCCAGTCGAATGGTATAAGCAGGTAGAGAGGTTCGTTAAAATCTCGAAAGTACTGTGGATAGATTTGAACACGTTGTTTGACATCGTGGTCCCATCTGATCTATGGACCCCTTGTAAGACTAGTGTCGAATGGCCAAATGCTGAACCATTGAGGGATGCTCGAACAAATGGACCATCTGAGATTGTCATGCGAAAGTATGAAAGGGTAATAGCATGGCTGAAAGATAAGGTACCACCACAGGATATAGATTGGGTAAAAATAGACCGAACAAGGCAGGAACCCAAGGAGACAGTTCACGAGTTTTATGAAAGATTGCTGAAAACATTCAAGCAATACAGTGGACTAGATGTAATGGATCCCAAAGATATAGGGCAGTTCGTGTCAAAGTTTGTCTTGGGGTTGAGACCTGATATTTGTTTGATGATACAGCAACATTTAATCTGTTGGCAGAACAAACCACTAGATGAGATTTTACGCTATGCGAGGTACTGCAGTGACGAGATAGATTCTAAAGCCAAGAATCTAAAGGAGAAATTGATGGTGGTGCAAATGCAGTCCGCTGGGAAGGGTGGCCAGCAGAAGCAGGGGATGGGACGAAAACCAAATGGTCAGAGCAAAGATAATGAAGAAGGGCAGAGACCTAGGATAGACTTTGCCACTTTAAAGAAAACGACAAAGTGTCATCTGTGTCATCAGGTGGGGCATTGGCGACGCGAGTGTCCCTTTAACCCTGAAAACGGAGAGCTAGAAGTAGAAGAGCAGGTCCAAGAAGACCCAGTGCAAAAAGTGACAGTCCCAAGCAGTAAGGTGGCCAAAGGGGGGACTTCGGCTCCACGGGCCCAATTCCCACAGCCACCGAAGATAGCAGCTGGAGGAAAGGTCTTTAAACAAATGCCTCTGTTTATCGAGGAAGAAAAATGTTATTACATTGATCCATTGACAGGACAACGGGTGAGCAGTGAAGAAGACTGTACCCTCGGGGCAGTTCTAGAAGTGGATCAGAGAGGGCCATTTGTTGAGGCAGAAGTGGCAGGGTGTCCCACTACGTTCTTAGTGGACACTGGGGCTACTCGTTCGACTCTGAGATCAGCGGTAGTTCCAGACTTGCCAATGTCAGGGGAAACAATTCAAGTGGTAGGAGTCGCAAATAAAAGAATGACTAGTCCCTTGACAGAACCAGTGTCTGTGAAAATTGGAAACCACATGAACGAACATCAGTTTGTGGTTTGTGACTCGAGTCCGGTATGTCTGTTAGGTAGGGATTTGTTATGCAAATTGAATTGCACCATATACTGCACCCCACAAGGAGTGGAGGTACAGACTACCGACGATGATGCTACCTTTAAGGTGGCCAATTCAAAATTCTGTGTAGAACTATATCCTACTCTGACTGTAGAAGATCTTCCACAAGACTTAAGAGATGCAGTGGCGTCAGAGGTGTGGGATTTCACAGGAGAAGATATAGGATTGATTAAAGGGGTAGAACCGGTAAAAATTCTGGTAAAACCAAATGTTGAGTTTCCAAGAACGCCTCAATACAAATTGTCCCAGGAAACGATTGCGGGAATAAAGCCTGTGATCGAGTCAATGATACAGCAGGGAATACTGAAGGAAATCGTGGGCAGTCCTTGTAACTCCCCGATTATGGGTTTGCAGAAACCTAGCGGGAAGTTTAGGATAGTTCAGGATTTACGAAAAATTAACAACATAGTCGTTTCATGTTGTCCCGTGGTACCGAATCCATCAGTAATATTGTTTCAAATACCATGTCAAGCAGAATGGTTCACAGTGATAGATCTTTGTCAGGCTTTCTTTTCAATCCCATTGGATGAAGAGAGCAGGTACCTTTTTGCGTTTAAAATGGAAGATCGCGTTTTAACATGGTGTCGAATCCCACAAGGATTCACAGACAGCCCATCCATCTTTAATCAGTTGTTGAAAAAGAATCTTGAGAATCTAGTACTGCCACAGAACTCGGTTCTGGTACAGTACATAGATGACCTACTTGTTGCGTCAGAAACAGAGGAAGCTTGTAAAGTAGATTCAATTGCCTTACTGAATCATTTAGCTGAAAATGGACATAAGGTATCTCCGAGCAAGTTACAGTATTGTCTGACAGAAGTACAGTATCTAGGGCACAGGTTAGAAAAAGGGAAACGTAAGGTGTCCCCAGAGAGGATTGAGGCGATAATGAAAATGAATGCGCCTACAACACAGAGAGAAGTTAGAATGTTCTTAGGAATGGTGGGTTACTGCCGACAGTGGATAGTTAACTTTTCACTGAAAGCAAAGCCCTTACAGAAACTGACGCACAAGGAGGTGAGTGATCCGGTACCATGGGATGAAGAATGTCTGGTGGCGTTTTTACAGCTGAGAGACGATTTATGTCGTGCTCCGGCTCTGGGAATGCCAGATTACGAAAAGTCATTTTCACTCTATTGCTGTGAGAGAGAGGGATGTGCTTTGTCAGTCTTGGCACAGACCCACGGTAATGCCCGTAGACCAGTTGCATATTTTTCGGCTACATTAGATCCAGTAGCCGCAGCGTTGCCCGGATGTCTCAAATCCGTTGCCGCAACGGGTGTCAGCATTGAAAGGAGCGAAAGTATTGTAATGGGACATCCAGTGGTGGTGTATGTACCGCATTCAGTTGAATTGTTAATGACCAGGACGAAGACGCAGCATCTGACCAATAGCAGGCTCACGCGTTATGAGCAAGTTATACTTGCCGCAGAAAACGTGACTCTCAGGAGATGCTCTGTCTTGAATCCTGCTACTTTGATGCCATTACCTTCGGTAATAGAAGGCGAAGGATGTGAAGACCACGATTGCCTTGATGTGACTGAACTATGCACGAAACCCAGACCAGATATAGTGGATGAGCCATTGTCTGACCCCGATGAAATTTACTTTGTTGATGGCTCATGTTTAAGAGACGATACTGGTCGGTTGAGAGCAGCTTATGCTGTTTGTACCATTACTGGAGTTGTGGAAGCCGCTTGCCTGGAAGGAGTACATTCCGCACAGGTAGCAGAGATTATTGCCCTAACTCGTGCCTGCATAGCAGGAAATGGAAAGAGAGTCACCATCTACACGGACAGCCAATATGGTTTCGGTGTGGTTCATGATTTCGGGCAGTTGTGGTCTCAGAGGGGTTACATGACCTCCTCTGGTTCGCCCATTCGAAATGGAGAATTTGTGCGATTGCTGATAGAAGCATTACAAGGTCCTGTTGACATTGCAGTAGTGAAGTGTGTAGCTCATACTAAGAATACAGATTTTGTGTCACAAGGTAATAGATATGCTGATGAAGTCGCACGCTATTGTGCGGAACAAAGTTATTCTTTCTCAAAGGTGGAAATAGAAGGTGCAGAAGAAAAGACTGAATTAAGTATGATGTTAGAAACTGTAGACACTTGGGAGGATTTAAGGATAATGCAGGAGAACGCACCTGAAACAGAGAAAAAGGCATGGGAAATAGCAGGCTGTGTGCGAAGTGAAATGGATTTTTGGGTTTCAGCAGATGGGAGAGCTGTGTTACCTGAAGAATTAGCTAATCCCATGGCGAGAGAAATACATGGTCCAGTACATCTAGGAAGGGATGCTATGATGAGAGTTTTTAGGCAGACTTGGTATTGCCCGAAATTCAGAATAGCAGCAGAATCAGTATGTAAGCGATGTGTTACCTGCCAACAACTGAACGTAGGCAAACGAACACCAGTCACACTGAGTCACATTGGGAGGTCGGGGGGGCCTTTCAATAGAATGCAACTAGATTTCATTGAAATGCCAAGAGTCAATCGCCTTCGGTATGTGTTGGTGATTGTATGCGTATTTTCCAGATGGGTTGAAGCGTACCCTACACGTAGGTGCGATACACTCACAGTGGCTAAATTGTTGCTCAGGGAGTTGATACCGCGCTTCGGGGTGCCTGCCTCTTTGGAATCGGACAGAGGAAAACATTTTAACAGCGAAATAGTGAAGATGTTGTGCTCCACACTGAATATCGATCAAAAGCTGCATTGTAGTTATCGACCAGAAGCTTCAGGAATTGTGGAACAAGTGAATGGCACTTTGAAGAATAGATTGGCTAAAGTAGTGGCATCCACATCCTTGAGTTGGCCAGATGCTCTTCCATTGGTGCTCATGAGCATGCGCAGCACACCTGATAGGAGGACAGGTCTCTCTCCCCACGAGATCCTGATGGGGAGGGCCATGAGACTTCCTACAGTTCCAACTACTGCTCTATTGAATATTACAGATGATCTGATCTTGGATTATTGTAAAGGACTGTCTGACGCCATCCATTCTGTGTCCCTTCAGGTGCATGCGGCTGAAGTTCCAGCAGCGAGGAACCTGTGTCATGACCTGAACCCAGGGGACTGGGTCTTGGTTAAAAAACACGTCCGGAAGAACTGCCTAGATGTTCGCTGGCGTGGGCCCTTTCAGGTAATCCTGATCACGAACACCGCGGTGAAGTGCGGGGGGCTGCCAAATTGGATCCATGCATCCCATACTAGAAGAGTTCCAGCACCTCTAGAAGGAACAGCTCCCATCCCAGACGAAAGCCCGGAAGTGGAAGAAGAGTCGCAAGAAGGGATTGAGGCAGCTGAGGAGGTGTCGGAAGAAGTTGGGAACGCATCGGATTCAGAAGAAGAGCGAAGGCAGGACGGCAGTGAGACAGAAGACGCAACTGAAGGAGAGAGCAGAAGTGAATACGACTCAGACTCAGATCCGTATCGGAGCGATCAAGAACCAAGTGGGAGGACAAGGAATAGGAGAATAAGGCTTGGAGCTGCCACTTGGCCAACAAGGAGAAGAAGGCTAAGTTTGAGGTCGGCCCAGGAAGAAACGCTTACTCCTATATCCGAAGACTCAGATCCAGAAGAAGATATCCAGGATCAAGCCGAGGAGGGTCTTAGAAGATCAAGTAGGGTGCGAGTGCCTAGCAGAAGATACTCTACTCCCGACTGGACCTACCTTGTTGCAGATGTCTGGGAGACACAGAACAGGGAGGATCAGGGAAGTGGAACTGATCAGAACTGACCCGATCATCACAGTGCAAATAAAGTTTCTACTGCCAGGAGCGGAGACCGAAAGGTTGTTGACACTCAACATCGTTCATCCTGCTCTCCTGAGTGGAATAAGAAAGTTGATTTTAGAAACAGTTGAGTCCATAATATCTGGAGTGATCTGGAAACATTAGGTCTAACAATCCTTAATGGAAAAATGGAGGGAGATATACCTGCCAAAACCACTTTCTCCAGCGGGAAAAAGAACTCCATAATTGATTTCACCCTAACAAGCACTGAACTAAAAAAGAACATAGAATATTTTGGTATCCAATCTCGACCAGAGAGCGACCACTTTCCACAAGAGACAATAATGAGGTTAAACACCGAAGAGAAAACAAAATTAGAATTCCTTTCCGCAATTCCGGAAATATACAAACTGAAAAAACTTAAAAGCAAGGGCCCAGTAAAAAAGGAGATAATGGACGCAGTGTTAGAATACGAAAGTTCTTCTACGGGCATGGAAAATCAATCACCTGTAGCAAATTGGGAAAATCTACACAAACTTGTGCTAGGAAAATTTGCAATAAATACACCTTTAATTGATGGTCACAAAGCATACAAAGAGCCATGGTACAACACCAAGCTAAGAGATAAGAAAAGGGAAATTGCGAAAAAAAATAAGAATAAGGGCAGCAGAAAGAAGGTCAGGAAACGAGGTAGATAATAACGACATACAAAAATCGAGGAAAGAATATAAAGAGGACTGCAGTAAAGCTAAAAGAGCTTACACAGAAGAAATCTGGGTGGACCTTCTAAGAACAAGTAAACTTCCAAATAGCGGAGAATTCTGGAAAATAATAAATAAACTCTCAAAAGTAGTTGGTGAACAAGCCAATATAGGAATAAGTGAAACAACATGGGCCGCTTATATTAACAATCTGTACAACATCCAGAGCGACCCAATCAACATTGAAACATTCAAAAACCTAAAAGATCCAGAACAAAAAGATACAGTTCCCGGGCAATGGACGAACGTCCAGCAGGAAAGCGCTGCCCAAGAGGAACAAGCACCGTTGACAACGATTAAACACCTAACCGCATTAATAAGGAAAATGAAAGCGGAAGGAGCTGCCGGCCCAAATGGTATGCCGAACGCCCTATTCAAATACGACACCGACTTCTGGGCAAAATACCTGACTCCACTATTTAATTATATTTATAAAGAAAAAAAGATCCCACCGTCCTGGCAAGGAAACATCTTCCATCCAATTCATAAAAGTGGATGTAGAATGGAACCCGGGAATTACAGATTAATAGCCTTAATTGACGTGGAGGCGAAGCTTTTTTCATCCTGTATATTGTCCCTACTTCAACTTTGGATAAAAGACAATAATATAATACCTAAATTCCAAACCGGTTTCAGGGAAGGTATGGGCTGCTTAACCAACCTGTCAGCACTGTCGTTATTAATCGAAGGAGCAGGGAAAAGAAAGACTGGACTAATAGCCTGCTACATAGACCTGAAAGCCGCCTTCGACCGGGTCCCCAGAAAACGCCTATGGAAAAAACTGGATCTTTGGGGTCTACCGCCGGCATTAATGGAAACATTAATGGCACTATATAGCGGAACATGGGCAAAAATAAAACTGGGAGACGGAAGAAGAATATCCGCAAAATTAAAAATAACTAATGGCCTCAAACAGGGCTGCGTGCTCTCCCCAAGCCTTTTTAATATATACCTGGCCGACCTAAAAGACCATCTACAGAATGCAAACGGACATCCGCCAAAATTAGCCAATGAAAGTATTCAGTTTCTCCAATATGCCGACGACATAGTAGTCTTAAGTCAAACGCCAATAGGCCTACAAAGAATAATATCAGAATTAACAGATTATTTTGAGAGAGAGGGCCTAGAACTAAACATCAAAAAAACAAAAGTGGTGAGACTAGCGGGCAATTGTAGAAGATCTTTTAAATGGTACACAAACGGCAGACAAATTGAGGAAACAACTGCTTACAAATATCTGGGAGTTACAATAAGCAAAAACATGTCACTTTCAGATCAAAAAAGAATCATAACCGCTAAAGCTCAATCATTGAGCTTCGCTTATAAAGTCCTTCAAGACAAACTGCAATGTCCATCATACGACCACCTGTTAAAGGTAATGGCAGCCCAAGTCTTACCATCACTCTCATACGGACTGGAAATATGGCATGGAAAAGAAGCAGCAATTTTAAACACTCTCCAGACAAAAATATACAAATCTGTGTTCCATCTATACAAAGGAGCAGCCCCGGCCCAAATTAGACTGGAATTTGGATTACAAAATCAAATATACCAACGGAAAGCGGCGCTAGCAAAATGGTGCTGGAAACTAAGATCTGCGGAAATGGGCTCTTTAAACAACTTATGTTGGCAAGAAGTTAAAAAACAATATGACCGACATGAAGCCAACTCATGGGGCAATGACCTACGAACATCACTAGAAACCCTCAAAATAGAGGAGATCTGGAAGAAACCACTGGAAGAATCATCTTTCAAAAAGATTTGCAAATTAAATGCAAAAGCTTTATCTTTGATAGAAGATAAAAAGACTTTGGCCAAGCGGCGCCATGCATGGACCGTTTTAAATTCATACAAACAATTAAAACCTCAAGCCTACCTCATAGCGCACTTCCGGCTATCTTTAAAAACAAAATTCATGGCCCTCAGAATGGGAGACCACTGCTCCAAAGACTTGATTCCATCATGGAAAGTCACGCATCAGGGACGAAGTTGTAGGTTATGTGACTACCACAGTGAGACCTTGTGTCACCTCCTGTGCACATGCGAATCTTCCATAGAAAGGAGGAAGAATTTACTGAAACCTATTTTTAAGATGCAACAGATCCGTACCTGCAGGCAAGCTGTGACCAGTTGGATGGGAGCGGGTTCAAACATTCTAATATGCCGCGGGGTAAAATTTATGAACTCTGTAGAGAATTTGCTCCAAAAAATAGAAACAGACCACAGATAATGCAGGGGAGGAAGTATTTAATTAATGAATGCAAAAACAAATTTTAACTATATGAACTTTTAACCTACTGTCATTTTAATAGAATTTTGTACATGTATGCTTTATGGTTGTGATAAACCAAATAAAGTAAAATTTTTGACTGACTGACTGACAGTTGAGTTTCCAGTTTGCTGTTCACGATATCCAATATTGGAGGGAACTCTTCTTCGTTTGGAAATGCTTGAGCGAGTAGTAGAAATGTTAGGAGCACTTATTGTTGTGGACTAATATCATATTGCGAATGGCTTTAAGGGGGTGCAGATCTGGAAAGGTGAAGAAAGTGATCTTGATTAGAACGAACCCCTTTGTAATTGTGGATATAGAACTGATAGTACCAGGATTGGAAATTGAAAAAACGCTAACTCTCAATTTCGTCCGTCCACTTGTCTTGAGCGAAATAAGGAGAATAATCCTAGAAAAGGTTGACTTTCCATGTTGTGGTACGAACTGTCCAGAACCTGAGGGAATGATACTTCGGATGGACGTTTATGAAGAAGTAGTGTCACTCCTTGAGTCATACATAACTTCAGACGAAAATAAGACTTTTGAAAAGAAATTGTAAATTGTTGCAAGATAACCTAGCGCCGAGTGGAAGAAGAAAAAAAAAATGGTAGGGGTTTCCTTTTAGCGGATGGAGAAGGGCTAGGGTTGTCTATATTACTGGACTTTGAATTGTTTTGCGGAAATAAATTGTCAAGCTTCCAAGTGTTCCAAGAAAGACATTGCAAGAGAGAAAGACTTTGTTTGAAAAGAAGAGGAAGTGAAGGCTGGAAGATAGTCGAAAACTACACTGTTTGAGAACATGGAGGCTGGCAACCCGAACCGCAGGGCAAAATGTATAGCTGTTACATTTTTAGGAGTAGTGGTTTCTCTTATAATTTTAGTGGTAACTGTTTCATTCCTAGCGGGACACGAAGGGGATGGAACCACAGTTAAGGAGGATAAGGGAGTGTCAACACCGAGAACTACCATTATTAAGGAGAAGGGAAACATCAATGAGAAAGACAAAGCGTTGTTAGATGCAGAAGTAAAAAGGTTACACATGGATGAGTCACAGGGGAATTACAAGTCAAATGCTTATGCTAAGTTGCTTTATGAATATGTTGATGCCATGGAGGTAAAGGATTGCTATGTCTGTATGCAATTACCAATTTCGGTGGAGGAGGGTATCAAATACCATCATCTCCCGTTGACATATGGGATAACGTGCAGTTTATTGTTAAGTATGTTTTATGGACGAGACGGATTTGAGTATTACTTCTCGAATTTCGACTCGACATTGCCAGAGGTTCCGAATTTCAAGCATTTGAACAAATGGGACTACTACAAAAGCGAAGACAGGTTACACAAATGGTTTATTCCATGGAGAACGTTAGATACTTCACATGCTCGAATCAACAATCTGACTTGTCAAATATCAGAAGTTGAGAAAAGGTTTATAGCTCAGGTAGATACTAGATACAGGAGGCAGAAGATATTGAAGGCATCAGGACAAGGGGAAACAGATTGGACCAAGGAGGAAAGGGCACAACAACGAAAAGGTAGTATTGGTCCAATTGCTTTGGATAAGGAGAAACGGGGGAAACTGTGCATTCACAGGAGTTACTCCTATTATGAAAACGTTTATGTAGGACAAGTAAATTGTGAACATGCCTTTCAATTGGAGTACTACTCTAAGAACTTCATGAAAGGGATGCAAGCAATACCAAATGTATATTTTGTATGTGGAAGATATGCCTATGTGAAGTTACCAGATAATTGGTACGGATCATGCTATCTGGCTGTTGTCTTCCCTAAAATATATCATGTTGAGAATTTAGACACGCCTAAGAAAGAAATATCAACTAGATGGAAGCGAGGGCTGGGTGCAGCAGAAGTAGTTGGAGATGTAATAGGTGCTGCATTCCCTTTCTTAGGATTGATAATGAATGACATTAAGATCAGGAGGTTAGCTACAGTCGTAGATAGACTGTCTGCCAGTACTGCAAGATCCTTGATGCTGATAGAGGGGGAGATGCAATCGATTAGGGCAATGGTTCTTCAGAACCGACTTGCTTTAGATGTTCTGTTAGCAAAAGAGGGAGGAGTCTGTAGGGCCTTGAAGGTACAGGAATGCTGTACTTACATTCCAGACAATTCAAAGCCTCTAGAGAAGTATATACAAAACATCACTGCCATACACTACGAAATCGAGGACCTGGCAAAGGTAAATGTGTGGGAAAAAGTAGGTCATGGAATGGGTAAAGTTGGAAGTTGGTTTGCCAACTTAGGAAAGGGTATCGTTTGGTACATATTGAAGCCCATCATCATAGTAATGATTTGTGTAATCACTTTGTGGGGATTGGTGCGTTTGTATCAATGGTATAGAGCAAATAGGTTACAGAGAGCTATGAAGAAACAGAAAGAAGAGTTGACAGCGATGCAGGACACTCAATATAAGAGTCTGAAAGCATTAGAGAGTATGAAAAGAAGTGGTACTGCCCTGTCTTCACTTTAAAGGTTCTACATTTTAGTGTCATGGTAATGATGACCCCTAAAGGTCATCAAAGGGGGGACTGAGAGAGCACAAGTTTGAAAAAAATGTATAAGTACGCCATATTTACAAGCACGTAGTTAGTTTAAACATGTTTTGCACACGAGTATTTTATATCCAGGAGTGAAATATACAGAGTGGTTTATATTCAGTAGTGAAACGTATAGAATGTTAAGTAGAGTAACTATAATTATAACGGTGTGAGATTAATGTAGAAATGTTGAAGTATATGTGAAAACCTCATGTTCTCATGTTAAAAAGAGTCATGTCCAAATTAAATGTAATTTTGAAAATCCAGTATTATGTGTAGGCCTTAGGGCAATTCACAGCAAACCTGAACGTGCTGCTAAAATAATGTGAGATAAAGTTGACATGGTTCTTTCAAAATGTACTATTGAACTTAGGGTTAAAAGTATATGCTTTATAGATGTGTTATTTTAGAAACGTATGCTAGTTAAGAATGTTTGCTGTTTAAATCAAGTTAACGTTTTAAGAGTGCAGGAACCTGCTGCATGTAAATCAAGTAGGCCAGAACAGATAATGTCATGTAGTTTAAATCGTCATGTGCTCGTTAGAGGAGAGGTCGTGAGGTGTCCAGTATGGAGCTCTGAGAGTGTTTTATGGCCTAAGATATGGTGAAGTCTGGAATTTGAGGCCCACTGCAGGACGAGCTGTATGCAGGTGCGAGGGTCCTAATCAGCTCGAATGAAAGGGACTTTGTTCAGTGGCGCCTTGCGCAGGCCTGTAGGAGTTTCCAGGAATTTCAGGGGGTATCAGCGCACGGAAGAAGGAGCCTGGGAACCAAGGTCAACTATAACGAGGGTCTTCAAGAGTACCATCATGGAGTTTGCCGCGGAAAGATGTACCACGTGAGGGGCGTCCCAAGGGGCGTTTCTATTGGAAATGTGATTTGGTATTAGGGAAAGAGACCCGGGAGGAGAGCAGAGCAGATGATTTTGGGAGCCTAAGGAAGCGGATGGGTAGGCAGATAGGCTGATCAGGAGAGACCCATTATCAGAGAAGAGACAAAGAGAAGTGCGTGATCTTCTTAGGAAGTCACCACGGCTGACACCTAGAGGGTTAAGATCATGTCATTTAGTGTAGTGTAGGGACAGACTAACCTTAATTTTTCTTTTCTGTAATGACTTTGAGGTTGCAACTTGTATTCATTTTAGCAACCCTGATGTTATTAGAGCTTGTACTTATTATTCTGTTCTTCAGACTCAGATTATTCAAAAAGTTCATGTTCATAGTGATACCGATTTATCTTCTTAATCTCATTTTGAGAAGTTTGTATCTTCAGTTATCTTTGACTTTATATTAAATCTTTAAAACTTAATTTTGGTCAGTGGTCATTTAGAGTGGTGTAAGTTCTTAAATTGATTGTTTACTGCGAGATTACCTTTTACTCAAGACAGGTACCAACGATTCAGTCGACAGGAAATGGGATTTGGTAAGATAATTAGTAACCAGTAATCCCGCGTTAGCACCTTTACAACGCGGTATTTACAACGCATGCCTTTACAACGCATAGCGCTTTTGGGCGCTGGATAGTGAATAGTTTAATTTACTATTCCAACTCCAGTCTCCGTGGATAGTAGGGAAGGTGTTGAATAGTAAATTAAATCTATTCCCTATCCTAGAGCGCCCCCCAGTGCAATGCGTTGTAATGATTTGCATTGTAAAAGCTGCGATGTAAAAGCACTGCGTGGTAAAAGTTGCGTTGTAAAGGATGTTTCCCCATGTGATTCCCCCCTTGGCCCTACAGGGAAAGAGCACCCTGCCCCTACACCTGAGATCTGGAAAACTGTATAGAAACCTGGAAGCAAACATCACCTGGGGAGTGGGATACTATTGACGTAAGTCTCCCCGAAACCTGGCAGACCGCCCCGCGTACCTCTTGCAAGCAGAACGCGCTGCATGGCTTGTCAGCCTGAGCACTGACTGTACTGTAACTGTAATTGTATTTATATAGCGCTTACTACCCCTGGCGAGGTGTCCGGGCACTCTTCCAGAGAGTAGCATGCTACTGCACCTCAGATATGTGCAGCAGAGAGCGACAACTTGTGCTGCTTCTTATTCTTCCGAAACTGAAAAAGAAAACCCCCCAATACCGATCTTTTCCGGGCAACGCTCCCAGGATATGGAACGCTCTCCCGGGAGTCCTCAGATGCAACCCCTCCTTCTCCTGTTTCAAAAGGGACCTGAAACTCCATCTCCTAAACAAATACTTTCATGACCAACGTCAACTAACCTAGACTTCAATACCCGAGTTGACTCCTCTCTCTCTGGACATTCAAGGATAGCGGGTGACCGGACTATGGCATTCTCACCTGTTTCTTTTATTGCTCTCTCTCCCTCCGCTGCTCTGCATATTTATCTCCCATATTGTCTTTTTTTGTCTTTGGTTTGCTTCCTTACTGCCGGCCGACTATGTAATGTAATATCCTTCTGCTGTTTATTGTGTTGTATGTAAAGTGCTCTGATACCTACGGGTCAAGCTAGTGCTATATAAAACTTATAAAATAAATAAACATGGACCCAAACTGAAGGCTAACTCTGTCACTGACCTCCATGTCCTGCCCCATAATCCCTCACAGAAGCCTGGGTTTCCATGTCAACCCTTCTGATGTCACTGCCCTCTGACGCAGGAGGCTCAGAAGAGCCCTGGAGACGGGAGCACCCTCCCCAGGTCCATCCAGTGGGCCTGGACCAAGGTTGTCCAAGCCCCAGGGCCACCATCTTTGGAGGCCGGGCACCCTCTGCCATCCCAGTCTCCAGACTCCCTGGAGCAGCCAATAAGAAGGGAAGAGGCCCAGGAGCTCTGGTTATGAACGCTGAGGCCTGCTGGCGCCAACCCAAGGATACCTCGTTCACGCCCTGATCCGAAAGAGATGTACGCCAGGTACGGGGTGCGCAGAATCCCACAGACATACGTCATCTGATGCAAGACCCTCTCCGGGGACTGAGCATGGAGAAGCTGATGGGACCTTTATAGGAAATATGGTCACGCCCTTCTGTAGACGAAGACCCCCCACTGGTAGTGCAGCGGAGGGGGAGAGAACAATAACAGAAAAGGCGAGAGTGACATAGTCCGGTCAGCCCTATCCTTGAATGTCCAGAGAGAGAGGAGTCAACTCGGGTAAAGAAGACTAGGTTAGTTGACGTTGGTCATGAAAGTATTTGTTGAGGAGATGGAGTTTGAGGTCCCTTTTGAAACAGGAGAAGGAGGGGTTGCATCTCTCCCCCTCCCTCTCACCCCCTCCCTCTCTCTCTCCCTCTCTCTCTCTCTCTCCCCCTCTCCCCCTCTGTCTCTGTCTCCTTCTCTCTCTCTCGATAAAGTGGCCCCTCCCGGCCATGCTTTGGGACATGAAGAGGCCACAGAAGCCTGCAACTGTTCGACAACAGATGGACTCTTAAATACAGTGTAAGGCCCATAACTCAGAGGGAGATCAGACAGAGACAAAGGACTATGAGAGCCAATACCCAGGTGAAAGATGTTCAGGCTGTTGTGTTGAAGCCACAGCACACACTTCTGGATTCCGTTTTTTGCTCCGAGGGATGGGAGCTGCACGCCACAATAGATGCTGAACTGAAGTGCAGACTGTTATTTGAACGCGCATTGAGGCATTATTTATAGCGCATGAATATTTAATTGCTTAAAAGCCCGCGCTACCACACTTAGTTAATTAGCTCCAGAAAGAGCGAACCACTGTTTAGCAGATGCATTAGAGCAAAGCGTGATGGATATTTACCTAACGGATGACTACAAATACCACAATGCACTTGGACATGATTTTAGGCTATTGAAGCCTGCAGGTGTCTCGTAATAGGTGCACTTTGAAACATGCAGCTACCAAGTCCAGCATTGAAATGGAAAAGCCGGAAGGGCTGGTAAGCCGAGGTGTGCACCAGGAGGTCTGGGTGGTGGTCACCGGGGCAGCCATGGACCAGGAGTCCACACCTTGGAAAGTATCATCTGAAGGGAAGATGGAGGCAGGGTGTATCAAGTCCAGTGGCACCAGAGGATCAGAAACAGACCCATCGCCTGCGGCAGCTCCGCCTCGAAGAGCGCCCTCTCTTTGTGGCGTTGAACCAGCTTCAGATCTAGGACTAAAGATTGATGCCTACACCAAGACCAGGGCCCGAGTCGGGGGTACACGCAGGTACACGGCATCCCCCCCACTCTTTTCACAGGCTACAGGCCTGAGACCAATATACTGTCAAACTGAAGGTAACAGAGACGTCTAGTTATATTACCATTTTTAAAATACCTTTTGGGGATTATCCTTATCTTACGATGACTTGCTTCGGTGGCATCAGTTTTTCAGACTTTAATGTTTAAATTGTTCCAAGGAGTGAGCAATGTTCATGCCTTTTAATATTCTTTCTTCTTGTACAACAGAAGATTAGAATTGAATCACTGATCAAGTTCCAGGTATAGTGGGTAGCCTGGTATGACTCGGAAATTGATGAAAATTTAGTTTATTTACTGAGCAGGTTTAGTGTTTAGGTCTTTACTCAATACATTATCAGATGGTATCAAAGCGAAAGAAGATTCAGCCAAAGCCACACCTGAGTGCAATAAGCTTCCACAGACACTGATCAAACAAAATCCTGGCCAGAATTATATGAATATTATTTGTGGTTAGAGGAAGGTTTTGCTGTGATCTCTGAGCCACTTAAGAGATCATTGCCTAAAGGTGGGCCTTTGGTGAGGGGTGAGAGTGAAGCACAGCCTTTTGAGAATACCAAGCAGTCCATTGTGAGTGCTCCTGCAATAAAACCATTCCAAGAATGGGAAACTCATCACTCTGAGAGCCGCCGCTATTGGCATTTGAGCAGCGTTGAGCCGAAACGTTGTTATGGGCATAGTGGGCTTTGATTCAAGGTGCCGACATAATGCAAAGTTACACCGTAGCATCATTGGACGAGAAGCACTGGCTTGTGCACGGACCAAACAGCACATTGGTATGTTTGGGGCAGGAAATATGTTTTTTTAAACTGATCATAACCCTGTGCAGTGTTTACTTGGTGGGAAGGGTACGGACTCGCCGTCAGCTCAGTTGGTGCAGCTCTTGTCTAGATCACAAGAATACAACTGTGAGGGTTAATGTAAGAGTGGGTTTTCATCTAGATTCCCATGTGATGTGGGATACAGCAGAGGAAGGGCTGCGGAAGAGGAAGTAGGGGGTGTAGTTGGAATGTTGGATGGTAATGTGGATACTGCCCATGTTATCCCAACAGATGATGAGTCAAACAAATACCCTTGAGTTGAGAAGGTGTTGGTGGAAGTCAGGACATTTGCGGTGAAGGGATGCCCTTAGGAACACTTTTGAATTTGTGCCTCAAGAAATGGAGGGCGATTTGGATTGGGTTAGTATCAGACAGCTTTCGGTGGCTCTGTTCAGTCCTCAAAATAATAAAAATGGTGGAATAAGTGAATAGGATTGTGGGAGAAAACGTTCAGCTTGCTTTTAACTCTGGAATACATTTGGAAGTGTCCTTGGGGCCAGGTTTTAGAATGATCGTGTTACCCCTGATTCTACGACAGGTATTCGTCCTTTCAGGTTGTTGTGCCTCAAGGATTCTGTTTCTATTCAAGGATGGAGAGGAGAGGAAGGTTATTGATACCCATATCTTTAGGGAAAAAGTGAAGAATGCTCAATCAAGAGTGCTGAAAGGGAAAATAAGACACTTTGCATTGAGGTAGGCGATTTCAAGGTTGGAGATGTCAAAATCTGCCAACCATTTCATGTCGACAAAACACTGTCCAAATTCTTCTGGGAAATCCTCGTCGTCAGAACGAGTAGGCGTTCTAACCAAGTGCATAATGAACCTTCGGTTGATTTGAATCAAGTCCGCAGTCTTCTCTTGATTGTCATCTCTCTGACGCGGATCTGCCAGATAGGGTTGAAGACACTGACAAGCAAGGAGAAGCAGGCTGTCTCAACCATTTGGTTGGTATTAGGACATTTGGTGCTGCTGTTACTCCAGATGTGGAGGTTGTCTTCAGTCCAGAGTCTATGGATTGTTCAAATGAGTTGGAAAGGAGAGAATCGTATCGTTAATGCCGACATTCCAGAAGCAAAATTGAGAAGAGCTGGCAATGTGGTGACAGGGACAGAATATT
This sequence comes from Lissotriton helveticus, assembly GCF_964261635.1. Lineage (NCBI taxonomy): Eukaryota > Metazoa > Chordata > Amphibia > Caudata > Salamandridae > Lissotriton > Lissotriton helveticus. Next base: position 1,189,129,022 of record NC_136072.1, on the reverse strand, counting down.
TAAAAGAATATGGCCTGATTTAGAGTTTGGCGGAGAGTGTACCCTGTTGCAACAACAACAGAGACTCTCAAATCCAAACTCTTGGTCCGTCTGCCCAATTTAGGGATGAGTAGACCAATATTATGTCATTGATCCATCGCCAACATACTTCGACGAAGCCCCAATGGAGGTAATCCGTCTGACCGTCCACCCAATTTAAAGTGAGGTCCTGATGGCTTTTCATTTTTCTGTTTACATTTTTCTAAAACAAACTCCCTCTTTGAAAAATATAAAAGTTTCAAAAGCTTTGTGTAAGCACTTGTCACCAGTGTCGGATGTACACCCCATTTTTCAGTGTCTTTGCGTGAACCGCCTTCACAGGTTCATACAAATCCATACAGCTCACCGCCAGGTCAACTCTTCATTTGGTTGGCGGAGTGAAGGCATGGTGGCCATATGAACATAAAGTCCTCCACCACTCTGACAGACTCCATCCACCACATTCTAAACTGGGCCCGACGTGTGCAGCCGAATTAGCTGTTGCAGCTGAGTTTGCATTGCATGTTACCCTTGTGCCTCCATCATGCTTCTGTGTATATAATGTTAGTTTTCTGTCAATGTTTCTTCCAATTTTGGTGTTAGGTTTGGGACTAGTTTCCATGTTACTATTATTTAGGGAGAGGACCCTTGTCAGGAGTCCCGTGTAGGTTGATCCATCTGTGGCCCCGGCCAGTGCTGCCAATGACAGTACCAACACAACTGCTAACCTTCGCAGTCCTACAAGTGTGACAGTCGGACTATTCCACTCCCCTAAGGCTATAAGAATGGCTTGAGTGGCAGGTATTCATACTTTTTTAATATATACTGAATTAATAAATAACTGTTTTGTACTCATCTTCAAATTAGCCAGACAGCACCACCATGTGGCAGAATGTCATAAACACCGGGGTTGGCAATTAAGTGCTGAGATTTAAAGCCACCGTCTCAAATTAAGCACTGAAATTTAAAATAGGAACAGAGACATTGACTCTGACAAAGAATGCTTGTTGAGATACAAATATACATAAAAAAAACACTTTGCCTTTGCCAACAACACAGTGACAAGCACACCTGAAACAACAGTCCTTTCTTTCCTCTTCATATGAGTGCACATGAGTATAATCCTAAACTAACCTGAAATTATAGCACTTCAATTCAAGTTCAAGCGCTAGTGTCACAGAAGTGTCTCCTACGTGCACATAGCGGTGACGTGCACACCTTATGCCCTGCTACTCTGAGATGAGTTTTAGCGCCTCCTTCCTGCAAGACACAAATGCCTCTTCCAGTCTCTCCATTATTGGCAGCACGTTATTTTACATCCTTTACTTGCCCCAAAGGTAATGGCCCTGCTTTGGATGACATCAGAGCCTCACTGTAAGGACATGTTAACATTACATTTCAACCCCCTACCTTTCTCTCATAACACAAGCACCCAGTGTGTGATATTTTGTATTCAACAATAAACGTACCCCTTGTCGAGTGCAGACGCGGTGTGAAGCTCGGTGTCCGACTGAAGCCACAGGACACCGAGACAAGGCCGCCAAGCTCAAACGAATCCACCACCTAAGTTCAAAGCACAGTTAGCATGTTCAAGAGGATGAAAAGTCTAGATTAGCTTACAAAGGGAAAGTGTTCTAATCTGCCGTGCTTTAGATGTGTTCTGTGCACACCTCCTTTGTTCAGTGCTCTGCTCAGCCAGTGTGTGATGTCGAGGGATGCTGGTAAGTGGCGGCTGGTTGACAGTTAGATAGAGTGGGCTGAGCAGGGAGGATGCTGCTCCCGGTGGGGTTTCCATGAAGTAACTGGTAATCTGTTACTAACTGGTGATCCTTTTCAATAAACCTACAACTTGTTAATGTATGATTTGGCTGCTTCATTCCTGCTTACCAGGAGGGTATCTTTCCTTTGTAACAGAAACAAAAGGAAAAACACAACAAAAGTTCAGGGCTGAACTCGGTGATGAACCAAGTGGCAACAAAGTCGCTCAAACAACGAAGAATGTTGCCAGGCGTTTGAGTAGAGCCGAGGGAGTCTTTATACTGCTGCTTTCACTCTAGTCCCGGAAGTCTTGCCAGACAACCCTGAAATGGTTCTCTGTGAATCTTACTTGACCTAGTTGGCTACACTCCAACTACATGTTTCCACATTTTCCATTCCTGTCCTCTCCTGACTTTAAAGGGCATGTTGGACTTGTCCTTCTCTGCAGAGTCACCTCCAAATGTTTTGCATTCACCCCTCCTCTTTTTCTTTTTATTCATTTTTGTTCTCCTTACGGCTCTGTGCACTCTGCCACTTCTAACCAGTGCTAAACTCCTTGTGCTCTCTCCTTGAAACATGGCACAGTAGGCTTACAACGGATTGGGATATTTAATGTACTTATAAGTCCCTTCCAAAGTGGTATACTACATACCCAGGGTTAGTAAACTAAATGCTACTAGTGGGCCTGAAGCACTTATTTCCCGACCCGCTTAAGTAGCCCCTTAAAACATGCCCCAGGTCTACCATTGCAGTCTGTATGAAATAACCCCCTTACCAAGCCTAAAACTCACTTTTTATTAAATGCGAGTCACCCCTCAGGTAGGCCCTAGACATGACACAGGCCAGGGTGCATTGTAATTAAAAAGCTAGGCATGTAATTTTAAGTTTTGCATGCACTGGTAGTGAAAAACTCACACATTCTTTTTTCACTACTGTGAGACTTACTGTGGAGATCTACCTCTGTGTTACTGGAAGTTGATGATGTAATGGGGTGGTAATGTGGGAAGTTCTAGTGAAGACTGTTAGTTGGTGTAGCTGGAGGTTACTGTGAAGCTAAGGTGTACCTGTAATTAAAGAAGATAAAAACCACAAACCATTGTGAACATGGTTACTACACTTTCCTGTCCCATAGGATAACATTGGGTTACCTTATTGCATTTAATAAGTACTAACATTTGATTCATAACAGGTGGGAAAGACACTCTGGTATCTGAGGAATTGTAATTTAAAATCCTCTTTAATGGTAAAGTCGGATTAAACTCACAATTCTTAAAATGCCACTTTTAGAATGTTGGCATTTTTTGTCCTAACTGTAGCATCTTCCCCATCCCTGGAGCATGCAGATGAATTATGCCACATGAGAGCTGCGGTTAAGCATTACTTTAATCTTCAGCATACACTCACACACTGCGCATTACATCCCATTTCCCATTAACCACACCCCAGCACCTCCCCACATATTATGTATTTCCTGTTCAGAGTCCGCCCAGAACCACGAAGGTCCTAATACGTATAACATCAATATGTTACATCTCCGCCTTTGTTAAATAAAAGTGGCAGACATCACTAAAATCACATTTCCTCGATTAGTCGGCAAGGCGCTCGCAATTGTCAGCTGGCTCGAGGGATCCGAGGTGATCAAGGTCCACTCTGACAGGAAGTGGTGACATTGGCTCAGGCGCATGTGTCGGATCTGCGGGCACTAGACGCCCTGGCGCTGAGGTGCCCGGCCGCTGTCATCACTCGAGTACGTGGATGTGGAGTGCTCATTAGGCCACATGTTTCTTGGTTAGAAGGAGGAGAAAAGCAAAGTCCACAGCCCAATCTGGCTGTTGCCCCTCCTACCGCTACCGACCTGTGGCTTTTAGTTTTGTTTCTCTGGGAGCAGCTAGCCCTGGAGAGAAATATTGTGGTTCCAGTGCTGGCCGGTAAGGTCCAAGGGCAGTACTGGGGGTATGTGGAGGTTCACAGTAACGGTGGGTGCCGGTAAACTCTGCTACATGGCGTAGGCGGAGTATTTGACAAACTCCACCCTCCAAGCATGATAAAAACTCTGTGAACTCCGCCAGCGGAGCAAAGTTTACCGCCCACCCTTAGTGAAAAGTAATCTGTTGGGTTTTGTTCCTTCCCAGGTTTCTGCACAATTTCAAAGTCATACTCTTGCAGTCTTAGCCGCCACCTCTCGACATGAGGGGGCATCTTAGCCTTTAGGTTTCCAAAGAGTGTGAGCAACTCCTGGTGATCTGTGATGACAGTGATTCATTTTCTATAGCTGCTTTTGATATATTCTCTATGCTTAGTACAGAGTAGGTCTCTAATTTAATCAAAGCCACCAAATCTGGATCTCCATTAGACCCCTGACCTCCAAAATTGCTCATCTTGTTCCAGAAATCCTAAGCATTCAACTGAATATGATGTTTAATGAAATAACCAACATTGGTTACTTCCCTCTCGACTGGCAGAAGGCTTCCATTCTACTTTTAATTAAAAAAACGGTCTTGATCACTAGAGCCCAGTAGTTATAGGCCCATCTCTAGGTTACCTTTTCCAGCCAAGCAATTGGAGAAAGCTTTGAATATGGAACTCATGTCATTCTCTGATACTCAAAGCTTGCTGGACTCCACTCACTATGGTTTAAGAAATGCACATAGTATGGAGAAAGCGTTGGTAGCAGCTTCAGAGGAGCTGAGATCAATCCGAGATAGAGGAGGCAAGGCCGCATTGATACTATTGGATCTCTATGTGGCCTTTGATACCAGGAGCGGCCCGTGCAGGTGAGAGCGGTGAGGCGGTAGGGCTGGGTTGGGGGAGGGGATTCAACGACGACCATGAGGGAAAATTAAATCAATAATTAATTTTACGTCATCTTCGTCCGTCAAAATACCCCCTTCCCCCCCACCCGGTCCCACCACCCCACCTCTCTAACCTGCATGGGCTGCTGCTTTTTGATACGGCCAATCATACTATTCTGATTGACGGCTCACTGAGTTAGGAATAAGTGACCTTGCCCTGAGCCTGATAAAATCCTTTCTATCAGAGAGCGTGCAGCACGTTGCATTAGGAGAGGTCATTTCTGATCAGTTTTGATTGCCATGTGGGGTGCCTCGGGGCATCTCGCTGAGTCCTACACTTTTCAATCTTTAAGTCACCCTACAGACTAGGCTTATCAAATCATTTTGGTTCTCAGTGATGTCTTATGCCGATGATATCCAAATACTTGTACCGATATTTAGCAATCCCAAAGACACTGCCTCAAAATTCAACTCTTGTGCGTCTCAAATAGGTGGCTGGATGAAGTTAAGTTGTCTAAAGCTTAACTCCGGGAAAATGGAGGTCCTTCTCCTGGGCACAGATACTTCATTTTACAAAACTAGACTATGGGACTGCCCTATTTATTAGCATCCAAGAAAGGATTCCTCCAAAAACTTCAGATGCTGTAGAATGCAGCAGCTTGGCTCTTGTCGGGAATCTCAAAATATCTGTCTGTGTCTTTGCCCCTGATTAAGCTACAGTGGCTTCCAGTGGTGAAGAGTATAGCCTTTAAGGCTCGCTGCATAGCCTTTAAGGCACGCTGCATAGCCTTTAAGGCATTGCATAACATTCACCCACGCTATGCCCAGGACAGATTTCTTTGGTATGTTCCATCCAGAAAACTCATATCCTCGGAAGCCAAGTGTTTGGTGCTGCCAAGGACCAAACGAGTATCTTGGGAGGCAGAAGCTTCCTGTTGAGGATGGCAAAGCTGTGGAACTCTCTCCCCATGGTCCTAAAGAGCTGCTCAGACCTTCTGTCCTTCAGGAACTGTCTTAAGACCTGGCTTTTTAATCATTAGAGCAGGCGTGGGGCCTGTGGAGCATTCAGTGATGTCATGTTTTAGGAGTGCTTCCATTGTTTTAAAGTTCCCAACTACATCAGCAGCAGCGCCACGATGCCCCGGCATCTTTGCGCTTTTTAAAAATAAAATCAAAATCATAAAGGGAATATGTGAAAATGTTCTCAGGCCCACACTACAGCCAGACTCTCTTTATCAGGCTGAGAGTAGGCAGATACTGTTTCAGGCAGGCTTCGACTGGTTTCGGCCACAATATGTATCTGATCATTCGGGTGGCCATAGTGTTGAGCAAGCCCTACCGTGCGCGCATCAACCATTATTTTGGTATGTAACTTGAAGTAATTACATTTGCATTCTCAACCACATGCCTAATTTCTTTAAAGCTCTGGGTGCCTTCCAGAGACCACCGAAAAAGTTAATTTTGCTTTCTCAAGTCTCTCAATGGGGCACTCGCTGTAGCAAAGTTGTGAATGAATCTTGAGCAATAACTGGCCATGCCTAAAAAGGATCCCTGCATGGTAGCATCCTGGTGGGTGCAAGTGCATGACAGTACTTGAACCTTGTCTGGGTCTGGAGTGAATCCCCCATTAGAGTATATGTTGGTTTTGGCGGGCGTTTTGAGTATGCTCCTCTGCAGGGCATTTGATCTCTTCTATGATCGTGAATAGGCTGGAGCAGGGATTTGACTCCACAAGTGCCAGTCGCAGACTCCTTGTATCGATTCTGGGCACACGTGGCGAACCCAAGCAGTTTGCTGTATTGTAAACTCACAGCGAGAGCAGTTTTGTTTTCTTCAGGCACGTATCCCCTTCTCGACCCCAGGTGTAGCGTCTTTCCCAGCCCTGGAGCTTACAGATGGATAACGCCACAAGGGAGATGCGGTTAAGTATTATTTTTTAGCATACACTCACACACTGGTCATTACATCAAACTTCCCATTAAAAACACCCTCACACCCCCCTCATATTACGTATTTCCTGTTCAGAGTCCACCCAAAACCTCGAGGGTCCCAGAACATATAACCATTTGGTGCCTGCAGCCTGTTCCTGGTTCACATGACTAGGTGTAGTTGGCCGTTGTGTATTCCTTCTGGACAGCATGGCAATAGAAGGTCTGGATGTTGCAGGATGGACCATCCTGGCTTAATGGGGGAGGAGCTGTCACCTACCGCACTTGCACTTCAAAGTCACTGGCCCAGCTCACACATAAAGGACTTCACACTACCCGATTATGTGCCTACACAGACTGGGACCAGAGCAGAGTCAGGAAATTCCCAACACTTCCGTTGGGGTAAACTCCAGGAGCATATCCCACTTCAAAGTGAGTACCACTGGCTGACACTCTTTCCCTTCATCTCCGTCCAGGTCCTATTTAACTTTCTAATGTTATAATATTCACTGCAAGATACGTGACACCATGTACCATGTACTCTATGTGAACGGACCCTCTCTAGACATCACTTCTCCCTCAATTGCCTACTGGTACCATATTCATTTTTTAAATTATGATTTATACATCTTTTTTTTGGGTGCAGATCTTTATACTTTTCTGATTTGATGCGCCCGCCTTAGGTTTGTTATATGTTCATGATTTTCTATGTCAGCCTCCTACCCCAGTTCCTTTGTATCAGGTCTGGGCTCTTCAATATGCGCCTTTTTGTATTCCTTTGCTGCTTCTACCTCCTCTGTTCATTTATCTTGGAAAATATTCAATAACAATCTGTTGAAATAAAAAAGTGACCCTCTGGCCCACTCTTTACATCACTTCTAGATCTGTGGAAGACTCAGAAGTAGGACTGCTCTCCTGCAAGAAGGACTGCCCAGCTGCTCTGCAGCCCCGCTACAAGAAGGACTGTCCATCTGCTGTGCTGCCTTACTGCAAGAAGGACTACCCGGCTGCTCTTCTGGTATGCTGCCCCGTTGCAAGAAGGACTGCCCAGCTGCTCTGCTGGAAGGACTGCCCAGCTGCTCTGCTGCCCCGCTGGAAGGACTGCCCAGCTGCTCTGCAGCCCCGCTACAAGAAGGACTGTCCATCTGCTGTGCTGCCTTACTGCAAGAAGGACTGCCCGGCTGCTCTTCTGGTATGCTGCCCCGTTGCAAGAAGGACTGCCCAGCTGCTCTGCAGCCCCGCTACAAGAAGGACTGTCCATCTGCTGTGCTGCCTTACTGCAAGAAGGACTGCCCGGCTGCTCTTCTGGTATGCTGCCCCGTTGCAAGAAGGACTGCCCAGCTGCTCTGCAGCCCCGCTACAAGAAGGACTGTCCATCTGCTGTGCTGCCTTACTGCAAGAAGGACTGCCCGGCTGCTCTTCTGGTATCAGATATTTCTTGCCGAGCACAAAATAATCACATAGTATAGATTACACCATATATGAATTAGATTCCAAAGTCGGATGTTTACTCATCAATAGGTATGACACTTAGTCCAGATTTATTCTCAGTTCAAAGTCTCTCAATTCACAATAGTCTTTATGTTCAGAACAATCTTGTGAATAAAGTATCCAATTCAAGTCCTCACAACGTGGTTCAATAATATAAATCAGCTCCAAATCAAATTTTCATAACGTAGCTCTATACTCTTAAAAATAAATCAACCAAATGGATCAGACAACACGTGTTTCGTTGTAACAACAACTTCCTCAGGGCTGAAATCCAAAGAGACAAGTATAAACTAAAAAAATAACTATACTTTTCAATCTTTTTATAGAAAAATTATGTACATTCTAACACCTCCTAAGTGTAAGTAAAGCACAAAGTTCCCAATACGTCAGTGCAAAAAACAAAAACTTCAGTGTGGATCCCAGTGTCATAAAGTAAAGCACATCATAAACATTAGGGTCTATTGCCATTAAACACTTCTCCACGTTTCAATTCATAGAAATTATTCTAGAGAAATTAACCTCTCTGATATTAAAGAATTCTGAAATGATACGGGGGAGCCTTCAACTCCGCCATGGTTATCTTCGCCAATTAGAACATTATTTATTTATCATCTCAAAGGCCCACAAGTACATTTAAAAATCTTTCTTTCAGTCTAAGATTATTGTAAGATTACCTTTCTATAGAATATATTGTCCATAGACAAAAACAAGTCTTCCACGTTTTAGTAATCAGTTTGTTATATAAGTTTTCTTCTAAGTCCTAAAAGGTAAACGAGCATGTCAGCATTACTATATCTCTAATCTCAAATACTAGTAGCATATTATTGCCAAGAAGGTCGCTTACCAGTCAAAATGTAAATCTTGGTATTTATATCAATCATGGGTAAAATAATTTGTAGTCAGCACGACTTCGTTTTCATTATTTCATATTTCCTTTTTCTCTTTTTCTCATTCTACAAAATATAGATTTTAAAATTCTAAATTACGAAATGTTCACCGTCGCTTTGATGCAACACCGGTGTTTTCAGAGTTATAACTATATGAATGCTCACCCAAATAAAGAGGAAGTATCCTTAGATTCCTTCAATCTTATTCTTTCGCGGTCGTCTTCAATTCTTGAATTCTGAGTAAAATTATAAGAGTTATTATTAGGTCTATACTCCGTTTTCTGTGTACACAATTACGGTCAGTTTTAAACCAAAGGTGGCGCTTACCTGGTCAGAGTTACTATCTCCTCCAACTTCGTGATCAGTATTACCGGCGTTCTACATGAGCGCCATCTTATGTATGGCTTGAGATCAGTCTCTATCGCGTGTTGATTCTAGCGGCGGCCATATTGTGTAAGTTAAGTTCCTGAATATTATTACCGCTATTAATTCTAACGGCGGTCATCTTGTAAAGGTAATGCCTTCTACACATAAAACGCTGCAGATATTATCCAAAGAAAGTTATTTAATTAAATTGCTATTACTCCTCGTGATCAGTATTATCGGCGTTTTTCATGAGCGCCATCCCATGTATGGCTTAAAATTAGTTTCTCTCACGTATTAATTCTGGCGGCGGCCATGTTGTGTAAACTTGTTTTCTGAATAGTATTGCCGCTTGGTGATTCTAACGGCGGTCATCTTGTGTAAGAAATGCCGACTACACATAAATCACTATTATATCTAATTATAAATTTATATTCTTATTAAGAAAATAGCGTAAAATAACCGCTTATTTAAAGTGTACTTGTTACTGTGCCCTAGAATGGTTAATATCATACCATATTCAGGAAATATCTTAGTTCTCATTGGCGATGACTGCCAACGTTGGAGTTGTCGGCGCCCCATATCATTCCACAACATTTTTTTCTCAAATGTAATAAATTATACATATAAAGGTAACAGAAGAGGGCTTAGGAGAGCAAATGCAGAAGTTATATCACAATTCAACAGAAACAGTTCATATATACCACAATCTTAATTACAGTTCTCAGTATATACTTTCATTTACATTCACTTATTGTTCTCCTAAGTAATATTGAAGCTCAGAATCAATATTCAACCCGTCTTCCACTGCTCTAAGGATCATAATCCATCTTGCCTCTTTTCTTCTAAGTTTCAGTAGCCTATTTCCTCCACGTCTATCTAGTGTCACATGTTCTATACCATGGTATAGAAATTTGTGTCTTTCTGTATCATTTCCATTCTGTATTAGATGTGAGGAAATAGGATACCTTGTATCCCCATTCTTAAGTGCCCTGTAGTGCTCAATCATACGTTCCTTTAGTTTTCTTACTGTGCTGCCCACATAAATTTTACCGCATAAGCAGGCAATAACATAAATGACATATGAGGTTTCACAGTTGATAAATGAATCAATATAGAATGTCCCAGTATTATTATAATTGAATGTCGTTACTTTCCTCATTGCCCATCTACATGAGCTACAATTTCCACAATAGTAGAAGCCCTTCGGGCATGATCGGAGCCAATCACTTTGGCTCATTGATATTGGTAATTTTGGGTAGCTCGGACTCACAATATTAGCCAGAGATCTCCCTTTTCGGTAAGTAATGCTTGGGCGTTCTGTTAAAAAAGGTTTCAAATCTTTATCTGTAGTTAGCATTTGCCAATATTTATGCATTATACTGAAAAGTTTATGACTTCCTATCCCAAAGTTAGTAACCATTCGGATTTTTTGTTTATCTTTAGAAACCTCTGATTTGTTTCTAGGTTTCAAAGTATCATTTCTTTCCAATTTCTTTACTTTGCAGGCAGCAGCAGAAATAACAGTGTTAGTGTATCCTCTGTTTTTGAATCTTTTCATCATATTTTTAACATTAGACTGAAAGTCTTCATCTTTAGAGCAGTTTCTTCTTGCTCGGATCATTTCCCCATAGGGGATTGGGTTAATTTGGCTTTTGGGATGGCAACTATCTGCTCTAAGTAGAGCATTGCAACTAGTCTCTTTGCGGAACATTCGACTTTCTAATTTATGATTTTCCACATAAAGTTCTATATCCAAAAACGTCAGTTTTTCTTTGCTGTAATGGGTAGTAAATGACATGTTCATATCGTTCGCATTCAGATATCGAAAAAACTCATCTAATTCATCTGCTGTACCTCTCCAAAATAATAAACAATCGTCGATGAACCTATCCCAGTAGTATATGTGATCGATCCATCGGCTGCCTTTTGGGCCCCAAATAAGCTCCGCCTCCAGTTTCCCCATAAAGAGGTTCGCGAAGGACGGAGCAAATTTAGAACCCATCGCAGTCCCGATCTTCTGTTTAAACCAGGTAGATTCGAAAAGAAAGTAATTGTTTTCAAGCACTATTTTGGTCATCTCTAATAACATGCTTGTATGATTGTAGAGTTCCACTGGTCTATTATTCAGAAAGGTCTCAACAGCTCTTATTCCTTTTTCATGCTCTATGTTAGAATAGAGAGATACAACATCTAGAGTTGCTAAAATCATGTCATTCTCCCATTTTATATCATTCATAATGTTCAAAATATGTTTCGTATCTTCAATATGAGATGGCAGATTTTGTACATATGGTCTTAGGTATGAGTCTATAAATTGTGAGAGTTTACTGCCTTACTGCAAGAAGGACTGCCCGGCTGCTCTTCTGGTATGCTGCCCCGTTGCAAGAAGGACTGCCCAGCTGCTCTGCAGCCCCGCTACAAGAAGGACTGTCCATCTGCTGTGCTGCCTTACTGCAAGAAGGACTGCCCGGCTGCTCTTCTGGTATGCTGCCCCGTTGCAAGAAGGACTGCCCAGCTGCTCTGCAGCCCCGCTGGAAGGACTGCCCAGCTGCTCTGCTGGAAGGACTGCCCAGCTGCTCTGCTGCCCTGCTGCAAGAAGGACTGCCCAGCTGCTCTGCTGCCCCGCTGCAAGAAGGACTGTCCATCTGCTGTGCTGCTCTGCTGCCTTACTGCAAGAAGGATTGCCCGGCTGCTCTTCTGGTATGCTTCCCCATTGCAAGAAGTACTGCTCAGCTGCTCAGCTGCTCAGCTGCCCAGCTGCTCTGCTGCCCCGCTGGAAGGACTGCCCAGCTGCTCTGCAGCCCCGCTACAAGAAGGACTGTCCATCTGCTGTGCTGCCTTACTGCAAGAAGGATTGCCCGGCTGCTCTTCTGGTATGCTGCCCCGTTGCAAGAAGGACTGCTCAGCTGCCCAGCTGCTCTGCTGCCCCGCTGGAAGGACTGCTCAGATGCTCTGCTGCCCCGCTACAAGAAGGACTGCCCAGCTGCTCTGCTGCCCCGCTGGAAGGACTGCCCAGCTGCTCTGCTGCCCCGCTGGAAGGACTGCCCAGCTGCTCTGCTACTTGAGGAAGAAGGACTGGACCTGCACCTTGAACCCCGGACCACTAGAGGCACATCAAGGGCTCCACCACCCTCGAATCCTGCCTCTGGACTCTGCGTACTGTGAGTCCTAACCCCCAAGTGGGGCCTCCCCAGTCCTGGACCCTTGGATTGAAGTGGGGATAAAGTTGCCCTGCCAGCTCAGCTGTGGTTCCCATCAGAACTGATGCAGCAAGACGCAGCACGACGCAACCCGATGCAGACCTCGTAGCTCATCGGAACTGGCGAGCATGCGACACAACTCGATGCAGGATCTGGCATTGCAGCCCTCGCAACTCCCCATTGGAACCGATAGAGTGCGACGCAACTCGGCGCAGGACTCGCCTTGCAGCCCACACGGCTCTTCATTGGAACTGACACAGCACAACACAGCTTGGCAACTCGACGCAGGACAATGCATTGCTCCAGCAAATTATAGCAAGTTCAAGGGATGTGCTGCACAGGTGAAGTCCACAGGTGAGGAGAAGGGTTCCCCATGAGTCAGTTCAGCGGCTCAGGAGAGCGTAGACAGAGGAATCCAACTAAGTTCATGAGGGCATAGAACTGGCCAGGGCCTCTGACGTGGAGGGCTTTTGTCCATGATCTTTCGCCTGAGCGGAAACGCCCATCAAGGTATTGATAAGTCTCTTGTTGCTTTTGGCAGGACAGGGCTCTTCACCTGTCACCTGCCAGGGAGAGGTGCCTACTGGCCTCTTGTGTCTTCAAACTGGTCTGCCAGTGCTCCGCACCCCAGGTGTTCACTCCATCGATGTGGGCATGAATGGCGAGTGAGTGTATAATCCACAGATGTGCAGTAGGCTGTGCATGAAATGTGTGTCCCACACAGGAATGTGTTTTGATTTCCTGCACTGGAGTCGGGCCTAAGATGGAGGGTTGGAACTGGCGGGCTTCTCCCCGGCACTTCTGAGGTCCTTGTATTGAAACAGACTCTAGGATGTGGAGTATATGAGACTGAGTGTTCAATGTTGAGACCCCCTGACAGGAGACACCTCCCCCCTCCCTCCCCCCCCCCCCCCCCAAGCTCCCAATTCAGCTTTGTCGGTGTGCAGTGTGTCGTTGACGTGTGACACTTTGTGGTGTCTCTTACACTCGCTCCGTTGGACATGTTCTGCTGTGGTTTAGTGAGTGTTTTGCCAGGGGGGTGGTGCGGCTATGTCTTGAGGCCTGCAGCCCTGGTGTGATGCTTGCATTTTCTTTACATTGCTGCTTCTTGTTGTTACTGTAACAGCTGCCTGAAGCCTCAGCCTGTACGACTTCTGCAACCTGTCTGTGTTCATTCCTGCTCTCTCTCTCCTTCCTTCCTGTCTTCCATCCATTGTTTATACCTGCCTGCACTCACCTAGCCTGCCTATCACTCATTTATTCATTCATCCATCGATGCACTCATTCTCACCTTCGCCCACTGACAAGCCTACAAACTCTACAAGTAATGAACAACTACTACGCATAAAAGGGCCAGGTCTATTGGCTTTGCAAATGCTTATTTTAACGACGTTGCTCTGTATCAGCAACAAGCATTGTTCTTTTTACAATGCTGCTCAGCCACCCAGCAAGCATTGGTAAAGCCGAGACTTCAGTGAATGCTTTTCAAGGGGAGGCCTATTGCCTTTGCCGTATTATTGCGGCCCCTTGGTGTTACCTGGTGGCCGGTTTCCCAGGCACACATGTGTCCAGGCCTGGGAAACCCTCTAATAGACACTGTCGGGTGTAAGTACCAGTCAGTGATGGAAGGGAAGGCCTTGAAGTGAAGGTGTCATTCATTTAACCCTTTCAGCAAGAGCAATAAAATGACCAGTTGTGTCATGATGGTTCCTGGGAAAAGCCAGGGCTCCAATCACCTTCTGATGTTGTGCAGTTACCCGGGAGGAGACCCTCCCCGCACCCCCTCACTGCCGGAATGTAGCTTCAAGAGGAGACCGGCAAAGGCGCTATGTCTCCCAGGCATAGCGCCTTCCCAGGCTCGCCGCCTGGGAAGCAGGAATGTCTCTCTGAGGCAGCAGGACCCGACAAGCCAGGGAGGCGAACACCCCTCTGAAGGGGCAGGACTCGGGTCAGAGGCACCGAAAAGTACTGATTAGCACCCTCAGGGCTCAGGGAACCACCTGTGAACCCCGTAGTCATAGTAACGCGCTTCATGCTTCAGTTCTAGCTGTGTCTAGGCACTGTAAATAAAAGTGGTTTCAAAAACTGCCGAGTTTCCAGGTCCATGCGTGATGGTTTACTCCTGGACATGTTTTTTTCCCCCTTTGAATTCTGGGACTTGTAGTCCTGGTTTTATAATGGACTAACCACAACTTCAAGTCCCAGAATTCCAAGAAAAAAACCTGGGAAAACTGGCAGGGCCGAGTTTCTGCAACCTAGTGCCACAGTACTCCATGCAAGTAGCGGTATTCCTAAAGCGCAAACTTACAAGGGGAGAGAGGTGATAGCGTGCTGGTCAGCGGGCAATTCTGCTGGTCAGGCTGGACAGTGGTGTAACAAAACCTTTAGGGAGACCCTTGCGAGGCATGGTAAACCCCCCTACATCTCCATGTCCCAGGTATCCCCAACCTTCTACCTCCAAGAGGTTTCCGAGTGTCGCGCTTTCCCTCAGATCACACAGCCACATATATCAGTTGTCTCAGACTTCACACAGCAGAGCTATCTCTCAGGTTACAAGAATGTCTATACCGGAGTCATCTGGCAGCAGAAGCGTTCCATAAGTAACAGCTTCTTTTAGCGAGTGACTGTCAAGGATCACTCAAAGAGTCCCCGAGGTGCTGGGAAACGGAACCCCATCTTTACGGCTCAGCCTCTGAGGTACCTCTTCGCACCCCAAGACCCTCTCCCAATTCACAGATGAGTGATGGATCTTAGATGTTGAATAGTCATACTTTACTTGACATGTTTTGATGACTGATGTGTGTAGAAAACCTGGTTCATGCTGTGTAATGTAATGTAATGTAATGTAATGTATGTATACTTGTAAAGCGCACTGTTACCTTGTTACGTGGCGTCCTGGCGCTGCATACCGCTGGGGAACCCGTCCTGGCTTTCCCTGTGAGATGGTCCCTCCTGGGCACCTCCAAGGTGAAGCCAGGCATCCCCGGCGCTGCTGGGGCCGTTGTGGAGATTAAGCAAGCTATTGGCCAGAGTTGCAGAGTGGGACCCATGGTTAGCGTAGGCACCTAAGGGAGAATTATCGAGTCCGCGGACATTGACCCAAGACCCTGCCGCGCCAGGAATTGAACCCTGGTCCCGGGCCGACCTCTGCTTCAGGGTCTGCCGCTTCTAACCGGTGAGCCACACTTCTCCACATTATATTATATGTATTAACACCCAACGTTTGTGCACAAGCTCACCCCAGCTTCATTTCGTTCCCCTCCCCCCTCTCCTCCTCTCTCTTCTGAGGGCCTCATTACATATCTTCCGGAGCCCGGGAAGGTATCAGCACACCCGGTAAATACCAATAACAACGGGTGCCTTTTACCTGGTGCATTATTACCGCCCCATTCTGAGTCATGTACCACATATTGGGGTAGAAGGTGGTAATGCCAAGTGTTTACACATCAAGGGTACGCAGGCGTACTCCGAGTATGCAGTCCTTGACCAGGGTTCCAAGACGGCTGCCTCCCTGGTCCATGATTGGTCCATTGCTTTCAGTGGGCACCTGGCCTCACTCGCAGAACTCATTAGGGTGTTTGAGCTGGAAATTCATCTCTATGCTGATGACCCCCGCCTGTTGCTCACCCTGGCAAGGTAGTGAGGACAAAGCACAGCTTGATGTGTGTCTAAGCACAAACCATCAGTTGAAGAGAGTGAGAAAACGAGCCCTCGAGGGCAGAAAAACAAATATTACACATAGAAATGGCCATTGCAGCTCCAGCTCTGTTTTATGACCAGTGGTCCCGGGGGCATTAGAGTGGTTCACGTGAGCACCAGATTGCATTACATTACACGAGATCGGGTACACTTTTTTTGTGTGTGTTTTTAGGCAAAAGTCAGATTAACAGAGCCATAAGCCATAGGACCCGTACCCTCCAGTTCTGGCCCCGCCTCCCTTCACATGACTACCCACATGACAAGTACAAAATTGCATAATTGGTAATCATAATCACATTTTCAAGACCTTTCATGTACTCTTCACATTCCCCCAGCCCTAAGGGAGGAGCCCCATCTGGCTCGCATCTCGCGCTGGGGTATCCTACGCCAGTTGCCGTGCACCTGCCCCCTAGAGTGGTGGGCCCGCACCCCTGGTCCTTGTCCGGCATTACCAGAGCCCACCCCCCCTACCACCAGGCTGCCCTGGGACGCCCGGGAGGCACGAATTCTGTCGCCCTCGCCTCCCCAGCCGGTGGTGACTTCCTCCCAGCGGAGAGCTTACCATATCCCCCCTCACAGCTGGCCTATGGAGTCCGTCAAGCGGCCTCCCATCAACCACTGTTTATTGATCACAGGTCACATTTCCGCCACGAGGGTGGCCAAGGCCCTCAGGTCTGCCGCCCTCCCCACCTGCGTTCAAGATAAATGACCAAAGTTCCTTTATGAAAGTGTCCGTTCCTAAGTCCGACAGATGCACCCCATCCTGATGGTACATCGCCTCTCCCGAAATCATCCGGTGTTGTATGTAGCGCAAGCGGCCCTTCACTGAGCACAACCTTGCCAGTTCACCGTTCAGTCTCCTCACTGAGACATTCAAAGATCTTACCCGAACTCCCGGGCCCCATGTCCTGCGTGAGAGCATGCCTGACCAAACAATCTTTGCCGCTGGAAAAATGTGCCCTAACCAGGCAAACTCTGCTAGTAAGGCCTCTTTGACTGCTAGGCGACCTCTGTCGACCATGTCGTTGCCCCCCACGTGTAAGATAATCCAGTCGGGGGGCCTGTTAGCTTCCTGCGCCCTGAGCTCCTCAACAAGCCGCCTCAAGTGTCGAATTCGCATCCCTCCGACGCCTCGCCAAAGGAATTCGGTCTCGTTCAAGCCCGCCGGTTTCACAACCCGTTGTTGCTGCAAGCGCACCGTCGCGCGGCGCACAAACGGGTGACCAAGTACCCACACCACCGCCGCGGGCATGCTAATCAAACAAGCATTGGAAATGCAATAGGTCTCGCAATAACGCGAGTCTGAACTATTAGCATTGTAAATGATAATGCCCTTTATTTTTGCGTTCTGGTTTTTGGAACATAAATAAAAGGCTTTGTCATTTACAAGGCCTATAGCTTAAATTTGCGTTAAAACGAGACCTATTGCATTGCAATGGTGGTGGTGCTGCTGAGTTTTCTCTGAATCTGCACTCTGAATCTGCACTCTGAATCTGCACTCTGAATCTGCACTCTGAATCTGCACCCTGAATCTGCACCCTGAATCTGCTCCCTGAATCTGCACTCTGAATCTGCACTCTGAATCTGCACTCTGAATCTGCACCCACAATCTGCACCCACAATCTGCACCCACAATCTGCACCCACAATCTGCACCCACAATCTGCACCCTGAATCTGCACCCACAATCTGCACCCACAATCTGCACCCACAATCTGCACTCTGAATCTGCACCCACAATCTGCACTCTGAATCTGCACCCACAATCTGCACCCACAATCTGCACCCACAATCTGCACCCTGAATCTGCACTCTGAATCTGCACTCTGAATCTGCACCCACAATCTGCACCCACAATCTGCACCCACAATGTGTGAGTGGCGTTGCGTGTGTGAGTGGCGTTGCGTGGGTGAGTGGCATTGCGTGGGTGAGTGGCGTTGCGTGGGTGAGTGGCGTTGCGTGGGTGAGTGGCGTTGCGTGTGTGAGTGGCATTGCGTGTGTGAGTGGCGTTGCGTGTGTGAGTGGCGTTGCGTGTCTGCGTGGCTGAGTGGCGTTGCGTGGCTGAGTGGCGTTGCGTGGCTGAGTGGCATTGCGTGGCTGAGTGGCGTTGCGTGGCTGAGTGGCGTTGCGTGGCTGAGTGGCGTTGCGTGGCGTGGCTGAGTGGCGTTGCGTGGCTGAGTGGCGTTGCGTGGCTGAGTGGCGTTGCGTAGCTGAGTGGCGTTGCGTGGCTGAGTGGCGTTGCGTGGCTGAGCGGCGTTGCGTGGCTGAGTGGCGTTGCTTGGCTGAGTGGCGTTGCGTGGCTGAGTGGCGTTGCGTGGCTGAGTGGCGTTGCGTGGCTGAGTGGTGTTGCGTGGCTGAGTGGCGTTGCATGGCTGAGTGGCGTTGCGTGTGTGAGTGGCGTTGCGTGTGTGAGTGGCGTTGCGTGTGTGAGTGGCGTTGCGTGTGTGAGTGGCGTTGCGTGGCTGAGTGGCGTTGCGTGGCTGAGTGGCGTTGCATGTGTGAGTGGTGTTGCGTGTGTGAGTGGCGTTGCGTGTGTGAGTGGCGTTGCGTGTGTGAGTGGCGTTGCGTGTGTGAGTGGCGTTGCGTGTGTGAGTGGCGTTGCGTGTGTGAGTGGCATTGCGTGGATGAGTGGGGTTGCGTGGATGAGTGGGGCTGCGTGGATGAGTGGGGTTGCGTGGATGAGTTGCGTTGCGTGTGTGAGTGGTGTTGCTTGGGTGAGTGGCGTTGCGTGGGTGAGTGTGGTGTTGCGTGGATGATAGTGGGCTTGCGTGGGTGTGAGTGGCGTTGCGTGTCTGTAAGTGTTGCTGTGTGGGTGAAAGTGGCACAGAGCCTTTGATGTGGCCTGGCGCAGGAGAAATGCTGCTGCTGCTAATTAAATACAAGAGTGGCCGGGAAGCGGCCGGGAAACACAAGTACGGCCGGCCACATAATTAGGGGAGGAGAAGCCGCACAGCACACGCTGGGAGAAGCCCTTTGATATGCTGTGCGGCCGCGATGCGCGCTCTGTGCTGGGGGAGGGCCATTAGCCTGAACTCGCGGCAAGATCAAACGAAGGGTGGGAGGGACATTGAGGAACAGATGGCCATGAAAGTGTATGGGCCAAAAGCGCGTGCCTGTACGTGCACTCGAAGAAAACGCCACGAAAAAAAGCGGTGGTTTGACAATTAGTTTGAGCACTTGAATTCTCGCCCCATTTCCCATTCCTTCGGAATGGTAAAGGACGAGACCTAAAAAGGAGAGAAATGACACTGTTAAACACCATCCGACACAAGCATCCCAAATCTGGTCATAACAATTCCGGCCTGACATATCTTTTGTAGCACCCAGAGGCCCAGCGCCCCACACCCATGACTACGTCGGGGGGAGGCCTGCCCCGGCCGCCAAGGTGGCCGCGCCGATCCTAAAAGAATGTGAGGAGAAACCTGCTGCACCCAGACCCAACTTGCCCAAGGCCAACCTGAACACTGCTTTACCTGGAATTGAGACAGGCAATGACCATTCTTGTGAATGAACAGGGCCGCCCCCCCAACAGGACGTAAGGCCAGCTACACCTGCATCTGGGTTACAGGGCAGGCCGCCACACCCGGGGCGGGCCGTAAGTGGATGGAGGCCCCCTTACCCAACTGGTCAGTTTTGGAGCGTCTCAACCGGACTACCAACCCCCCCGGAGTAAGGACCGTATCCCGGAATTGCAGGCCCCCCCCTATGATCCAGTCTGGAGGACCCGACAATCTCCCCTATGCGGAACGCCCCATAGAAGGCCAAGGAAAAAGCCGCCCCCATCAAGACTCCCTCAAACGCTGACTCGCATATGGCCGGTAAGACCCCCAAAACATCCATCAGAGTGTGGAGGTCCAGGGGCCGGCGGCCATCCCGCCTTGGCCCCTCTAATTTAGCCCATTCTGTCAAGGCCTTCCTAACCAAGAAGGAGGCCCCCGGGTCCCGCTCCCCCGCTATTTTTGCAAAGAAACCGATTGCTGAAAGATTTGCCCTGGCATAAGCCACAGTTCTGCCCTGGTCCCTTAGAACCTGTAGAAAACCGTAGATCGATTCCGGAGAGAAAGTCTTGGCAAACCCTGTCCGCTGTAAGAAAGATTGGTAAACATTGAAATGCTGTTGATACGCACGCTTCGTGCGGTCGCTCAGGGAGGCACCTACCAGCCCCGCTAAAGCGGGGCTCCAATTGTCCACAGTGATGTAGGGAACATGGTCATGCGATCCTCCGCCTGCGGGTGGAACTTCCGGAAATCCTGCAACTTGGAACGAGACAAAGCATCAGCAGCGTGGTTATCAATACCTGGTATATGCGCAGCCTTAAAAGTTAAGTTCAATCTCAAGCAAGCCAGCACCAATAGCTTCAACAACCTCAGCACGTGTGGGCATGTAGCCCCCTGCCTATTAATGACCTGCACCACGGCCATGTTGTCGGACCAGAAAGTTACCGCCCTGTTCCTGAAGCGATCAGCCCAGATAGTGACCGCCACCCAAATGAGAAAGAGCTCCAAAAAGGCTATGTTCTTTGTCAACCCGGCCTTATGCCAAGCTGCCGGCCAAACTGCCCCACACCAGGCCGAGCCCAGGATGGCGCCAAAACCAATGCTGCCTGCAGAATCGGTAAAGAGGCCCAGCTCCAAGCTGGAAACCGGGGGGCAGGCCACACCACCCGACCATTGAAATCTTTCAGGAAACTGCGCCACACCTTAAGGTCCTCCTTCACCCCCACTCTTAGTCGGACCCGGTGGTGTTTCTGAGTGAGGCCCACCATGGCCCTGGCAATCGACCTGGAAAAGGGGCGCCCCATAGGGATGATACAAAGCGCAAAATTAAGCTGTCCCACCAAGATCTGTAACTGGTGCAATGAAACTTTTGGACCCGCTAAGGCAGCCTCTATAGCCTGGGAAAATGCTACCACCTTGTCCATTGGTAGTCTGCACTCGCCCGCCACCGTGTCGATTTCAATACCCAAAAAGGACATACAAGTGCCTGGCCCTACTGTCTTGTTGGGTGCCAGAGGTACCCCAAACTCCTTGAACATCTCTACTAGCTCGCCCAGCGCACGGGCGCAAACTTCAGATGCTGCGGGGCCCATAACCATGAAATCGTCAAAGTAATGGATGACATCTGTGCACCCGGACCTTTAGGAAAAGACCCACTGCAACATGGAGCTAAAAGTCTCAAAGTATTTACAAGACACAGCGCACCCCATGGGCATACCTTTGTCGAAATAGAACTGCTGTTGAACCTGGAAGCCTAACAAATGGTAGTCCTCCGGGTGGACGGGCAACAGGCGAAATGCCGATTCTATGTCTGTTTTCGCTAACAAGGCACCCCGCCCTAAGTCCCTAACCTTCAGGACCGCAGCATCAAAGGACGAGTATGAAACAGTACACAGCGCAGGGTCAATGGCGTCATTTACAGATGAACCTTTAGGGGCGGATAGGTTATGGATCATTCTGAACTGACCCGGCTCCTTTTTCGGGCACCACACCCAGCGGTGAGCAAACATAATTCTCCCAAGGCGGAGCCGCGAAAGGGCCAGCAATTCGACCCAGGGCCCTCTCCTTCTCTACTTTAGCAATCACCACTGATGAATGGGTTCTGGCAGACAACTGATTGTTGCATTGGCTAATGGGAGGGACATGTACTGCTGGTATACGAAAGCCTTCAGAAAAACCGTCAAACAAGACCTTGGCTGCCACCCTATCCGGGTACAAATTCAGCCAATAAATTAGTCTACCAAAATCCACCGGGGTAGGCAGGCTAAGCCTGCGGGGGTTTGCTGTCCCTGGGGGCTGTTCCCCCCCCCGCGCTCCTTTGCTCTTTTGTTGCATCTAGCCTCGGGATGAGAAGGGTGTCCACAATAGGCACATGCGTGTTTAAACTTGCATTGCCCTGGGGGCCAAGTGCACCCCTTGCCATTGAAGGCCCAGCAAGCCCCCCTCTTCTCCCTCGACCCCCCCTGGGACGCCCGAAAGGGCTGCCTAGCGGGATGCTCTCTACTGTTTGCACTCTCCAACCAGGCGGTCACCTCCACCTGGTCCCAACAAATGCTTGGATTTTCCTCTTTGGCCCACCGAAATTCCCTATCATAGTTCAACCACACCAGGCCCCCATGGGTAGCATGCACCTTCACAATCTTGTTGGTGTAAAACACTAACGGAATAGCCAACTCTGGTCTCTTCTCTAATAAGACCGTGACGAAAACATGAAAACCAAACAGCCAATTCGTCAAGGTTTCTTCCACCCTTGGCCTTCTATCTTTGAAGGGGCCTTCCTTGCCCTCCCTCTCCTTATAATCAGCCTCGCTCCTCTTGGGCCTGATCAGTGAAAAATGTCAATGTACGCGCCCTTCCAGATCTTTTCGCGCACCTCCTGACTCACATGCGTCGCCAGCATTCCTGCCTCGGACAACACATTCCCCTGAAACCCCCCCAGTACACCCACTGCCATGCCGCTTTTGGCTAACGCATCATCTGGCTTACCTCCTGAAAGTCCCGCCGCCACTGCGGCTGCGGGGAGCTGGGCTCCGCTCCCCACATTGGGGTTGGTTCTACGCGCTTCTACCACTTGCGCAATACGTCTCTGGATGTCCTGCAGTGCCCCCTGGCCTGTTGCTTGCTGTGGGACCCAAGGCGCTGCTGCCCCTGCGCTCGGCCACCCCCCTGCCCTACCTGGCGCTGATAATTGCCCTACCAATGTTGACACTGATGCCAACAAGCCATCCAATGGGTCTTGGACGACTGCCACTGCGGCCACCGGCTGCGGTACAAGCGGGGCCAGGACATTGGTGACCGTGCCTGGGGCTAGCGCTTTCAATGCCTCCCTGATTTCGGTTAATAACGACCCCACTGGGGCTGCTGGCGCCCCAGTGGGGGTAGGGAGATTCCTAACCTGTGGTGTTACCGGTTCCGGTCCTGAACTAGGTATGGGCACCACAACCACCACGGGCTCGATCGGGGGAGGGGGGACGGGACCTGCTGATCCCACGTCTTCTCCCCCTACGCTTTTTGTTCCTGTTCCCTACCGTCTTTTTAGGCTTACTCTTCTTTCTTAAGGGGGGAAAGGCCGCCCTTGGAGGTACTCCTTCTCTCCGTGGCCTCTCTACTACCTCCGGCTGTTCCCCCTCGCTCTGCTCCTCACTCTCTGAAATATCCTTGCCCAATTTCGCTAACAGTAATTTCATGATCTGGGCCACCTCGGGATCGTTATCCTTCCTCTTATGGCCTCCTTTCTTGGGCGCCATACTGCCTGTCTCTTTATATGTCCCTTGCGCCGCTTCGTGTCGCGCTTCTTGCCGCCGGCGTCCGGTCTCAAGACTACGCCTATGCTCGCCTTGCAACACACCCTCTAGCTGCGCCAAGAACCACCTCGCTGCTTGCCTATGGATCCCCGATCCCCGCTCCCGGTCCCTCCCTGTGCGCTGACCACGCCGCCCGGCAGGAGCCCGCACCCAAAGGAAGCCCCACGTGCAGCCGCAACACCGGTCAGGCGGAAACACAAGGCCAAAGCTCCGTACCCCTCCCCCCGAAGTCCACGGCTGCCCGCTGGGCCCCCCAAGGCACCCGACTCCTTACCTGGCCACGTGGTCAGCACTCGCTTCGCGCTCTCTGGGGACCGCCACCGACTCCAGCCGCCAGCCGCACTCCCTCGACAATCTAACGGGAGGTGCGGTGAAGTTGCTCCGACGAACGCTCGCCGCGAGAAGGCACTCCACCCGGGAAATCCGCTCTCCCTCGATAATCCAACGGGAGAAGCGGGAGTTAGTTCAAGACGGCTGGTCCTGCTCGCGGAGGCGCCAACCACAGGGCACTAGGCAGTTCTGGAGTGGTGGAGGGGACAGAGACCCGGGTCACGGAGATTTGACCCTAAATAGGCCAAAGGTCTCTGCCCCCCACAACTCCGGACGCGCGTCATCGCCCCTGACCCGGAAGTACTAGGGGCGGCCGGCCGCCATTGGCTGTCCGGCCGCCAAACCACAACGACTGCTGGGCGGGGCCCGGAGGTGCCGGGTCCTAAGGGCGTGCCTCGCGATACTCTGCTCTTAGCAATGTCAGTACTCGAACCTCTAAAGTCGTCAGCTCGGGCCTTTGGCCACACCTCCCCCTAGGCGTCACTTCAGACTGGGCAGACATATCCTTCACTCTATGGACGTGGCAGACAGGGCCGCTCTCGCCAGGGCTGTGATGGTGTCTGGAGTCTGTGAGTGTCCTCTGTCTAGGGACAGCAGCTGGACAGATGTACAGACTCCCAGTGGCTCTTCGATAGACGTCCAGATTGAAGCTATTGCTCATGTACTGCCCCTTGGACAACCGTTTCACTGCCACCCGGGGCAACAACGGATAGAAGTGAAGAATCCCTGCTTCGAGCTGCTTTGGACAAAGTCCTTTCTGTCTGTGATGAGACGCTTTGTAGGGTTTTACTCTAGAAAACCAGTGAGACTGTGGACCCGAGCGAGACTTCTCTCCCGGATATTGCATAAGTACTTCCGGTGGAGCCTCCTGTACATGGCCTCTTTTACCCACAGCTCTGGTCGTCAAGTATTGATTTGTGGGTTTGGAGGGGGGCGGGCCGGGAGCCAACCTGGGGGGTCCGGGTCCGATGATAAAAGACGCTTTGAAGGGTTTTACTCTAGAAAACCAGTGAGACTGTGGACCCGAGCGAGACTTCTCTCCCGGATATTGCATAAGTACTTCCGGTGGAGCCTCCTGTCCGGCCTCACTGTGGAACCTCTGCCCCTGTCTGTCAGGGGGTTATAGGTCAGCACAGATTTACTCCTCACACGTTGGCCTGGCAGTTCTGGGCTCCACATTTGTAGGTGACCATGTACCCAATGTGCAGTGAGCCTTTCCGCCACACCATAATGCCCTTCATGTGGCACGAGATGATGGGTGTATATTTTGGGAAGAGAGTATGCTTACTTTTCTCTCCCTTGTTCCTCTCTTTTGCCTTTCTTCCCCTAGGTGTACCTCTTATGCCTCCCATCTTCCCTATCTTGTCGTACTCCTTTCTTAAGCTCCGTCTCATCTCACACACCCCTCACCTGCCCTCTCTTATTCTCCCTCCTCTCCTCTTTTTATCTCCTCTCTTATGGTTCTCCTCCATCTGGTCCTTTTTCTTCTTTCCTTTTTAGGTCTCGACCTCTGCCAATGCGCTTGCGCATTGCAGATGTCGAGACTTATAGAGTTGGATCCAAGAAAGCTAAACCAGGCGGATAGCGCAGAGTGCATGTGCCCGTGCATGCGCTTGCCATTTGCTCCTGCATCATTGCATCAGACCCGCCACAGCATTTGAAGCTTCCCCAGCGCGCGCTCGGCCTCAGGCATTCAAGCGTGATGCTTCCCCAGCATGTGCTGGGCCTCACTTCTCTTCACACCCCATATGCCTGCTCCCCCTCCCCCACCCGCCACGCCTAGCACCAGACTCCCCCGCCGCTCACCACCATATGCTCGTTCCCTCCCACTGGTTTTATCTTGGCGGCATGACGTTACTTTTACGGCCGCGCGGCCAATGCTTTTAAAAAAATTTAATTATTTCTTATCGGCAATAAATCCTCGTCGTCGGGAGGGCCGAAACCCAACCCCACCCGATTTTGGCGCTACAAAACGAAACAGGCCAAACGGTGTATACCCAACAGGCGATTAACGAAGTGTTCCGGTCCCATTTACTCCGAACGTGAAATGAAATGAAATAAGTCTTATAATGCGCTACTAAGCGGAGGCATCAAGGCGCCTAACCAAAGAAATCAGAATGACCAGATAACCAGCACTACGGGTACGCCTTTGAGAATAGCCACGTTTTTAGAGCTTTCCGAAAGTTCGGGACCGACGGTTGGGATTTAATTTCATGGGGAAGGCTGTTCCACAACTTGGGGGCTACTGTTGAAAACGCCCTCCCGCCCCATTTACTTCTACGAACACGAGGCACCACCAACAGGCTCTTAGTTGAGGACTCTATCCGGTGCATATGGGCGCAACAGTTTCCTCACGCCATCAGCCCCTTTGCCAGCAAGCGCCCCATAGGTCAAGCAAAGAGTCTTGAAGACAATCCTGGACTCAATAGGAAGCCAGTGCAAGCTTTTCCTGGCAGCCGTGGCGGAGGAGAGTCTAGGAGCATCCAGTACAAATTTGGCCACTGCATTCTGGACAGTCTGAAGGCGCTGCACCAGACCTTTGTTAGCGCCAGCATACAGAGCGTTACAATAATCAAGTCGCGAAGCAACAAGTGCAACAACGACCTGCTTACGAGCCTGAGGGGACAAATAGTGATTGATTTTCCGAAGAATTTTAATAATGCCCCAGCCGGTAGCGACTGTTCTATTGACCTGCTGTGTCATTGAGAGAGCTGGGTCGATCATCACTCCCAGATTCTTCGCAGAGTCTGTTGGTGTGGGGCAGACTCCCAGCGAGGGGGGCCACCATTCGGCCGTCCAGATGTTGGTGTTTCCGCCGAAGACCAGAATCTCGGTCTTCTCCCCATTCAGTTTAAGTGAATTGAGAATCATCCACTTAGAAACCACCTCCATGCAGTTTCTAAAATTACGAATGGGAGCGTTCACTGAGTGAGAAAGGGACACCAGGATCTGGGTATCATCGGCATAGGAGACTACCTCCATCCCAAACGATCTCACAAGCCTGGCAAGTGGGGCCACCTAGATGTTAAACAGGGTCGGACTTAATGCCGACCCTTGTGGAACCCCACATTGCACAGGTGTGGGAGGAGATAGATATTCTCCCAGCTTGACCCTCTGCTCCCTCTGATCCAGGAACGAGGCCAGTAAGCTCAGGGCCGCGCCATCTACCCCTATCTCCCTCAGACGAGATGTAAGAACCGAGGGAGACAGGGATCGAAGGCAGCAGTCAGGTCTAATAGGATCAGCAGGGAGGTATGGCCCTGGTCGACCTCAGAGCGGATGTTATCAAGCACTATCGTAAGGGCCGACTCCGTGCTATGGGCTCTCCTGAAACCATGTTGGGACTGATCTAACAGACCCGAGGTATCCAGAAACGCCGCTAAATGCTGGTTTAGATGGGTCTCCAGCATCTTTGCTGGTGCTGGGAGCAAGGAAATGGGGCGAAAGTTTTTAAGTACCTCAGGGTCTAATGTAGGCTTCTTAAGGAGGGGCTTGACTACAGCACTCTTCCACTGGGAGGGGAAAATACCATCCATCATTGCCCTGTTCATGATGTCCAGAAGCGGAGGCAACAAAGTATCTCTGCAGTCCTTGAAGACTTTGAGAGGACAGGGGTCTAAAGGAGACCCTGACCTCAACTTGCTTAAAAACAAGTCCAGTTCCTGCAGGGAGAGCGGTGGAAACACAGACAGACTCACTGTAGTAGTCGGGGCATCAACTTCAGAAGGTAGGAGGGTTGGACCAGGAGGAGGGGGGGGGCATTAGGGCCTTTTGTGAATCAAGGGCCGAGTAGATGTCTGCTATTTTCGTGTGAAAATATCCTGCGATTTTATCACAGAGGTCTTGTGAACACACAATAGGATCAGGCATCTGTAATGTGCAAAGTGAATCCACTATCTTGAAGAGTTCTCTCGGGGAGGTAAGAGTGGTCGTTAGATGGGCGAAATATTCTTGTTTCACCTTGATAACCTCCGCCTTATACTCCTTAAGGAGAGATTTGTACTTCTCCCTCTCTAGGGGGTTCCAGCTCACCTGCCATAGCCTTTCCTGCCTCCTACACCCCTCCTTAAGAGTCTTAAAGGCTCTGAGAACCAAGGGGCTGAAGGTCTCTGTTGGGCAGAGTAACGAAAGGTTACTGGGGCTAGCACATTTACTGCTGTCGTAATGGCATTCGTTAGTTACAACAAGGGGTGGTGATGGACAGAGTCTCTGAATTAAGCAGAGTACTCTCACCCAGTCAAGAAATCAGGGCTAGATCCAACACCGTTTTTTAGCTCATTGCACCATCCCAGTTTCAGAACCTGGCTGTATGCAAATTAGTCTGTCCCTGGCCCAGTGCATCATGGGAACAGGGCAGACCAGACTACAAAAGCCAATTCTTACACTGGGAAGGAAACAAGCTTCCGGGGACCGGTTTCTGGCATTACGGCCGTCTTCGGCCCGGCTTGCTTGAATCCTGATGGTGCAATGAGCAAGGGACTCACATCTGAGTATACCCTTCCACGCTTAGGGTGGACAAAATTATTTACAACAAGGGGTGGTGATGGACAGAGTCTCTGAATTAAGCAGAGTACTCTCACCCAGTAAAGAGATCAGGGCTAGATCCAACACAGTTTTTTAGCTCATTGCACCATCCCAGTTTCAGAACCTGGCTGTATGCAAATTAGTCTGTCCCTGGCCCAGTGCATCATGGGAACAGGGCAGACCAGACTACAAAAGCCAATTCTTACACTGGGAAGGAAACAAGCTTCCGGGGACCGGTTTCTGGCATTACGGCCGTCTTCGGCCCGGCTTGCTTGAATCCTGATGGTGCAATGAGCAAGGGACTCACATCTGAGTATACCCTTCCACGCTTAGGGTGGACAAAATTATTTACAACTCTGTTCATCACCACCCCCTTTTCTGAATCGTTTTTGGCCACTATAGGTGTGGCAGGGTATACTCAGACATGAGTCCCTTTCTCACTGCTCCATCAGGATTCAAGCAAGCCGGGCCGAAGAGGCTGAAATGCCAGAAACCGGTCCCCGGTAGCTTGTCTCCTTTCTGGTGAAGAATTGGCTGGTAGTTTGGTCTGCCCTGTTCCCATGATGCACTGGGCCAGGGACAGACTAATTTGCATATAGCCAGGTTCTGAGCTGGGATGGGGCAGTGAGATAAATAACGGTGATGGATCAAGCCCTGATCTTTGGACTGGGTAAGAGTGGTCTGCTTAATTCAGACACTCTGTTCATCACCACCCCCTTTTCTGAATCGTTCGTTAGTTCGAAAGCAGCTATATTAACATCTTTGGCTGAGACAATAGCAGATTTCTGAATTAGAGGGGCGAGGGAAGAATTAGTAACCTTCCTAAAATTTCTTCTAGGTTCCATTTTACTAGGGCCAGCCAACTTAAGGTTCCTAGGGAGAGCCTGAAGTTCCGGCGGAACGTCAAAATGGTCGGACCAGGTCAGTGGAATGGGTAGGTCCGTTTTTAACCTAGGATCATTTGTAAACACCCCATCCAAGATGTGACCCGCCTGGTAGGTGGGAAATTTAACCAGCTGCTGAAGGCCATAGGCGGACAAAGAGTCCAAGAGGGTACGAGAATCTCTGGAAACAGAATTGTCCAGGTGAAAATTTAAATCGCCCAAGACCGTCAAATGGGCACAGCCAAAATAGTGTTCCAGGATGTTAAGCAAAGACTGGCTAAAATCAGTTCTAGGACCCGGGGGTCTATAGATCAATATGCCCGTAAAAGGGGCAGCGCTGGGGAAATTAATTGAAAAATGAAGAGCTTGAAAGGAATCTGAAGGACCAGACAGTTCAAAAGTACGACAAATATGAGATGTCTTATAAAGGATCCCTAAACGTATTCGGAAGCGCGGCCCTTAGCGGCTGTCGAGGATATAGACCAGTTTCTGGAGGGGTTACAACTGCCCAGCATTGAGGCGTAGAGTCAGGAGGAACTGGGGGGCCCACTTCGGGTGGAGGAACTGCGTGCTGCTATCACCCATCTGCGAACGGCTAAGTCCCCCGAGATGGATGGACTCGCGGTCGAACTTTATAAAGAGTTCGGGGGCGTTTTGGTCCCGAAACTCCTTGAAGTGGCTATGGAGGCCTATGATCAGGGCTTGCTCCCGGACTCTATGCGAGCGGCGGCTATAGTTATGATTTCCAAGGGATCCCCTCCTTCCAGGATCCTACAGACCTATTTCCATGCTGAACGTGGATTTGAAAATTATCAGCCAGGTGCTAGTCTCTAGACTCCTTCCCTACCTTCGTTGCCTGGTCAATGACGACCAATCAGGGTTTATTCCGGGCCGGAGCACCCTGCGGAATGGCCGCCGCTTGGCCCACGTCATGCAAACTTTGGAGGGTCGGGCCGGGCAAAGCACTCTGGTGTTTCTGGACATCGAACAAGCGTTCGATTCCATCCACTGGCCCTACCTATGGAGGGCGCTTTTAAAACTAGGCCTGGGGGAGGGGTTTGTGCGGTGGGTTCGACTACTGTATGCTCGACCGGTGGCAAGAATCCACACGGGTAGATGCATCTCGGAGGAAATATCGATATCGAGGGGAACCCGGCAGGGGTGCCCCCTCTCCCCCTGCTCTTTGCCCTGGCGATGGAGCCTCTGGCTTGCCATCTCCGTACAGTGCTCCAGGACCTGGGTATTCGAGTGGGGGCGGTGGAGCATGTGGTGTCCCTGGAGGCTCTGATCTACCTGAGTCAGCCGACGTAATCATTACCGATCCTGATGGCCGCATTGACACGGTTTGCGGCCGCCTCTGGCCTGGCTGTAAGTACTACAAAATCCCAGTTGTATGCGATCGGAGAACAGGTGGAGTGGGAGGGGACCCCGAGCCCGGAGCTAGGACTCCCGTGGGTGGACGACTCGCTCCGCTACCTGGGGATTAAGATCGGTCGCAACTCGGCCACTTTCTTCCAACACAACATGGGACGGATAATCCAGGGTCTAAAGGGGAGTATCACCTTCTGGAACACTCTTAAGTTTTCCCTGATGGGGAAGATTGCCCTAATTAAGATGGTGATCCTCCCACGCTGTCTGTACACTATGCAGGGTTCCTTCTATGAGATACCGCACCGGGTCTTTCGAGAACTGGACTCTCTCCTAGTCCTTTTACTATGGAACGGGAAGAGATGTAGAGTGAGTCTGGAGGTCCTAAAGCGTAGATGGGGCGCGGGAGGACTGGAGGTCCCCGATCTAGAGTTGTATTACTTCGCCTCCCAACTGCGGCACGTGATTGCATGGCTGGACGCGGACCCCTCATGGGAGCGGTCCCTGCTGGCAGGGACTTATGGGGATGGGCAACTGGGTGCACTGCTTTGGCAGGCGGGGAGACGGCGTGATCTCGCCCCCCCACTGGTACGGCTGGCCGCCGCGGTCTGGGATCGGGTGGTGCGACGCCTCATCCACTCCGAGCCCTTTGCCCCTGACTTGGATCTCTGGCTGTTGCCGTCCTTTGCCCGGATTGCGGGGGTCATGTCACTGGACAAGTGGACGGAAGGAGGGTGCCTCATGCTGACGGATTTGTATCCAAATGACAAGTTTATTACCTATCGGGAGGCGGTTGCCACCTTTGAGCTTGGCCCGGGACAGTTTCTCCAATATGCTAAAATAACGGCGACAGCGCGGCAACTCTGGCCTATATCTTCTTAATTCCTAATTTCCAGTAGAACGTTTTTATCAGGATTTTCATCAGTCAAAGCGCCAGGATACCCGTGGGGTGACAGATACGCGCTATAAAAGATTATAAATACATACATACATACATACATACATTCCCGGAGGCCCCGGTGCACACTCATACTCTTGTCACAATGCTGGCAATGGCGGGAGGCCGAAAGTTTGTGACTCACCTATATCGAGCCCTGAGAGAGGATAGACAGCTGAGGCCCTTAGCAATAGAAGATAAATGGCAGCAGGCGTGTCCACAAGAGATCACCCCTCGTGACTTGGAAAAAATTCATGAAAGTGTGCGGAAGGTGTCAGTGAGCAACCGATTTAAGCAGATCCAATATAATATCATACATATGGCTTACCTCTCCCCAAAGCGCCTCCAGACCATAGACAATGCCAGGGATGCCCGTTGCCCGAGGTGCCCCAACCCCATGGCGGACTTTATACATATGGTATGGACGTGCCCAGTCCTCCAACTCTATTGGGCGTCGATACTGGAGGTCATGGGGAAAGTGTTGGGTTGGGTAATAGATTTAGACCCGCGTCCATGCCTCTTAGGCTTAATCCCCCGGGACCCCAAACGAAAGGTGAGCAGGCGGTTTTTAATACTGGGCCTGGTTACGGCCCGACGCCGTATTGCAATCCACTGGTTGTCCCCTCAGGGTCCAATGCTGGCTAAATGGAAGGCGGATCTGAGAGAATGGGCGCTGGCGGAGGAAGAGCACATAAGGCGCACGAGGAGGGACGGGAAGCTACCTGAGGTCCTCCAGGCTTGGGGGCGATGTTTCAGGAGCTGGTGAGACTGGATACCCCTTGACACACACAAGCTCAGAACTAGTTGACTCAGGACTAGAAGAGGAGCAGCCCGAGGACGATGCGCCGCGTGCTGGCTCATTATGAGGTGCACTTGGCAGAGACCCTATGTTTAATGTTTTGGAATAACTTTTTGACCCTACAGGAAGAAACCTGACAGCGTGAAAGGGGGGGAGTTATGGGCTCAGCAGCGGGGAGGGGGGTACGGTTGGGGGTGTGGTGGGGGTGGGGGGTGGGAGGGTGACGGGGGGATGGGAGTTTGGATGGAGTTTTATCTGTGATGAGAGACATGTATCTACACAGTAGCTGCACAAGGGGCAGTCGGGGCCCGCAAGGTCCTCGTTCTTGGTATGCTGTTGGCCAATTGCATACAGCCAGGTTCTGAAACTGGGATGGTGCAATGAGCTAAAAAACGGTGTTGGATCTAGCCCTGATCTCTTGACTGGGTGAGAGTATTCTGCTTAATTCAGAGACTCTGTCCCTCACCACCCCTTGTTGTAAATATTTTTGTCCACCCTAAGCGTGGAAGGGTATACTCAGACATGAGTCCCTTGCTCATTGCACCATCAGGATTCAAGCAAGCCGAGCCGAAGACGCCTGTAATGCCAGAAACCGGTCCCCGGAAGCTTGTTTCCTTCCCAGTGTAAGAATTGGCTTTTGTAGTCTGGTCTGCCCTGTTCCCATGATGCACTGGGCCAGGGACATAACTAATTTGCATACAGCCAGGTTCTGAAACTGGGATGGTGCAATGAGCTAAAAAACGGTGTTGGATCTAGCCCTGATCTCTTGACTGGGTGAGAGTATTCTGCTTAATTCAGAGACTCTGTCCCTCACCACCCCTTGTTGTAAATATTTTTGTCCACCCTAAGCGTGGAAGGGTATACTCAGACATGAGTCCCTTGCTCATTGCACCATCAGGATTCAAGCAAGCCGGGCCGAAGACGGCTGTAATGCCAGAAACCGGTCCCCGGAAGCTTGTTTCCTTCCCTGTGTAAGAATTGGCTTTTGTAGTCTGGTCTGCCCTGTTCCCATGATGCACTGGGCCAGGGACAGACTAATTTGCATACAGCCAGGTTCTGAAACTGGGATGGTGCAATGAGCTAAAAAACGGTGTTGGATCTAGCCCTGATCTCTTGACTGGGTGAGAGTATTCTGCTTAATTCAGAGACTCTGTCCCTCACCACCCCTTGTTGTAAATATTTTTGTCCACCCTAAGCGTGGAAGGGTATACTCAGACATGAGTCCCTTGCTCATTGCACCATCAGGATTCAAGCAAGCCGGGCCGAAGACGGCTGTAATGCCAGAAACCGGTCCCCGGAAGCTTGTTTCCTTCCCAGTGTAAGAATTGGCTTTTGTAGTCTGGTCTGCCCTGTTCCCATGATGCACTGGGCCAGGGACAGACTAATTTGCATACAGCCAGGTTCTGAAACTGGGATGGTGCAATGAGCTAAAAAACGGTGTTGGATCTAGCCCTGATCTCTTGACTGGGTGAGAGTATTCCGCTTAATTCAGAGACTCTGTCCCTCACCACCCCTTGTTGTAAATATTTTTGTCCACCCTAAGCGTGGAAGGGTATACTCAGACATGAGTCCCTTGCTCATTGCACCATCAGGATTCAAGCAAGCCGGGCCGAAGACGGCTGTAATGCCAGAAACCGGTCCCCGGAAGCTTGTTTCCTTCCCAGTGTAAGAATTGGCTTTTGTAGTCTGGTCTGCCCTGTTCCCATGATGCACTGGGCCAGGGACAGACTAATTTGCATACAGCCAGGTTCTGAAACTGGGATGGTGCAATGAGCTAAAAAACGGTGTTGGATCTAGCCCTGATCTCTTGACTGGGTGAGAGTATTCTGCTTAATTCAGAGACTCTGTCCCTCACCACCCCTTGTTGTAAATATTTTTGTCCACCCTAAGCGTGGAAAGGTATACTCAGACATGAGTCCCTTGCTCATTGCACCATCAGGATTCCAGCAAGCCGGGCCGAAGACGGCTGTAATGCCAGAAACCGGTCCCCGGAAGCTTGTTTCCTTCCCAGTGTAAGAATTGGCTTTTGTAGTCTGGTCTGCCCTGTTCCCATGATGCACTGGGCCAGGGACAGACTAATTTGCATACAGCCAGGTTCTGAAACTGGGATGGTGCAATGAGCTAAAAAACGGTGTTGGATCTAGCCCTGATCTCTTGACTGGGTGAGAGTATTCCGCTTAATTCAGAGACTCTGTCCCTCACCACCCCTTGTTGTAAATATTTTTGTCCACCCTAAGCGTGGAAGGGTATACTCAGACATGAGTCCCTTGCTCATTGCACGATCAGGATTCAAGCAAGCCGGGCCGAAGACGGCTGTAATGCCAGAAACCGGTCCCCGGAAGCTTGTTTCCTTCCCAGTGTAAGAATTGGCTTTTGTAGTCTGGTCTGCCCTGTTCCCATGATGCACTGGGCCAGGGACAGACTAATTTGCATACAGCCAGGTTCTGAAACTGGGATGGTGCAATGAGCTAAAAAACGGTGTTGGATCTAGCCCTGATCTCTTGACTGGGTGAGAGTATTCTGCTTAATTCAGAGACTCTGTCCCTCACCACCCCTTGTTGTAAATATTGTTGGCCAATTGCTAGCATGGTTAAGAGGTTCTTTCTGTATCTAGAGCAATCATACTGGAATTTTGTACCTTGTTGGACTTACTGTATTGGAGATGAATACCGTCAAATTTAATAACTGAGGTTTAAAAGAAAAGACACAGAAAAACAAGGGTGGACTGCTAACTGCATGGCCCACACATCTGACTTCTTATGTACATTTCTGACCCTACGAGGTCACTATACCTGTTACCACTGCTGATTCCAGTTACAATGACAACAGTTTAAACGCGGCCGGCCCGAAGTGGTCGTAGGCGGCTTGCTGTGTTAATATACATTTCGTCCTGAGTTATAATTTGATGC
The DNA here is from genome assembly GCF_964261635.1 of Lissotriton helveticus. Classification (NCBI taxonomy): domain Eukaryota; kingdom Metazoa; phylum Chordata; class Amphibia; order Caudata; family Salamandridae; genus Lissotriton; species Lissotriton helveticus. The sequence goes on along the minus strand of NC_136072.1, from coordinate 1,189,093,833 downwards.
CTGATGATTACTGCAAGCGCTGCCAGCCATGCTATGGTTGTAGGCACTAAGCTGTGTCCATGCTCGCAATTACCAATAAAGGTTTTGAAAACTTAAAAAAAATAATTTTTTAAATCCTCGTCGTCGAGGCTGCCGCGCGGCCGTGTGCCTTTCATGCCAATGTTTGTTGCCTCTGTTGGCTCCAGTAACAGGATGCATTCTTGTGATCACGGCAGAGATTCTTTATTATTTAATTATTTCTTATTGCAATAAATCCTCGTCGTCGGGGCTACCGCGCGGCCGTGTTCCTTTCACATCAATGCTTGTTGCCTCTGTTGGCTCCAGTAACAGGATGCATTTGTAGTGTAGTTCCTATATTCCCATTAGGCTCTGCGCATTGGAATAATATAAACAGCAGTGTAGACGTAGGACTGAGGTCGACTAGTTCTCTACTGACTATATTAGACTTAATTAGTTTTGCCAGCTAGCTCAGAGGTCACTAGAAACTTTCTCGAATGTTCAGGAAAGAGTTAACTCTCCTGATTTAGACAAGAAGGGATTAGTTTCTGACAAGCGCATAAACATGACAACTTTGCTCCCTCAGCATAAAGAGTATATCTCTAGAGTTGTGTGAAAACAATAGACAGCTATTTCACTCAGTCAATCGTGCATACTTAGTTTCACCAGAGTGCAGAGAAATAGAGAGACGGGCTTATCAATAAAAGGTGTTATTTATTGAGCAGTCTTCTTTCTTATGCAAGAGAAGTGAATTGCCACAATTGCAATACTTATCATGAAGTAAAGTGCGTACAGTAAAAGTAGTATTATGAAATAATACTGTAAAAGCATTGATATGGTTTCTTAGCCATATGATACTTTAAAACGGATAAAATATATACATACATAAAAACATTGACTAACGTACTCAACTGGTGATTCTAAGATACGCCTACCACGGTGTACCTGACCTAAGCCTAATACGTGGGAAGGAGTAAGTAAGTTGCAGTTTAAGTTAAGTTGGTTTTTGCCAAGGAATCTGAATCAAGAATTCTCTCAAGGGTTTAATCCGCTCCGTACCTTGGTTCTAGAATGAAGGAGGTCTTGTATCTCTCTCTCAGGGCTCAATCTCCCAGCAACCTGCAAGGGTGACTGGAAATACCGGGGCTGGATTTTCTTGGCTGGAAAAAAAGACAGCGTCTCTCTCAGTGCGTCGAAAGGGAGGGGCGGCTTCCTTCGGCTCTCGTATCAGCTGGGCTTCGGGCAAGTAGATAACCGCTCTGCTCCAAACCACCGTGGGTTTGCTTAAGGCAACGTTGGTATATTTATACCTGAAAGGTGCTGGGTTTGACGTAAGGTTGGACATAAGACGTCACTAAGAACTAACAGTTCTTTCTGGACTCCAGGAGTTCTTGTGCAAATCAAAACAAAAGCAGGGGGATTTCCCAGGCTGCTGGAGGCTTGATTTGTTTAAAGAACGTATTGTACTTTCTAGGAGTCTAGGGGAGTAGCCTTGCCGTATTTGGACTGCATTGGCTATTACTAAATATGGATATGATTCTTATGCCTTTATAAGGATATTATTTGTTATAACCATACAAGGGCATAAATCGGGAATATCGAATTAGGGTCCTAGATAGAAACACAACACCCACTCCATGTATTAATGTCCATCATTACTAAAAAAACTAAGCAATATTAAACATATAACGATGCATGTGTGTATTCCAGCCCACCCCAAAATACATAATTCGCATTTGAAATGGTATATGGTAAATACACGAAAATGAGTATTGGTACTGTACATTTTTCAAGCAGTGGTATCATTCAGTTAAATGCATATATATCAGTTGAATGAATTTCGAAAATTACACATGAAATGGCTCTAAATACAGAAAAGAGGGTCGAGACCATTTTATCACATACAATACTGTACATGTGCTAGAGGCCGAGGTAAAATATTGTCTCTAGTATCCTAAAAATAGAAGCTCTGTTCTCTAAGAATAGTTCTACTTTAAGCAGAGTACCATGTGCCAGAAAAAAGGTAAATATTTTGGAAGTGAAAAAAAAATAATTTTGCTTTTAGGGGAAAAATAGTTCCAAAGGTTTTCAGTAGCTTTGTTTATCAAAATTGAAGGCCGAATTCAGAGTTCAGGGAACGCTGTGTGCTCGTTGTTTTTAACAGTTATTCTCGTTGTTAGGAGAGAACATCATATCAGACAGGCTTGCGAAAAACTGGTCTACAACATCAGGTGAAAGTTCGACCAAGTTCGAAAATGCTGAAATTGTGCATATGTGAGAATGATTGCTATCATCGATGTTTGGATCAGCAATGCTCACAGAAGGTTGTACCTGTTTGGTGCTGCTTTCCTCTCGTACTTCACCGCCACCTACTCGTAGTGGTGAAGTCTCAACGAATGCCGTCATCAGAATAGGTAGCCGCTGGGGACAACACGATGCATGAGTCGTTACCGGACCTAGCAAAGTATCGATATCCATTGGTACTGCTGATGGTAGAGTAAGACAGACGTCTAACACGCATTCTTCTCCACATAGCAGACATCGAAGCACAGGTAAGATCCAATCTTGCCAGATTGGTCTCAATGAAAGAAACCAGGTAGTACTCAGATCTCTTAATGAGGGCTAATCCGAGGACACTAGTGATCCGGTCTTGGTAGCGTATAGCTAGGATCGTCTCTCCCATCGTTGCTGGAGTCTTGTCTGTGGCTTGGCTTGCCATATCGGAGCAGAAGGAACAAAAATAAAATCCCTGCTACGAGTCCCAAAATAAGAGGCAGGCCGCCAAATAACGAATGGACAAAATTCGGGAAAATGCCCAGAATTGTTTCAAAGGGTGCTAACAGTCCCGAAAAAACTGTCTTAAATACATGTGCGATGCCACTGGTATCAGACATGTTTAAGATTTGACTTAACATTTCTACGAAATGGACGGGGCAATTTGTTGATAATAGGGTATGTATCTCTGCCGCTGTCCTTGCAACTTGCAGATCATACGTCTCTTTGGACGAGGTTAAAGGCACAGTTGTCTGTAAAAGAATAGACTTCATTCTGCTTAAAGTATCAATTCGAATAGAAGAGATATTCAAAGAAGGCCATAATGCAGCCTCCATGTCTGGATTGCTGTGTGGATACAATACTTGCATACAGCAAATGACCCTGGAAGTGACAGTTATGAGATAGGCTTTTACTGGCACCATGCCACAACAGCTGTGGTCACTTATTAGAACATAACTGCCATTGGAAAGCTGTCTGAAAAATGGCTCTATCTGTTTTGCAGAAGTGCCATGCAGGTGACATGAAAGGTTATTTGAAGACCCTTCGCAGGCTCCATGCAAGTTAATACCTTGACACAGAAGTGTACCGCTTAGTGATTTTTTACAATTGTTACCACTAAGGAATACTTCCTTTTTTCCTTCACTATTACATTTGTGTGTGTAAGGTAAATCCCAGGTTGATTTGATGTATCCTTTACCCAACCTTTCATACTGGCCTGCTGGTATATACTCTTGGCAATATTTAAACTGAAAAGTTGTTATCGGAATTGTAATTGGTCCGTGTATTATCCATTCAATGACAGGTCTCTCTGACATTGTCAATGGTAATCTCTCAAGTTTTTCAATGCTCAGAATCGTATAGTCTGCTCCTTTTTGTGCCAAACTGATTTGTTTATCAGTAAGGTTAAAGATAGAGAATAATGACGTTATGTTGATTAGATGCCATGGCACGTAGCCTGAACGCAGGTTTTGCAACGTCCAGCCTAGCTGTACAATAGAACGCAATTGGGACTGACCATGTTGTAACATTAGCAAGTCCTGCTCTATCATATCAATAGCAGATGATACAATGCTGTCCAGTGAATATATTCTGGAGGACAGAGTCATTAACCCATTGTCCACTACAGAAAGTGATTTTTCCAAATTTATACTATCAATTTCTCGTATTTTTTCTGCTGTTTCAATTTGTTTTTCTTTCCAAGCTTCGTTGTATGCAGCGTATATACCGGCCGCTATGAAACGTTTTTTACGCTGTTTGCGAGGTCCCAGTATGAAATCTCGCAAGTCAGCACCGTCTTTAAGGAAAGTCAAGTGTTGCTTGATTTCAGCCAGTGTGGATTTCTGTAGCCATTGAAGGCATAGTTTCCCTACACTGTATGTTGTAACTATCCCTGGATGTTGTCTCTGGGAGTATTTTGGGTCTGGCCTGTTCTGTTTGAACCCCTGTGTTTTGTTCAGGAATCTATCTTGACAGTTATTTGTGTCTGTGGGCCAGATCAACCATTTTTTCCAATCAGGATTTGTTCTGTTTTGGTGTAAAATATGGGATACGTCTATCTCCACATCTGTAGTGCTGTTACTATCAGTTATGGGTTTTGGAATAGACGGTTTGTTTAAGTCTTTTATCTTATCTAGGCCAAAACAAGTAGTTTGTTGAATTGTGTCATTCAAAAATATTATTTGTTCTGGGATCATGCAGGCTCTAAATAATGCTTCTAGACCTTGTACCTGCCAGTCTTTTGTACCCCAGATGGTTTTTGTTTCAATGTTGTTTTTCCAAAATTTAAAACCAAATGTAGACGTTTCTGGATCACTGTTGTAAAACCCTGAGAAGTATTGGAATTTCTCATAAAATGTTTTCGAGCTGCCTTGTGGCGGAGTTGGACAATGTTCCCATTGGTTATAAGTAAAAACATTTCTAGGCTGAGCAGTTTTATGCAAATAGTGATCACCAAAATGATTATAACAATATAACTCTTCATAATTTGATGAACCCTGTAAATAATCATGTTCTGTGAATTTAGCTGACATTACTAAATCTGACATCATATTATTAATGTTTTCAAAGTCCCAATCATCAGAGAAAGTACTTGGTGTCACAAAGTCACTTAAGGAAACCTTAAACTAGTGTAGATATTTCAAAAGCTCAATCGGGCCATAGATTTCATAATCCGTTTTGTCCCATGCTACCCCACCGGGTACTGGATTGGCTGTGATGTTCAGTGATGACAATTCTCTTTTCTCGATGTGAGAGGATCTGTGAGGCTTTAGGACCAAGTTGATGTTCTGACTTGCTGTGTCCATTGTACTATATTTCCCATCAATAAATCTACCCAAATATAAAACTATGATGAGCCAAAGCAGGAGGAAAAGTACACCTAACACAATCCAAAATTCAATCCATGGTGAAATCAGATATGTTTCTTTTAGTTGGTGAAAAAGTTCAGTCATTTTTTCTTTGAAAGTTTTTGTTGCTGGCGTTTCTTCAGGCTCGCTTCGATCATCAGAAAAGTCATCAAAATTGATGAAGTAGCCAGATGCAGTTCTGTCAATTGTTGGAATTGCTTCCGGATTTTCATTTGCCTTTGGATCTTTCTTTGTTTCATTAGCATAGTCTGAGGCTACATCGTTGTAGATTGGTGTTTCTTGACGAACTGTTGCAATTTGGGTTTCAAGAGGCACGAGTTCCATGGCTTTGTTGCATAGTCCTTTTTATTCACTACAGGTTTATCAAATGTGATTAGTCTCTCAGTTTGAACCTCTTGGATTGTAGCAAGATTTGGTCTTCTGCTACTTCTTGGGAGTTCACTGGGCCTACTACTTATTATTGGCCACATGATTGTGGTTTTACCAGGTCGATGGATACAACTCTGTTCTCCTTTTTACCAGCAAGGGGCGGTAGTACTACTGATCTTGTTCTGCTGACAGCTAAGACAGGTACTGCTTTTCTGTAAGAAGGCCCAAATTCCTTCTTCACCGCGATCTTTTCTCTGACTAGATCCTCAATCTTTGGAATCCAGACAGGTCTTACTGGGACAGGTGGTTTCTCTTCAGTGGCTGTTGGCTTTAACTTTATGTTACTTAGACTTCTTCTTGTTTCATTTAAGTCCTGTAAAACAGCCAAACGGTCTTTGATATCAAAGGCTTTTTCTTCTACCACTGAAGTGTGACAATCTAAGTCCTGAATGTGCATTCTAGTGCCGAACAATAGTTCGTAGGGAGTGAGACCTTTTAGAGAATTTCTTGGCAGATTGTTAAGACTACGTTGGACACTTGTTAGATGTTTGACCCACCCATCACCCGAACCTAATACCCTCGCCGTTATAGATTGCTTTATGTCACGGTTTTTTCTTTCCACTACCGCATTTCCCTCAGGATGGAAGGGAGAAGAGTACCGCAATGCAATGCCCATGATAGCCATGGCCTCCTTGTAAGCCCGAGAGCTAAACGCAGGACTCTGGTCAGAATGTAGCATGCCAATTGCGTATGTGCCGATAAAGACTCGCAAAACAGTTTTGGCGTCAGCCGAGCGCTGGGGCCTACATCTTAAGTTAATCTAGTCTTAAATATTATGGGGACGCATTTCTCCTGCTGGATTTCTGCGTATAGATAGCCTGATGCTTTCTAATAAAGGTGTCCTGGCAGTAGTCTGGTCCGGTTCACAACTGCGATCTCTGTTGCAGTCTGGACAATCCTTTGCAAATTTGTAATTTTGCAGGCTCATCCCCGGCCACCAGTATTCTGATTGTAATTCTTTTAGAGATTTTACGATCTCTTGGTGCCTAAGACCCTGTCCCATGTGTGCTTCTTGAATCAAGTAAGCTCTCCGGTTCGTGTTTGGAATTACTCTATCCCCCACTCCAGGGATTTGAGCAAAAGGAATGGAGTTTGCATCAATTATGTATGCATTATTGAGTGGATAGTCGAGAGGTAATGCTGCATAGTCGCCTTTTAATGAGGCTTTTACCCCCAGCATGGTTTCTCCGTGTTTTTTAGAATGCTTTTTTGTGGCTACGGAAGGGGGTTGAACCGCTGCCGCTCAGGCTCTGTCAGCCAATGAATTCCCTGCAACATGAACGCCATCACGTTGATGACTCAGTGTATGTATCACGTGAGTCTTTCGTATTTCTTTCTGCAAAAGAACTACTTGTTCCCAGAGCTTTTTATGCTTTATTGTGGCACCTGTGTCATCTTTGTAACCGTTTTTGATCCATGTCTGCGTGTCATTATTGTAAGACTTGACGCAGTAATGCGAATCGCACACTATCAGTGTGGGGAATTCGCTATCGGCATTTTCAAGCGCCATCTTTAAAGATCTTATTTCAGCTCGCTGAGCTGTACAGTGTCTGAGCGATTCAGTTTTGGTGATTATCGGTCTGAATTTACCAAAGCGCCAGCGACCTTTAACAATCACGCATGCTGCGTTATAGGATTTTTTATCCACATCGTAAAGTTGTGCAAATCTGTCCATGTAGATTACACAGGTGTACTGTTCGAGAGGCAGAATTTCGATTGACAGAGGATATTCTTGTTCGTATTCTAGATCTTCTAGTTTTTTCATTTTCGGGTCAAAATAGTATTTCACGTCTTCTGCAGCAAGAGAATTTTCCCATTGTATCCATTTTGGATCTAATGCCACAGCATTCAGATTGCGTGGACTTGTTAATGCCTCAAGGGCTGATTCTGCTGTTAAAACAGATATTCTCTTGCCTTGGGCTAGGGCTCTTTCTTTTGCTACAGCAGTTTGAACCTCAGTTAGAATTTTTTCAGTTGAACTGAATTTCATTTCTGCTTGTGTGTACAAGTGTGATTTGTAAGCTATTGGTACAGTTTCTCCCTCATTAGAGGTCAGGTACGTGCAGTGGGCTGATTTTTTAACGGGATTTTGTGGTGAGGAGAATCCTCATCCCATCCTACATGATTTTTATATAATGCAGGAGCTTGGGCCACTGCCCATTTTCTTGCAAATGTGTATTTTTTATGAATTGGAATATGATTAGATAAGGCAGGCATAATCATTTCTTCACCATAATGGCCCTCCCTGACAAACTCTGGTGGCCAGTCTTTCTCAGCTAACAGGATGTCATAGCCTTTCGAAAGTTTATCCCACAAGAGACCCCTTACTTTCCTAGTCTTATCTCCCTCTATACGCAATGTTATTTCGTATAATATATGGGGTTTGTTAACTCTGGTGTCTGCAGTTTCCACCTGAATGTATTCATACGTGTCCACTGTCTCCAGAAGATTCATCAGGATCTTGCGAGCTATGGTCACTTCTGCTGCGCTGTCTAGCATTGTCTGGGCCCACGCTCCGTTTTTCAGTTGTGTCCTCAGTATCCTCGGCATGTTTTATTCTAATACTAGCTACCTTCTTCTTTGGAAATTGTAATTTTTTACTTTGATGAGCAGGTTCCTTGTCTTTGGACTTGACGTGCTCTTCCTTGTGTTCTGACCGTTCTCTTCTTTCCGATTTCTGTGAGGAAGTCTGAAAAGATCGAGAGGGACGTGTATCAATATCTTGATATCTATCAGGTTTTCTCAATGTATCCCTATCTCTAAGGTTGTATCTTTTCTCAGAGGGCTCCCTTTGGGGAGACTTGTTTCCTCGGTCTGGAGATCTATCTCTCCGCTGAGGAGACCTTCCTCTGGACTGTAATCGTTTTTCTCTGGGAGTGGATTGTTTATTACCATCCCAACTCTTTTTTGGAGTATTCAGATTATTTTTAATAAAGGTTTTTTCAGGATTTTCAGTTAGTTGGGGTTTTACTGGTTTCCCACCCAAACTATCTCTACCTAGTTCTCCATAGGATTTTTCTATGATTCTGGCAAGTTCAAATGGTTGTTCTGCTATATCTGTTTCTTTCAATTTCTGGCGGATCGCCACAGATGCTGCTTCTCCTTTTATGTTGGCTAATAATATAGCCGAAACCTGCTTGAAGTCTTTCAGTAATTTCATACCCAGTGTTAAAGCAGGTTCTGGACCATATTCATTTTGAATCTGTCTTAGCACATCTGGTATTATCGCCATAGACGGAATACCATGTGTTTTTGTGTATATCGAAGCAAAGACTGTGCCCCAAGTGTCACAGTCCTCCACATGTGGTGCGACCCCCATTGGAAGGCAGATAGTCAGAATTCTGTGTTTCTCATGAGGTGTAGTATCAGGAAATACTGCCTCTATCTGAGTGATTTTTTTGTGCTAACCAGAATGGAATTTGTTCCCGGTTTGCGGGTATTTTGCCAATTGCTGATTGTATATTCTGTGGTGTAATTTTATTTGTGTTCCCCTGGTGAGGGGTGGTTTGTGGAATTCTTATTACTGGTTGGACTGTTGAAGTCCGCATTACATATCGGACCAATTGTCTATGTATTTTAATTAGTAGTTTTAGCTGAGCTAAATGTTCCCGGTCTGACATTTTTTCAATGTCTGGATGTGGTGTGTAGCTGGCTAGAACTGGCCATGTGGCTCCTGGTCTACCTAGTGGACCGAGCATGGTAATGTGATTTTGATGTTTTAGGGCGCCTTTAAACCAGAGCAGGTGCTTTTGGTGAGTTAGTGGGATTTCAACGTCCTCGAAAGGTGTGTATTCATCCGAAGGTTCCTCTTTTTTGTAATAGTGGAAGTCTTGTGTTACAGCGTTTGCTGCTGGAAAGTGTATCCATGAATAGAATATCTCTGTCTGCCGTTTTCATGGGCCTCTACCACAAATATGACTGTACCACCTCTTGGTGATAGTCCATTTTCTATAAGTTTTAGAGTTATAGTTCTACTTTACATTTGCTGGAATGATTATTGCACCCTTCTCATTTTCATTAAACCCTGTAACATCGAAACTCGGTTGATTCGCATCTACTGCAGCTCCACCGGTTTCGTTGCTGTCGCCGTTAGTTGACATTGTTTTAATGAAAGTTTGCAGAGCAGGTTTCCAAGGAAACAAAGATTAGGTGCACAATATTTTGGAACACTGTATCCTTCAACATTGACTAAACCAAAAACTAATACATAGGAATCTCTTCCTACTAAGTTCCGGCGGATATTAACCTTTTACCCACTCCAGACGTCTTTTGGAGTTTTTACGGGAAAAAGGGTTCTGTGTGAAAAAGCACGACTGAGTTACTCTAGTGTCTTGCGTTAGATTATCGCCTTACCAAACGTTGGGCGCCATGTAGTGTAGATCCTATATTCCTAATAGGCTCTGCGCATTGGAATAATATAAACAGCAGTGTAGACGTAGGACTGAGGTCGACTAGGTCTCTACTGACTATATTAGACTTCATTTGTTTTGCCAGCTAGCTCAGAGGTAACTAGAAACTTTCTCGAATGTTCAGGAAAGAGTTAACTCTCCTGATTTAGACAAGAAGGGATTAGTTTCTGACAACCGCATAAACATGACAACTTTGCTCCCTCAGCATAAAGAGTATATCTCTAGAGTCGTGTGAAAACAATAGACAGCTATTTCACTCAGTCAATCGTGCATACTTATTTTCACCAGAGTGCAGAGAAATAGAGAGACGGGCGTTTTCAATAAAAGGTGTTATTTATTGAGCAGTCTTCTTTCTCATGCAAGAGAAGTGAATTGCCACAATTGCAATACTTATCATGAAGTAAAGTGCGTACAGTAAAAGTAGTATTATGAAATAATACTGTAAAAGCATTGATATGGTTTCTTAGCCATACGATACTTTAAAACAGATAAAATATATACATACATAAAAACATTGACTAACGTACTCAACTGGTGTTTCTAAGATACGCCTACCACGGTGTACCTGACCTAAGCCTAATATGTGGGAAGGAGTAAGTAAGTTGCAGTTTAAGTTAAGTTGGTTTTTGCCAAGGAATCTTAATCAAGAATTTACTCAAGGGTTTAATCAGCTCCGTACCTTGGTTCTAGAATGAAGGAGGTCTTGTATCTCTCTATCAGGACTCCCAAGGGTGACTGGAAACACCGGGGCTGGATTTTCTCGGCTGGAGAAAAAGACAGCGTCTCTCTCAGTGCGTCAAAAGGGAGGGGCAGCTTCCTTCGGCTCTTGCATCAGCTGGGCTTCGGGCAAGTAGATAGCCGCTCTGCTCCAAACCACCGTGTGTTTGCTTAAGGCAACGTTGGTATTTATACCTGAAAGGTGCCGGGTTTGACGTAAGGTTGGACATAAGACGTCACTAAGAACTAACAGTTCTTTCTGGACTCCAGGAGTTCTTGTGCAAATCAAAACAAAAGCAGGGGGATTTCCCAGGCTGCTAGAGGCTTGGTTTGTTTAAAGAACGCGTTGTACTTTCTAGGAGTCTAGGGGAGTAGCCTTGCCGTATTTGGACTGCATTGGCTATTACTAAATATGGATATGATTCTTATGCCTTTATAAGGATATTATTTGTTATAACCATACAAGGGCATAAATCGGGAATATCGAATTAGGCTCCTAGATAGAAACACAACACATTCTTGTGATCACGGCAGAGATTCTTTTTTATTTAATTATTTCTTATCGGCAATAAATCCTTGTCGTCGGGGCTGCCGCGCGGCCGTGTGCCTTTCACGCCAATGATTGTTGCCTCTGTTGGCTCCAGTAACAGGATGCATTCTTGTGATCACGGCAGAGATTCCTTCACAGAAACGTTGTCAGGGGATTTCGCCCCAGGAGAAGGAGAAGTTTTTGATGTTCACGTTTTCACCAGGGGGCTCGAGCACGCGATCAGAATGTTCCTTCATACGCATCGGTAATCAGGCTGACTTATTTATCCGAGATGTGCAGGAATCGCAACCGGGCATTTTCACTTTGTTTGCATGTTCACCTTTTATCTAGCTCCTTGGTTTGTGGTTTTTCCCTTCTCAGCATCCGTTCCTGTTGTTACGGTTTGCGTCCGTACCCTAATCCTCTATCACTTTACTACAACGGAAGTAACTTTATTGTAGCCGTTTTTCTCGAAATTATTTTGCACCTTTTCGGTCTACCCTTTTAACTCCCAACAGTCAACTGTTTCCCCATTTTACGCCTTCATTTTGTTTTGACCTAGATTACGCCAGCCCTCTACATCCATTGGGCTAGTTCAAGTGCTGTTCTCATTTTACTTCTCCTCACCACAGTATGGGGTCCTTGTATAGCTCACTCCAGCTTCACTGAAATTGACAACATTTTGCTCTACCGCATGTGGAAACCTCTTTCACATTTGAGGGGTAGTTGCCTCATTTCTGCTTTCATTTGCTATGATTGATTTTGTACTTGTTGTTTTTACTTTTTTTGTGCGAAAAATCAATTCTTTTACCACTTCTGCATTCTGGGCTGCTTTAAATTAGTTCAAATCTTATTTCTACATCTTAAAAATAAGGTCTAATTTTTTAGGTCGAGTAATTTTAATTCACAAGCAAAAAAACATATGCACCCCCACATCAAAGCACAGTCAGTCTCTCTCTCTCACACACACACACACACACACTCTCTCTCTCACACACACACTCACTCTCACACACTCTCTCTCTCTCACACACTCTCTCTCTCTCACACACACTATCTCTCTCACACACACACTCTCTCTCACACCCTCTCTCTCACACACACACTCTCTCACACACACAGTACAGCCTTCTACCGCCACCATTCTACCACTCTCTCCATCAACACTCTACCACTCTATGCGCCACCACTCTATGCGCCACCACCACTCTAGTGCCCACACTCTAGCACCCACACTCTAGCGCCCACACTCTAGCACCTACACTCTAGCACCCACACTCTAGCGCCCACACTCTAGCACCCACACTCCAGCGCCCACACTCTAGCGCTCACACTCTAGCACCACCACTCTACCCGCCCACCACTCTACCCTCCAACTTCACCCTCAAAATCACCATCCAAATCCACCATCCAAGCACTACTACACCCTCCAAATCCACCCTACGACTACACCCTCTAACTCCACCATCCAAGTACACCCTCCAACTCAACACTCCAAATCCACACTCCAGCTCCTTCCTCCAACTACAAATCCACCCTCCAAAAACAGCATCCAACTCCACCCTCCAACTCCAACATCCAAATACACCCTACAAATCCACCCTCCAACTACAACTCCAGCCTCCAAATCCACCCTCCAAATCCACTCTCCAAATCCGCCCTCCAAATCCACCCGCAAACTACAACTACAGACTCCAACTCCAACCTCAAAATCCAACTCCACCCTCCAGCTCCACCCTAAAACTCCACCATCCAACTCCAACCTCCAAATCCACCCTCCAACTCCACCCTCCAACTCCACCCTCCAAATACACACTCCAAATACACCCTCCAACTCCACCCTCCAACTCCACCCTCCAACTCCACCATCAAACTACACCATCAAACTACACAATCCAAATCAAAATCCTACATCAAAATCCACCCTCCAAATCCACCATCCACCCTCCAACTCCACCCTCCAACTACACCATCCAACTCCACCCTCCAACTCAAACTCCACCCTCCAAATCATCCCTCCAACTCCACCCTCCAACACAACCCCTCAAAGCCACAGCACCACTCAATGCCACAGCACCACTCAATGCCACAGCACCACTCAGCGCACAGCATCCCTCAACGCCACAGCATCCTGCAACGCCACAGCATTACTCAATGCCACAGCATCACTCAATGCTAACGCGATCACTCAATGCCACAGCATCACTCAACGCAACAGCATCACTCAGCGCCACAGAATCACTCAGCACCACTGAATGCCACAGCACCACTCAATGCCACTGCACCACTCAATGCCACAGCACCACTCAGCGCCACAGCACCACTCAGCACCACAGCACTACTCAATGCCACAACATTACTCAATACCACAGCATTACTCAATGCCACAGCATCACTCAATGCCACAGCATCACTCAACGCCACAGCATCACTCAGCACCACTCAACGCCACAGCACCACTCAATGCAACAGCACCACTCAACGTGACAGCACCACTCAACACCCCAGCACCACTCAACACCACAGCACCACTCAACACCACAGCACCACTCAACGCCACAGCACCACTCAACGCCACAACATCACTCAGCGCCACAGCATGACTCAGCGCCACAGAATCACTCAGCACCACTGTATGCCACAGCACCCCACAACGGCACAGCACCACTCCACGCCACAGCACCACTCCATGCACAGCATCCCTCAATGCCACAGCATCCCTCAACGCCACAGCATCCCTCAATGCCACAGCATCACTCAATGCCACAGCATCACTCAACACCACAGCATAACTCAACGCCACAGCATCACTCAATGCCACAGCATCACTCAGCACCACTGAATGCCACATCATCACTCAGCACCACTAAATGCCACAGCATCACTCAGCACTACTGAAGGCCACAGCATCGCTCAGCACCCCTGAAGGCCACAGCATCGCTCAGCACCCCTGAAGGCCACAGCATAGCTCAGCACCACTGAATGCCACATCATCACTCAGCACCACTGAATGCCACAGCATCACTCAGCACCACTGAATGCCACAGCATCACTCAGCACCACTGAAGGCCACAGCATCGCTCAGCACCCCTGAAGGCCACAGCATCACTCAGCACCACTGAAGGCCACAGCATTACTCTGTGCAACCATTCAACAACAACTGGTTCTAATATGTTCTCTCAATGTTTTAAGCTTTATTACATATGTCACAAAAAGATGTTAATATTTCACTTCTGCTCTTGGATTTTCATCACAATAAAATACACTGAACATAATCTTCCCAAGTTATTTACAAAAGTTTAAGCTATTGCCATTATGAATTACAATAACTTTTATTTAAGTATTAATTAGTAAAAAAAATAAAAGCCATTGTTATTTGTAATATTAATACATCTAAGTCATGTAAATACAACACATAATGCATTACAAATGCTATAGGTGTCACGTTTGCGAACGTTAAAACTATTGGCATTGTAAATGACAAAGCTATTAATTTTGCTATTTTCAAAACCAACACATAAATAAAAAATGTGTCATTTACAATACCAATACCTCAAACTTTCCTAATGCGAGACCTATTGCATTGCAAATGCTTGTTGATGTCGCTTTGGTACCCCATCTATACACCAGACTAGACATGTTATTTTGTAGGATAAAGTTGTGTCTAAGGTGACTGCATCCGAGTATCTGCCCCACACAATCTTAGACCATTGACCACTGATGACGGCGCTACACTGGGGCAGAGGGGGGAGCAAGAATCCAGATATAGCTGTTCCAAACGGAGGCGCTGTAGGACACTCTGTTCTGCTACATCATAGGAACGCACATAACACAACACTTCATGGAGAACGAAGGGTCGACCACCTCCAGATGGATTGAGTGGGAAGCATTCAAGGTGGTAGTGAGGGGCCAATGCATCAATATGATATGGTGGGGGTCAAATCCACACTAATTAGGGAGACACTAGACATAGAACAGACCATGCAAACAAGGGAAAAGACAATAGCCTCATATCCAGACCAGACCGAGCAATTACGCAAACTAAGCAAGCAACACTCAGAGTAGACCTGATTACTAGACTCCCCCGCTCCAGCGGGGGCAACGGCAAGACCTCCACTAAGGACCATTGCAACCCCAGAGGGTCTTGTGGTTGACACTAAAATGGGTATTAACACAACTTTTGCGAAATACTACACCATGCTTTTTCACTGACCCCACAGCGTGAGATAACATGCGAATAACATACGTGCTAGGGCCTTTATGTAGGGGACGGTATTGCCCAAAATCAACGAAATGAGCTCGAAATGCCACTACAGGCTGATGAGATGCACGTGGCAATCTGACAGATGCCACAAAATAAAGAGCCCGGGTCGGATGGCTTACGTATGGAATTCTATGCTGCATACAGCAGTGGATTTACACTGGGAAGGAACATTTCTCTCAATATCCGCCAGCTATGGAGCCTAATGAAAGACAGCAAAGTCTCATAGAAACCTGCCTGGTGGTATCCCTAGATGTGGAAAAGACGTTCGATACTCTAGGTTAGGGCTATGGTCTTCGGGCCAACATTCCTCATATGGCTCAAGACGTACACAAGCCGTTGGTCATAGTCTGAACGGGACAGACGATCTCAGATAATTTTGACATACAAGGGCACTATGCAGTGCTGCCCACTCTTACCACTGATTTTCACACTGGCGATGGAACCCCTGTCATGCTGGCTTAGAGAGAGGGCTAGGGATTGGGGAGTGTGAGGGTTTGGGAGATAGCATGTGATATCTCTGTATGCAAATGAAGCACTGGTTTGCTTTAGGGGTAGGTGGAATTTGCGTAGTCGCGCTACGCAAAACTCAGTGCAACGGTAAAAAATCTCTGCGAGCACACAGAGTTCCGTGAACATGCGGAATTGCTTGTTCCGCCCGTTCACGATGCTTTTTTCCTGTTCGCCAACCCTGTTTGCATGCTTGGGGGAAATATCTCGCAACCACACATTTTGAAAGTGCGAACAAGCAAGAAATTCCACGCAGCTGCGGATCGCAGAATTTTTGTCAATTCCGTGTTCCCCGCGGAATGCGAAATTACCCAAATTCCACGAGCGGAACCGCCCAAGCCTAGTTTGCTTGCAACATGCTAGTGAGTCCTTGCTGATTCTGATGGAGACACTGTAGTCTTTCGGAGAGTCATCTGGTCTGAGGGTGAACTGAAATAAATCTGCCCTATTCCCCATGAGGCCTGTATGACCTTCACAGAGAGATGGGGGCTTACAAGCAGGGCTGGGATGGTGATATGATTCAATTAAATACCTGGGCGTCCGCATCTGTCATGAAGAGACGGACATGGTTGATGGCAACCTGGGCAGGGCTCTTACATCAATTAGACATTCTTTGCGACTTTCGAAGGCTTTGCTGGTCTCGCCGATGGGTCGAGTGGTGATAGCAAGGATACTCATATTGCCCGGACTATTATACTTTTTTGCAGCTATACCAGTGCTCCTCCCTGCCTCCTTGTTGAAGGCCCTTAACGGTGCACCATCGGGCCTGTATGGGGAAATAGCTGGAAGTGGGAGGCCCTATAGAAAATACAGTCCCCACTGTGGGGGAGCATGGGCACCCCCTACTATGAGCTTTATTGCACTGCCGCACAACTTAGGAAAGAGGTGTGGCACCCCATGTGGGGTGATTCATGCGCTTTACAAGACATCATTACATTACATGCATCTTGTTACTCAATAGATATAATTATGGCTATTTATGTTTTCTTATGTGATGTCTATTTCTCATGTAAAGCGCTCTAACACCTTCAGGTAACACACGCCCTGTATAAAACTGCGTCAATAAATAAATAAGCTAGCCACGTCAAGAGGATAACTTCTATCC
Organism: Lissotriton helveticus; assembly: GCF_964261635.1. Taxonomy (NCBI): domain Eukaryota; kingdom Metazoa; phylum Chordata; class Amphibia; order Caudata; family Salamandridae; genus Lissotriton; species Lissotriton helveticus. The sequence goes on along the minus strand of NC_136072.1, from coordinate 1,189,076,735 downwards.
AGGTCGAATTTTCAGCCAACAGCGCTAAGCATGCTGGGACCTGTAGGCACAGACTCCTGCCAGCAAACATGAAACTACAAGCCCCATCAGGCATAGTACTATGGCCTGATAGAGCAAGAAGGGACTGACACCTCTATAATGATGCAAACACTGAAAGCCTAAGACAAGATGGCGGTGTCTGGGCACAGGAGACTGCAGCAAACATAAGCCTTGCTCTTTGTACCTTGGCAAGGACTTCTGAACCCTGGCACCTGATGAAACGACGTCTCCCTTTATCTGCCTCTTCTGGGGCTGGGCCAGCTCTAATCTTCAAAGAGGTCTTTGGGTAAAGCACCTGTGTTCGGAAAAGTTAAGGTGAATTTTATATCACTTGTTAAAACTTGTAAAGTCTTTGCCCCTATTCAGAACTAAAAATGTGTTTGTGTGTTTTTTGTACAGTGCACAAACACCCTGGAAAGATCAGTGTGTCTTTCTTCACCTCATTTACCTTTATACTCATTTATTTTTAAAGTTTTGCATAGCGCTAGCTAGACCCGTAGGTATCAGAGCGCTTCACATACATATTGTGCAAAGCCGAAGGGCCTTACATTATCTAGAAGGCTGACAGTAAGCAAACCACGGATAAAGAATACAGTATGAACAATAAGTAACTATGCAGTGGAGGGGGAGGGGCAGAAAAAAAGAAAAACAGGGGGATTAGCATGGTCCCTTCACCAACAATCCTTGAATGGGAGTCAACTCGGAATATTGAGGTCTAGGTTAGGTGACGTTGTAGTGATGCCTTCTAGTGTAAATGGTGTTTTCAAGCTTGCCATCCTACATAAAATCTGTTATATTTTTACCTGAGCAGATCTATGGTTATGAATTTCAGGAATAAGAAAAAAAAATTTGCTTAGAGTTGTTTAACACATGCTGGATTAACTTCCAATGCGGTACAAAAGGGGGTGGTGACGGACGGAGCATCTGAACCAATCAAACACTCACACCCAGTCAAAAGTTCTGGGTTTAATCCATCACCGTTCTTTAGCCCACTCTGCCACCCCAGTTCAGACATGGCTATATGCAAATCAGTCTGACCCTGTGCCTCATGGGAACAGTCCAGCCCGAACTGCCAAGTCATGCCTTCCCTGGACCAGAAACAAGCTTCCGGGGACCGGTTTCTGGCATTCCAGCCGTCATCAGCCCGGCTTGCTTGAATCCAGTGGCAAAGTGAGCAAGGGACTCACGTCTGAGCATACCCTGCCACACTTATGGCGCCAAAATCGGTACAAAAGGGGGTGGTGACGGACGGAGCATCTGAACCAATCAAACAATCACACCCAGTCAAAAGATCTGGGTTTGATCCATCACTGTTCTTTAGCCCACTCTGCCACCCCAGTTCAGACATGACTATATGCAAATCAGTCTGACCCTGTGCCTCATGCGAACAGTCCAGCCCGAACTGCCAAGCCATGCCTTCCCTGGACCGGAAACAAGCTTCTGGGGACCGGTTTCTGGCATTCCAGACGTCATCAGCCCGGCTTGCTTGAATCCAGTGGCAAAGTGAGCAAGGGACTCACGTCTGAGCATACCCTGCCACACTTATGGCGCCAAAATCGGTACAAAAGGGGGTGGTGACGGACGGAGCATCTGAACCAATCAAACAATCACACCCAGTCAAAAGATCTGGGTTTGATCCATCACTGTTCTTTAGCCCACTCTGCCACCCCAGTTCAGACATGACTATATGCAAATCAGTCTGACCCTGTGCCTCATGCGAACAGTCCAGCCCGAACTGCCAAGCCATGCCTTCCCTGGACCGGAAACAAGCTTCTGGGGACCGGTTTCTGGCATTACAGCTGTCTTCAGCCTGGCTTGCTTGAATCCAGTGGCAAAGTGAGCAAGGGACTCACGTCTGAGCATACCCTGCCACACTTATGGCGGCCAAAGCGGTACAAAAGGGGGTGGTGACGGACGGAGCATCTGAACCAATCAAACACTCACACCCAGTCAAAAGATCTGGGTTTGATCCATCACCGTTCTTTAGCCCACTCTGCCACCCCAGTTCAGACATGGCTATATGCAAATCAGTCTGACCCTGTGCCTCATGGGAACAGTCCAGCCCAAACTGCCAAGTCATGCCTTCCCTGGACCAGAAACAAGCTTCCGAGGACCGGTTTCTGGCATTACAGCGGTCTTCAGCCTGGCTTGCTTGAATCCAGTGGCAAAGTGAGCAAGGGACTCACGTCTGAGCATACCCTGCCACACTTATGGCGGCCAAAGCGGTACAAAAGGGGGTGGTGACGGACGGAGCATCTGAACCAATCAAACAATCACACCCAGTCAAAAGATCTGGGTTTGATCCATCACTGTTCTTTAGCCCACTCTGCCACCCCAGTTCAGACATGACTATATGCAAATCAGTCTGACCCTGTGCCTCATGCGAACAGTCCAGCCCGAACTGCCAAGCCATGCCTTCCCTGGACCGGAAACAAGCTTCCGGGGACCGGTTTCTGGCATTCCAGCCGTCATCAGCCCGGCTTGCTTGAATCCAGTGGCAAAGTGAGCAAGGGACTCACGTCTGAGCATACCCTGCCACACTTATGGCGCCAAAATCGGTACAAAAGGGGGTGGTGACGGACGGAGCATCTGAACCAATCAAACAATCACACCCAGTCAAAAGATCTGGGTTTGATCCATCACTGTTCTTTAGCCCACTCTGCCACCCCAGTTCAGACATGACTATATGCAAATCAGTCTGACCCTGTGCCTCATGCGAACAGTCCAGCCCGAACTGCCAAGCCATGCCTTCCCTGGACCGGAAACAAGCTTCTGGGGACCGGTTTCTGGCATTCCAGACGTCATCAGCCCGGCTTGCTTGAATCCAGTGGCAAAGTGAGCAAGGGACTCACGTCTGAGCATACCCTGCCACACTTGCATCCCAGGGTGCTTGTTTCTGGTCCAGGGAAGACATGGCTTGGCAGTTCGGGCTTGACTGTTCCCATGAGGCACAGGGTCAGACTGATTTGCATATGGCCATGTCTGAACTGGGGTGGCAGAGTGGGCTAAAGAACGGTGATGGATTAAACCCAGATCTTTTCACTGGGCGACGGCCTCCAAGGAAAGTTTAAGTCTGAGTTCGGAGACAGAGAGACGATGACCTGAGTGTCATATGCGTATTAAGGGTCAGATTTATGAAGTACTTGCGCCGCCGGTGCGTCATTTTTAACATGGGAAAAAGTGACGCACCGGCGGCGCAAGGCCTTCATAAATCTGCCCCTAAATATGGAAAAGCCACATTCGTCCACAAGGTCCGTCCGTAAGAGGACAGACATACATATGAAAGAGCGAAGGTCTGGATGAGGCGGCCTGTGGTACTGCGCAAGGTACGGACCGGATCATGGAAGTAAACTCTTTAGAGGCAACCGGAGAGTTTTTTTTAATATTTTTATTTATTTATTTTATGCGTTTTTATATAGCGCGGACTTTACCCGAAAGGTGTCAGATGTCGCTTTTATGCTCCGACCAGCTGACCCGACCTTATCTTCTCAACATATTCCCCCCGAGCACTTTCTCTTACAGAAGCAGTAGTTTGTCCTGCAAACGGCGTGTTATTTTAATTTGATTTTTGCATCAATGTTGTGGTGTTCTGTATGTTCACACCTCGTCAAGCTGGAACGGAGAGAGCATTGTAGAGGAGGAATGCCCTCAAATACTGATGGAAATCTTTTTCTAATTGAGTAATCTGATTATGGGTCCTCCCTTTTTGTGCGCAAAATGACGTTGGGTTTTTGAGCTTTTTATGGCAAACCCAGGTCTGCCGGAAGTTTAAGGGCCGATGCGATGACCCTCCCCCGCGGCCTCACGCGTTGCTCTCACAGGTGATCACAAGTCAGAGCTCAGACGGTGGGTCTAACTCTTGTAGATGACGTCGCACACATGTTTGCCACGAGCCCCCCACATTGTGGGGGGGTCGCACCGCGCAGCTGTCGGGGACGCGTCCTAAGGGGTCTCACACCTGAGACAAATGTGTCCGGGAGGAGGGAAGGGTGTGAAAGGCATCTCAGCAGCAGCATCACCCCCCAAGGGAGAGGGGCCGGGGGGGGCCAGGGGGGGGGGGGGACTTTAATGGCTTCTAATGAGCAGGTGCCTGACTCTCACTGCAGGACCCGGGCCCAGGTGGGGCCCCTTTGATTCCAGACACGTCTGACTGAGGCGCAGCTATTCTGAGCAGGAGAGGGGGGGGGGGGAGACACCACCTGACACCCCCGGGGAAGACAAATGCTTGGCGTGCTTCAGCCTGGGAGGGGGCCCTGCCCCCCTGCTTACAGGACTCCAGATCAAAGGGCCGCTTGACACGTGTGCAGCCGCAGGAGGCGGGGGCCCGGCGGGGGCCTTTGTCATTAATCAGGCGAGGGGCCCCCAGCAGCAGCTCATCTGCATCTATTATCGATGCCCCCTGGCGAGGGCGGCTCCCGGCTCCCCAGAGGGGTGGGCAGGGCTCCTGGCACCCAGGACTGAGACCACACACACACATCCTCACTGTGTCTGGGTGGTGTCACGTGTGATGTGTGTACATGTGTGTCATCACAACCGGAAGTCCCTCTCTGCAGCTCCTGCCTCCCGAAAGGGAACCACCAATGATGGGGAGGGAACAGAGCGACCCCCCTCCGAAGCTGGGCGGGTTGGGGCACAGAGTAGGGGGCCTTTGGGACGCGCACCTGGTGCCACCTGACCCCTGGGGGCAGAGTGATGTCATCACAGCGCCTTCATCCCCTCTGGTGAGCTGCTCCCTACAGCTCCCGCAGCTCGGTGCCTCGAGAGGCCCCACTTCTGAGGTCAAGGCGCTATAATCAATTATTAATAATTCATGCATTCCGACGTTCAATCACTAAAGGTTCACAAACTTCACCGGCTGCGCAGGCCCCAAGTGACTGATGACATCACGCGCTTGTGTCACATGTGACATCATACGTGACATCAGGTGATAACCACTGGGGGGAGGGGAGCATGTGAAGCAAGGCACTATAATAAAGATAGAAATATCTCCTCAAAAACAGCCGTGGGCAAAACATTGGCCCGATAGAACTATGAGGGATCATTAGGTCAGCTGGCGGATCACCACCGCCCATATGGCAGTGGCGATCCGCCCGCTAAAAACTTCTACCCCCCTAGAATTTCCCCCCGCCATGGTATTTACCACGCCACCGCCCATATGGCAGTGGCGATCCGCCCGCTAAAAACTTCTGCCCCCCCTAGAATTTCCCCCCAACATGGTATTTACCATGGCGGGGGGACCCCGGCGGACGGAAAGACCGTCCGCCGGCTTTCCGCCCAGTCGAAGAGTCAACCGGGCAGAAAAGCAGCTAACATGGTGGCGGTGTCTGGGAGACACCGCCATCCATATTAGCATTGCAGCAGGGACATGCCAGGCAGGCGGTTTGCGCAATTGGGAGCCCTTAGGGCCCCCCCAGGGATTCTGGGGGATGGGGGGTGCACATGGGGGTACAGTTTCATGCACAACATGGCAGGCACCGCGCGGTCCCTGCCACGTTGTGCATGGAAGTGCACGACATGCCTTCTTGGCATTGTGGCGGGCGGTGCTGAGATACGTTCTTGGCATTGCGGCGGGCCTTCTTGGCATTGCGGCGGGCGGTGCTGAGAGCACCGCTCACCGCAATGGCAAGAATGCAGGATGCGCCCACTAGTGTGGCGAGCGCATCCTAATGTCACAAACGGGATCCCCACACCAATGGCGGGCGGTCCCATTCCACGGTAGGATGGCGGACGGACAAAGTCTAAATAAATCTGTAAAAACTAGTGCTCTATTTTTATTAATAGCTATTAGATTTTAAAATTATCATAACAAATACTTTTTTTAATACAATTTAAATTCATTTTTGTTTCAAATATTTTTATTTTTAAATCCATTATATCAGCATATACATGAATAGTTTTTTAGTTGTGAAAAAATTAAGTCCAAAGACACAAAATTTGGAACATGAATATATTTTCTAAAATTGAACTGAAATTATCAGAACAAAATACGAACTTGAGATGTGAACTTTAAAAAAAATATTCAAAAAATCACTATGACAACCACATTTCTATAAAATAAGCCGCCTAAAAATAGTAATCCTCAAAAAAGAACAAAACCTTTATGTTGAAAAGGTGGAAAACCACAAATTAATGACCGGCAATATTTATTCTCTAAATTAGAAAACAATTTTTAGGCCCTGGGACATTATTGGCAGGGAACAGCAGACGTCACTTTACCCTGAGTCACTAAAACAGGGGTCTTCAAACTAGAGGGGGGGGCCTAGGGGGTCTCAAGGAATCCCTGGGGGCATGCTCTGCCCAAAAGAAGCGTTATGCTTATAGCAGTGCTTTGTTCTAAGGGGGGGGGCGCTCTGGTAGTGAGCCATCTCTAGCATCTTTTGTCATATGTGTCCTAGCTGGGAGTATGTGTCAAAAGGGAAGGGGCCCCAAATGTTCTCAAAACCCCCACTTCTAATAATCACACAGTGGACACTTGTACACGAAAGCAAGGCCTGACTGACCAGAATAGTACGTTTGGCAATCATGTATTTGATTGCATTTTTAAAATGGTAATAGAACTGAACTGCAATGTTTACATATGTCTAGACATATTTAAAAATTTCCAATTTAATATAATAATTTTGAAAAATTCTGGGAGGGCCCTAATGATTTTTTTCCATGGGGTGGGGCAGCAGTTAAAAGTTTGAAGACCCCTGCACGAAAGGGACGTCTTGGTGACATTGTGTTTGCAGCACCAGCATGTGACAGGCAGGAGGTAGCGGCTTTTCATTCATCAGGTGAAGGGCAGAAACCAGCCGCGGCCCGTGCAGGTAAGAGCGGTGGGGCCGAGTGGGGGTGGGGGGATTTCGACAAACGATGACGAGGGAAAATGAAATAAATAATTAATTTTCCCTCGTCATCGTCCATCGAAATTCCCCTCCACCCCACCTGACTCCACCGCTGTTACCTGAATGGGCCGCGACTGATAGAAACAGAGGGGCCCATAGGGACGCGGATGAACGTCCATTTTTTTTTGTCAAACGTATGTTTATAGGCATTTTACATATACTGCGAAACAGTTCAGTCAAAAAGGTGCTTAATTTTTTATTTTTTTATTTTTTTATTTATTTATTTAACTTGTAACGCGCAACAGATACCCGCAGTGGGTTTCCCGGCGCTAGGGATAGACTCAAGAAGAAAAGAACATATCAGGTAATACCAGCAAACTCAGGACAGCGGGGCTAACTAAAGGCAAAGATCACTCAAAGAGCAAAGTCTTGAGTCCCTTCCGGAAACGTAGCAGATTATTCTCTAATTTTAAGACAACTGGTAGAGTGTTCCAGAGCTTGGGGCCTAAATGCTTAACCCCTTGCGTGCGTCGGACGGCTGCCCGCCGTCCGACGTCACGGTGGGCGTGTGCGGAGGACGGCAGGGGGCCGTCTGAACCACGCCCACGCCATAAATCACCTGGACCGTGGCGGAATTTCCACCGCGGTTAAATGGTTAAAGATGTTTTGCACTGGAGTTCCAAACCCGGGGGGCAGAGCAGGAGGAAGCGAGCATCTCGTGTTTAACTTCAGAGTGAGCATGGGTTCGATAAGACACACACAACCTATAACATCACTGGGTGTTCTGCGTGAACACCTTCATCATAATTAGTCACCACTGAGGAACACGAGGCACTCTGGTGTGTGGCTGGTGTGATGCACGTAGCACCATCACTTCTAACACTGTGTGCTCGCAGGCTGGGTGTGGCACTACATGACGAACCTAACACGCGCCAACTCTTTGTTATCGCTCCAAATAATTCATGAGCTTGAACAATGCTTCTTGCTCTCAGTTCAGGAGCTGTGTCATTACAAGGCAGGGGGCTTCTGGAAGATGAAAGACACACCTGTGTCCAACGTAGCCTTGGAGGACCAGGCCCGTGGCTCTTTATCAGGGTGGGCACTTTATATACAGTGATTGAAAACACATCTAAGCAGAAATCACTTGCATAATCATTGTATAGCCGAAAAATCTTTCTAGCCCTCTCTGGCCTATATTGGACGCCACTGGCTCACAAAGCTACGTTGGACACTATTTACTTATGCCCCTACAATGGACTCCACTGGGTCATGGGCCTATGTTGGACACCATTGCCTCACGAAGCTACGTTGGACACAACTGGCTCACGTAGCTACTTTGGACACACCTTGCTCATGGACCTATGTTGGACACCATTGCCTCACGAAGCTACGTTGGACACAACTGGCTCACGTAGCTACTTTGGACACACCTTGCTCATGGACCTATGTTGGACACCATTGCCTCACGAAGCTACGTTGGACACAACTGGCTCACGTAGCTACATTGGACTCCACTGGCTCATGGGCCTATGTTGGACACCATTGCCTCACGAAGCTACGTTATGCCCCTACATTGGATGCCACTGGCTCACAAAGCTACTTTGGACACTACTTGCTTATGCCCTATCATAAACACCACAGGCACACTCTTTCACTAGATTTTTGACTAACCAATTGTCAACCCCTTTTATTTATTTATTTATTTGAGTTTTATATAGCGCTGGCTAGACCCAGAAGTATCAGAGCACTTTACATGAGGTTCCACATTGTTACAAAGTTACATCAGTTACAAAGTTACATCTGTTGCAAGAAAACATTTAAAGAGCATAGAAGATGAGATAATGGAGCGTTGAAGGGTAGGGGAGTAAGGTAAACGGGTAAGAAGGAGAGACGAAGAAGAGTCTGCCCAAAGTCCGGCTGGGTAGGTGACGGTCGACCCCTGACTTGTAATGAGATGACTTCTGCAGTGAGGGCAAGAAACATTGGGCCATAGGTATCAAAATCCTCTTTTGCGATTCTCAAATAGCGATTTTTTGCGAATCGCTATTTGAAAATCGCAAAATGCTATGGATGTAGGATTTGCAATAAATTTATCGAATCCTACATATTCTTTAATTGCGAATCTCAAATTGCGATTCACAATTAAGGAATACCTCCCCATTCATTCCTATGGGCCCAGAGGCCCATAGGAATGAATGGGAAGACATTCTCAATTTGCGATTATCAATTAGAGAATCGCAAACTGAGAATGTGATTTCACGGGTGCAAGGGTGTCAAAAGGACACCCTGTTGCACCCCTGAAAAAAGCATAAGTGCACATGTGGCGCACATACATGCCCTAAGGGCATGGATATGCTTCACATTGCACTTTGAAAAATGCAAAAAAGTGAATTATTCAAAGAAATAGCAAATTACCACCAACTTGAAGTTGGTGGTAATTTGCGATTTCTTAAGGCAAAATTGCACTTTTCTGGTGCTTCTTACACTGCATTTAAAAGGAATCACAACATTTGCGATTCCTTAAATGGAATTGCAAAATAAGGAATTGCAAATTTTGCGATTCCTTATTTTGCATGCAGAATTGCCTTCATACATACCATTTATTCGGCGAATTTCGGCGTTTGCGATCGCAATTTTGCTTGATACATATGGCCCATTGTTCAACAAATATCACACTGAATTGGAGCCAAGTGTGTGCACATACATCACCACATGAACTATAAAAGGGAAGCATCCGTGCCCCCAGCTGCGGGCATGGATGACTGGTCATCTGTGGGTTCAGTTGAAGAGGGCCAGGCCAGTTACAAGGGTGATTGACCACAGCTATGGCAAGCCCCAGGGGTCCTGCTGCATGGTTTCAACATACATGAACTGCAAACAAGCACTTGCACAGCCAAGAAGTCTGGCTTTCTTCAGTGAACATGCTTCTACGTTACTTGGTGACTTTGTTTGAGTGGTTGTATCGATTGTTGAGTGAGTGGATTCGAAAATGATTTAAAGGTTCGATGGATGAATGGATGGGTGTATGCATATGTACGTGAGTGAGTGAATACACGGACACGTGGCTGGGTGAATAAATGAGTGTATGGAATGATGAATGGCTTAGTGCATGTAAGGATGAGTGGGGAGGAGAAGAGTGAATGCGTGGATGGTGATAATCAATGTGGTGGCAGGAATCTGTTCTCCACTCATAACCCCTGGTGCTCACTAAACTATCCCTAACCTATTCACCGATCCATGCACTGAGACCCACCCATTCATCCATCCACAATCACCCACATTCACCCACTCACACAGCCCACATTCTGCAATGCACCAATGCATACCATTCCAACCAAACCCACCCACTAATAGAAATCTTCATCTATTGACTTAGCCAGTGCTTATTTTTGATGTTCATAACAGAAGGCCTGGCTGCACCAGCCCTAATACAGACATATCAGACACATGAAAAGCAAGAAGAAATAAGCCTTTACTGCTAAAAGAGAAGACACTGCTCACTAAAGCATGCTTGCCGGGCACCCCGCCTCTCAAGGATGGTCACTGATCGGCGCGTGCTCGCTAGCTCGCGCTCAGTGCGAATTGCAACCAACCTCTGCAGCACCATGGCACTGCCCTGCCTTATAGTAGGAAGTGTACCATGTGAGCTACAAATGACCAGATTCTCAGAAGAAAGATAAGCACTGTCAGCATGAGATACAAGTATCTGACCCCAGCACCTCGACCGGGCCACAATCGTTGCAGGCCAAATGAGCGAATAGGTGAAGAAGAAACCTGTCGCTGCCTGCCCAGCAGTGAAACTCTGATCACCAGTGCGTGCACAGAGAAGACCTTATGCACAGGGCATGAAACCTGTTACTGCCTGCCCAGCAGTGAAACACTGATCAGTGCACGCACAGAAAAGACATTGTGCATTGGGCATGAAAACTGTTACTGCCTGCCCAGCAGTGAAACACTGATCACCAGTGCGTACACAGAAAAGACATTATGCACTGGGCATGAGCCGTCTCTAGGCATTAGCAGATATTGTCAGTCTGACTTATGGCATCTTATGATGTACTGTTTTATAAGGAATCCATCTGATCAGTGCCTGTCTTCCTGTTGTCGGTCTGTCCTGTGGCGTGCTCCATCTTGAGGCGTCTTTTGCAATCACCCAATCAACGCAGTATCCTCATCCTGCTTCCACACTCTCCGTCTGCTCTGAAACACATTCGGATGGATCCCCACAGAATCCAGAAAGACGGTCACCCACGCACTCATCACCAGCAGACTTGACTACGGCAAATCACTCTGCACCGGCATCACCCAGAAACAGCTCAGAAAACTACTGAACGTCCAAAACGCTGCAGTCAGACTGGTCCTCGACATCCCCCGCTGCAGCCACATAACACAACACCTCCGACAACTCCACTGCCTCCCAGTCAACAAGAGAATCACCTTCAAGCTCCTCACACATGCCTACAGAGCTCTCCAGGACGCAGGACCAGAATATCTGAACCAACGCCTCTCATTCTACACACCCGCCATACACCTCCACTCTGCCTAATGCACCCTGGCCTCCGTCCCACGGAACCACAAAACCACAAGACCAGAACCGGAAGATCCTTCCTCTACCTCGCCACCAAGGCCTGTAACACCCTGCCCCTCCACCTTAGGAAATCCGCTTTGTTGACACAATTCAGGAAGGACCACAAGAAGACCAGGCTCTTTGACTGAACCCCAGCACCCAGACGGATTACCAGCCCCCCACCCCAGCGGCTTGAGAGTCCCTCACAGGGGAGTAGCTGCGATATACAAACTCCTGATCGATTGAATCACTGGCTGTATTTCCATTATCAGTCTGTCCTATGTCGTGCTCTCTCTTGAGGCAACTTTTTGCGATCACTGCCTGTCTTTCCGATGTCGGTCTATCCTATTTTTTTTTTCAATAAATGTTATTTTATTTAATTTTTTTCCAGAACGAAGAGCATTTAGTCAGATACAATATAAAAACGTATACATAAAGAAAGAAATATATATCGTGGAGAATGTTGCATTAACCACAAATGTCATATACAATTTTATACTAAAAATTAAAAGGATCATCATTGGTGCATACATAAATATCTCGTAGCCCAGCCCGTCTCTTCGTCCAAGGTCGCCCCCTAACCAGTCCAACAAAGGGGACCAGATCTTTTGTGCCCGTTTCCTGGCTTGTCTCCCCGTACAGTTATATAACGCTCGTTCCTGGTTGTACATACTCATGAGACAATCCATCCAGGCTGCAACGAGGGAGGTTCTGAGTCTTTGCTTCTGGGAGCTATTAAAAGCCTAACAACAGCGACTGATACAAAAACAAAATTAATGTGGGTTGTGACTAAGGAACTGTTATTATCATATCCGAGCAGCATCATTACAGGGCTGAGGCGAATCCTTCTCCAAACTAATTTCTCCCAAAATACCTTTAGGTCGCTTTTCAAAGGTAATAGCGTCACAACTATAGAACAGAGGTACCGGCTTAGCTGGGCCTTCCCTACACCTGGGGCATTTATCATCCACCCTTTTCCCCACCCGAAAAGCTGGGCTGGAGTAAAGTATAGATTAAAATTGTCTCGTAATGTTGAGCCTTCAGATACACTGAGAGGAAGGTCTTTGAGGCTAATCCAAGTGACATTTCTAACTCAGTGTCTGCCTCCTCTAACTTCCTTGCCCAAGCTGTTTCAGTCTTCTCATCTGGCATATTGTCCATTAAGATATTATAAACATGTTTTATCTTACTATCTTTATATAAATTGCCTCTAGGAGAGGGATGTTCTCTAAAGAGAGATCCACCCCACATTTAAAATTCTTTGACTTGCAAATACTCAAAATATGCACTGTCAGGTTTACTGAAATTGTGCTGTAGATCCAAAAATGGGCACAGTTGTCCCAGAGAAAACATGTCCCCAATCCCAACAAGTCTGCATTGGTCCAATTGCCATCCGATGCATCATAAACGAGCGCCGGGAAGACTGAGGATTGCCACATGGGCTTGAATTTATTATAGTTTGGTATCTTCATTAGTTTCCTAACTTTGCTCCAAACTTTCCAACTGTTCATCATGCAATTGAATCTAACTTTCTTAAAGTAGCTCGGCTACAATTGTCGGAGCCGCGTTCCCCGCTCTCCCAACTGCCAGCTCATAGATAATTGGAAGAGCAGTGGGGTTCTCCTGGTCTGCCCAATCCTTATTCTCTGCTAAAAATAATATGCTCATTGGTTGGATGAGAGCCGACCAGTGATAGAGCAGTGGGCTGGGGGTTGCCCACCCACCGCGTTCCTGTGGGAGCATAAGAAATTTGAACGAGCGCCTGACTTTACCATATTGCCAAATAAAACTAGTAAACATAGAGTCTGATTTATTTAGTATGGTGCTTTCTATCTCTATAGGGAATCAGGGCTCGACCTGAACAGATATGGAATCTTAGATAGCATTATTATTTTAAGAATACCACTCCGCCCAATCATCGTCAGGTGTAACCCATTTATCCGCCTTAAGTCAGCGGATACTTTACTAATCAAAAGGTTGAAGTCAATTTGACTTATTGTAGCCACCTTGGGGCTAATTCTAACCCCAAGTAAATTGCAGTATCCCCTCGGCAGGGATCGAAGTAATCTAAATTCTCTGCACAAATTATCTGCGTCTTTTCCTTATTCATAAATTTCCTGAGGCTAGGACATATTCCCCGGCCATGGCTTCAGCCTAATTTATTGCGCTCTCTGGGTCTGTGGTGACTACGGCAATGTCGTCTGCATATGCCAGTATCTTTGTTTCATAGCCATTTGTGGTTACCGGTATTATTCCGTAATTCAGTAAAAATTTGTTCAATAAAAGGGTTAATCTAGAGGGCAAATAAGATTGGGGAGCAGGGGCATTGCTGTCTTGCCCCTCTAGCCACCTTTATTCTTCCTGATTGCTCACCCATTAAGGCATATGGATCAAGGCATGTGGAGAAGTGTGGATCAATGGTTAGAGCGGCAGACCCTGATGCAGAGGTCTAGCCCAGGACCAGGGTTCAATTCCCCGCCTCGGCGGGTCTTGGGCTCAATTTCCCCGGACCTGATTATTCTCGCCTCGGTGCCTATTCCAATCATGGGTCCCACTCTGCAACTCTGGGCAATAGCTTGCTTAATCTCCGCAACGGCCCCAACAGCACTGGGATGCCTGGCTTCACCTTGGGGGTGCCCAAGAGTGGTCATTTCACAGGGAAAAGCCAGGAAGGGTTCCACAGAGGTATGCGTACAGCGCAAAGACACCTCAGGGTATAAGTGCGCTATACAAGTACAAATTCATTTCAACATACAACACCTTGATAGCAGTAGTTACTCTAGAGGCAAATCCCTTTACCTCTAGAACATCCCATTGGTACTTCCATGCCACCGGGTCGAATGCTTTTTCAGAGTCGAGAAGGATCATAGCCATCTTATTTATGATCACCTCAGCAATGCCAAACAAGGAGATGGCACACCTTAGATGGTCAGTGGTCCCCTGCCTGGTATAAAACCATGTTTCCAGGGTGTGACAAGATGAGCTATGACACTTCCCAACCGCGTCGACAGGATCATCGAGAACAATTTAGCGCCAGTGTTTAGAAATGATATTGGTCGGTACAAGGTGGGATTATCAGGAGGTTTAGCCGTTATTTGAAAGATGGGGATGTCTGTCTCTTTCCAAAATTCGGGAGGGGGGCGGCGGGGGAGGGGGGCACTGCATTGTATCCCTAAAAAAAGATCTAAAAGAAATAGGGTTAGTTCGATTTGTAGTACCTTTACAACTCGAGCAGTATTTTTTTTAGGCCTATTTTTCCACCCAAGTCCAAACCTCAAGGTTTCCTGTGCCCACCCCTTGTTCTCACCCTTATATAGGTATCAATAGAATTCCTCAAATACACATACAATATCGTCAACTTCTGTTACACTTGTCCCATCCTTTCTCTTAATCGACGTAATATTGTTCTTATTATTTATTTATTGCATTTCTAAAGCGCACTATCACCTGACAGGCATCTTGGCGCTCATAACTCAGTCTGACAACCTCCGCAGGACCTTACTGTGGCTAGCCCCTAAGTCTTAGGAAATAACCATGTTCTTAATAGTTTTCTGTCTAGTAATTAATGCTGGGAGTTTCCCGACTGATTCACCATATTCGTACATGTCGTTCCTGTTTGTCTGATAAGGTTCTGCAATTCTCTGGGTATAATAACTGCGTATCTCCACTTTTATGATTGAGATTTCCATCTGGATTTGAGCGGTGTCTAATCCCTGACTAATCCGTACCACAGGCTCTTTTTCCTGTACACTGAGGGACATATTATCAAGAACAGAGTTAAAATTATTGCCGCTTTAGCGGTTGGTTGTTTTAGAACAAATGGTACCGTATGGACTCTTTGCACCTACCCTTGTGGGTCTGTCCTATGGGGTGTCATCTCTTGAGGCGTCGTTTGTGATCATTGCCTGTCTTCCTGTTATCGGTCTATTCTGTGGCGTGCTCTCTCTTGAGGCATCTTTTCTGATCACTGTCTGACTTCCTGTTGTCGGTCTGTTCTATGGCATACGCTCTCTTGAATTGTCTTTTGTTATCACTGCCTGGCTGCTTGTTGTCTGTCTGTCCTATGGTGTTCTCTCTCTTGAGGTGTCTTTTGCTATCGCTGCCTGGCTTCTTGTTGTCAGTCTGTCCTATGGCATCCTCCCTCTAGAGGCAACTTTTGCAATCACTAAATCAATGCAGTATCCTCATCCTGCTGTCTCACGCTCCGTCTGCTCTGAAACACATTCGGATGGATCCTCACAGAATCCAGTAAGACGGTCACCCACGCACTCATTGCCGGCGGACGTGACTACGGCAATGCACTCTACAACGACGTCACCCAGAAACAGCTCAGGAAACTACAGAACGACCAAAACGCTGCAGACAGACTGGTCCTCGACATCATCCGCTGCAGCCTCATCACACAACACCTCCGACAACTCCACTGCCTCCTAGTCAACAAGAGAATCACCTTCAAGCTCCTCACACATGCCTGCAAAACTCTTCACAAATCAGGACCAGAATAACCGAATCACTGCCTCACTTTCCACACACCCGCCAGATAACTCCGCTCCACCTAACTCGCCCTAGTCTCCGTCCCACAGATCCACAAGACCAGAACCAGAGGAAGATCCTTCAACTACCTCGCCGCCAAGACCTGTAACACCCCGCCCCTCCCCCTCTCCTCAGGCAATCTCCGTCACTGACCCAATTGAGGAAGCGTACCCTGGCTGGAGGTGTCTTTTGCAATCACTGCCTGTCTTCATGTTGTCGGTCTGTCCTGTGGTGTGCTCCTGCTTGAGGTGTCTTTTGTGATCCCTGCCTGTCTTCCTGTTGTTGGTCTGTCCTATGGTGTGTGCTCTTCCAACGTGCATCCTTTTGTGATGACTGCCTGTCTTCCTGTTGTCGGTCTGTCCTATGGCGTATGCTCTCTTGAGGCGTCTTTTGTGACCGCTGACTGTCTTGCAGTTGTCGGTCTGTCCTATAGTATGTCCTTTGTCAGTCTGTCCTACGCCATGCTCTTTCAAGGTGCATCCTTTTGTGATCACTGCCTGTCTTCCTGTTGTTGGTCTGTCCTTTGGTGTGTCCTCTTCCAATGTGCATCCCTTTGTGATGACTGCCTGTCTTGCTGTTGTCGGTCTGTCCTATGGCGTATGCTCTCTTGAGGCGTCTTCTGTGACCGCTGACTGTCTTGCAGTTGTCGGTCTGTCCTATAGTATGTCCTTTGTCAGTCTGTCCTACGCCATGCTCTTTCAAGGTGCATCCTTTTGTGATCACTGCCTGTCTTCCTGTTGTTGGTCTGTCCTTTGGTGTGTGCTCTTCCAACGTGCATCCTTTTGTGATGACTGCCTGTCTTCCTGTTGTCGGTCTGTCCTATGGCGTGTTCTCTCTTGAGGCGTTTTTTGTGATCACTGTCTGTCTTTCCTTTGTCAGTCTGTCTTATAGTTTGTCCTTTGTCTGTCTGTCCTACGGCATGCTCTTCCAACGTGCATCCTTTTGTGATCACTGCCTGTCTTCCTGTTGTCTAGGGATTTATTGCTATTCCCCTCTGCTGTGCTAATGCTAAAGAGAGAAGTAAAGACTATGGGAGAGCATATGTAACACCTCCAGCTGCATCTGAGACAACATTTTATCACATGCTCACTAGACAGACACATTACAAATCCTCACCTTGTGCTTAAAATGTACAGCCCCAGCAGCTCTGAGCAGGCCACGTCACCAACTATAGACTCGAAGAGGAAGCCTGTGATCCTCTATCCATAGGAGGACCACTACGCACCCGCGAATGCTGAGGAAAGACCAGAAGAATGAGGTATGAGTAATCCCTCCACATTTACTCATGCTTGACTCAAGTAACTGATGAACTTCTCCCAGCATCTTCATTGTGGTCAGTGTCCGTCTCGTGTCAGTGTCCGTCTCGTGTCCACGCTGGTCCACTCTCGGCATTAATCAGAGGTGACTCAGGCACACCCCAGGGGGACTCCTGCTATTCTGGTTTGTGTCTTAGAGTCTTCCCTCATATGTCACAAACAAGTTCACATGTATTTTAAGCATTTGAACACAAGATGTAGTACTGAGGGCCCGATTCACAGAACTAACTTAAGACAAAATCCATTTGGACCGTAAGTGGGACTTCCGGCCCGTAGGCGGGACTACCGGCCCATAGGCGGGACTTCTGGCCCGTAGGCGGGACTACCGGCCCAGAGGTGGAGGTTCCGGCCGGTGGCAGAGATTTAGGCATGGCCGAAATCTCCACCTACGGGCCGGAAGTCCCACCTACGGGCCGGAAGTCCCACCAACGGGCCGAAATCTACGCCTCCGGGCCGGAATCTCCGGCCCGAGTGCGCACGTAAAGTTAGTAGTCGTAAATCCATTCTGTGAATACCAAAAGTAGTAAGTGCATTCTGTGAATACCAAAAGTAGTACGTTTAGGATTTTGTCTTAAGTTAATTCTGTGAATCGGGCCCTGTGTGACCAGCATTGACAAAAGGCACAAGATGCAACGGACCATCTGTCTGAACGATGGATCGTAGTGCCAGGGGAGGCTTCTCCTCCAGAAACAGGGCAACTGTCCATCTACTAACTATGCAGGTGTTTTATTACATTATTGTACGGGGAGCAATATGCCACGAGCCCAGGGCGTAAAGACTAAATAAGGACCCATGGCCACCTGGTGCTGGAGTTAGCCACCGCCCCTCATCCCCAACATATTTGTATGCTGTAAGGATGCTGGTAGGAATGACTGAGAGAATGTTAATTACCCTATAAACACAGTGTACTCTGACCCAAATGAGACCGCGTATATGAAAGAAACGCTGCAGCTTGAATGTTAATTATTTAATTACACAAAAATGGGCCGCCAAAGGAAGGTGTTGCCCGGCATATATAAAAATATTTTTAGTGAGTACTCATCGCCGTTTACTGAGTACTTACCACTGTCCTCTCCGCCTTCAGTGCAATGCCGCCAACACCTTCTCCGCCCTGGAAAGGTTGAGGGTGGGGGGCCTTGAAGAAGATGCTGGGGGACCGGATATTGAGGGGTAGGATACTTACCCTCAAGTCATTCCATCTCTTGCTGATGTGCTCCCGTAAACTTCACACACTGGACGGGATGTTCAACCCAGATACTATTTCCGCCTTCTTCCTACACCGCCTCATAGTTCTGCTGTGAGCCTGAGCTCCAAAGACCTGTGGCACTCTCTTCACAGTTTCATCCATCGTCTGTAGGAGAGTAGGATCTGCTTCTTATAGTTACCCCCACTTTTTGCTGGTGTTTCACTGTTTCTTGACTTTAGTCTTGCTGGGGTCCTGCTATCCAGGACCCTACCTAGCTAATTCCTCTTTAAAATGATTCCATGTACTTTAGGTACACTCCAGTTTGGTTACTGGGGTACACTTATGAGTCCCTAGTATATGGTACACTAGGTACCAAGGGCATAGGTACCCCAGAGGCCTACCAGGGGCTGAAGCATGTATTATGCCACCCCTGGGCAGCCTTCCAAAATGACACCACAGGTCTGCTACTGAAGCCTGGGTAAGGTGGTTTATGCACCCCTTACTTGGATATAGGTTCCCTATATCTACCTTATATCACTACACATATAAACCTATCAGTCATTGGATGACTGATAGGTTTATATAGGATTGATAAGTCAGGCCTTATCAATCCTGAAGGCAGGATGATGGGTTTTGTGTGAGAGGGTGCCCATGCATGAGCAGGGCCCACCTGCAGCCTTCAGAATCTATTCTCCGGGGTTTTTCTGTGATGCAGCCAGACCATGTACTCTTAAGTGCATTATAACCTTGCGGTAAATGCTAACTTTGGCATGGCTGCATGGAAACATGTTGTGTTTGGTGTCAAACACTTTGGAATCACCCCCCACCCTGCCAGTCCTGGCGGCGGGGGTATGATTCCACCCTTCTAGAAGGAGAAACATGACAACACTGGTACCAGCTTAAAGAACCCTGGCATCACAAAATGGATGCCACAGACACAAGTCTGGCCTCCTGCTGCTGAACGAAACTTCGGCAGGGGAGGTCTGGACAATAGGTTTCCTGTCACAGGGCGGTGTACCCACCTCCCAGACAGGCTTTAGTGTATTGGGGCTGGGTGGGTGCACGCCAAGAGTGTTTTGAAGTCTGCACTGGGGGCACATTTGGTGACCCTGTGCATAGCCCAGTTCAAACCGGTTGCAGAGGATACCAGCCCCTGCTCCCCTGCTCTGGCATGAAACTGGACAAAGGACATGGGTGTAGCCACCCCTCTTTCCAAACCCTCCCTTAGGTGGGTCCTCAGAGTTTGTCCCACCCCTTCCTTGGGTGTAAGATAGGAACCCCTGGCAACAGGACTTTAGATGACACCTGGACTAAACTCTGATACTGAATCCTGGAACTTCGACAATCTGCAGGACGCTGGATGAGTGAAGAATCTCCCTTAGAGAAAAGGAGTTACTCTCCTGCATGGCAGGCACCAAAGATGCATCTGACCAGTTTGCATCTCCGAAGCTCCCGCTGGACTCCGAAGAATTTGCAACACAGGAGGTGGGTTTCCAGACTTCCCCGAGGCCGACCCGAGTCCCCAGCAAAGCTGAGACCCGCAGCCCTTGTAGGTACCGTGGAACCAGAACCACTGGACACTGTGCACATTCACGAGTGCATCTGCTTCTTGACAATACTTGAGGCTGTGCATTGAGTTACTTTTAGCCCAGACCCCGAGCAGCATTTCCACTGAAGATTGCTAGCCTATACTCCACGAGTGTTCCGTGAACCGGCCCTTTGTGTTTTCTCTTGAGGTACCTTCGCAATCCCTGGTCCATCGACTGGTGGGTCCCTGAGAAGGCAACTTTAACTTTCCTTGGGATTCCCTGGTTGCTCAAGACGTGCCCTGACTCTCCATCACTTGGGGAGTCCCCTGGACCTTGCTGGTCCACACCAATGCATCTTTTCTCTTCCTGCTTGGGTTGCTGTTGCTAAGGCTTGTTGTGTTTAATCCAAGCACCGATGCGGCAGCACTCGACATCCTTTGTGGGACAGCTCAAATCCAGCTCCTGGTCATCATCAACGCCTCCTGGTCCTCGTGGCTGCAGAGTCCAGCTTCACTTCTTCGCACCTGAAACACCTGACATCAGTAGGCATTCAACTATCATGCCCCTGGTCACTGGCAAGTGACCCAGACTCTGTCCCCTCTGCTTTCAGGTTCCTCACATCTTTGATCCAGGCTTGAATCATCGATTCCGGACACCTATGCACCCGACTTCCCTGGGTGAGGTAATGAGTACTCCGGTGCTCCTGTGTGTGTTGGCCCTAGAACCCCTTAAGTCTAAAGGAGTTTGCTCAAAGTCCTCTCCTAAGTGTCCTTAAACTTTAAAATTCCAACCACGACTTTCCCCATAGAAGCTAACAGATCTCACGGCACACATCCCCTGTGGGTCCCCTGTGTCTCTACCCTGAGTGGTTCCTTGGGGTCACAGTGATTCTACGGGCTCTAGGCCTTGTGTATAGTCAAGTCGTGGTTCTTATACCACTTTCTTAATATATGGTTTGGTTCCCTCCTGGGGCCCAGTGTATATTGTGCTATTTACTGAAGTTCTATTTTGCTTAAAGTGTATACCTTGCTCTGTAATCTCATAACAAAATTACTAGAGCGTGTTTAGTAATAAATACATTTATTTTATATATACCTTGTGTGGTTCTCCTTTCATTTAGACATTCAAGTGGTTATAATCTTGTAAACGAAGCTGCTTTACATTCCTTCAAGACTTAGCCTGAAGGCTGCTCTCCATAGCTACCACTAGCATAGCTTTCAATAAAGGTTGTCTTAAACCTATCATCATCAATAAGGGTTGTTTGGACTGGTGCAAGGTGCCCACATCCTCAGAAAAGCAAACTGCCCACCTGCCTTCGCTGGTGACAGCTTCTATGGTGGACCACCACAGGTCTGTGCTGTGAGTGGTGAAGGGTATGTTTCTGTCCGAGGCTGGATTTGTAGGGGAGGCAGCAGGGTTTGGTAAATGATAGATGTACATCAGGTGTTTCTTGATGAATAGTCGACGAGAGTCGGACAGACACAACTCTATGTAACGCGAGGTTGTTCCTCCACGCGTATCTTGAGGGACATGTGGCTTCCAATGGAGGGAGGCGGTCCTCCAGACAGGGGAGAGAAGGAGTGGACTGTTGACGAGGAACAAGAGATACATGGCAGATGAATCCCCAGCTATGGCGGACGGCCATCCTCCACCTTGACTAACAACAACGTTCCACCACGGCGGAGGAGCCACGCCCGACAGGCACTTTGTTCTACTCTATACACATGCTAAGCTGTTCTGACTCAAACTATATTCTACGAGTCAATCTACTTTGGGACTCAACAGCGACGCACAGGAGCTGACCTACAACCTTCTACGTTAGTAAACATGTTCAGGGGGTCCCTGGGTGGCCAGTCTTAACCCTGTTATCAACCTTGCCCACTCTATTCTCAGGCACAGTCCTAGCTTCTGCCTTCAAGCTGACAAACCCTCCTACTCAAGGCTTTATTGACCAGGACTGAGAGCCCTAAACCATTAGGGGCCCCTGTTGCGGGATGCTGTCCTGGTTCTGCAGCCTTCATCTCTCGGTCCGGTCACTCTTTTGACTCTCAGTTTAACCTGTTGTGGGGTGCTGTCCTGGTTCTGCAGCCTTCATCTGTAGTGCCTGTACCCTCCTTACCCTTCTGGTTCACCCGCTACTGGATGCTGCCCTGGTTCTGCAGTCTTCATCTCTCATGCCTGTCACCTCCTAAGCCTTCTGGGCAACCCATTTCGGGCTGCTATCCTGGTTGTACAGCCTTCATCTCTCCCTTCTGTCGCCTCATAATCCTTTTGGGTCACCCGTTGCAGTTTGCCCATTACTGTACGCTATCCTCGTTCTGCAGCCTTCATCTCTGCTAACTGTCACCTCCTTAGCTTACCGGTGCACCCATTACAAAATGCTGTCCTGGTTCTGGAGCCTTCATCTCCCGTGCCTGTACCCTCCTGTCCCTTCTTGTTCTCCCGTTATAAGTTGCTATCCTGGTTCTGCAGCCTTCATCTCTCGTGCCTGTCCCCTCCTGTCCCTTCTGTTTCACCTGTTACAGGATGATGTCCTGGTTCTGCAGCCTTCATCTCTCGTGCCTGTCCCCTCCTGTCCCTTCTGGTTCACCTGTTACAGGATGATGTCCTGGTTCTGCAGCCTTCATCTCTCGTGCCTGTCCCCTCCTGTCCCTTCTGGTTCACCCGTTACGGTATAATGTCCTGGTTCTGCAGCCTTCATCTCTCAGTCCTGTCCCCTCCTGACCCTTCTGGTTCACCTATTAGGGATGCTGTCCTGGTTCTGCAGCCTTCATCTCTCGTGCCTGTCCCCTCCTCATCCTTCTTGTTCTCCCGTTATAAGTTGCTATCCTGGTTCTGCAGCCTTCATCTCTTGAACCTGTCCCCTCCTGTCCCTTCTGGTTCACCTGTTACAGGATGATGTCCTGGTTCTGCAGCCTTCATCTCTCGTGCCTGTCCCCTCCTGTCCCTTCTGGTTCACCTGTTACAGGATGATGTCCTGGTTCTGCAGCCTTCATCTCTCGTGCCTGTCCCCTCCTGTCCCTTCTTGTTCTCCCGTTATAAGTTGCTATCCTGGTTCTGCAGCCTTCATCTCTCGTGCCTGTCCCCTCCTGTCCCTTCTGGTTCACCTGTTACAGGATGATGTCCTGGTTCTGCAGCCTTCATCTCTTGGGCCTGTCCCCTCCTCATCCTTCTTGTTCTCCCGTTATAAGTTGCTATCCTGGTTCTGCAGCCTTCATCTCTTGAACCTGTCCCCTCCTGTCCCTTCTGGTTCACCTGTTACAGGATGATGTCCTGGTTCTGCAGCCTTCATCTCTCGTGCCTGTCCCCTCCTGTCCCTTCTTGTTCTCCCGTTATAAGTTGCTATCCTGGTTCTGCAGCCTTCATCTCTCGTGCCTGTCCCCTCCTGTCCCTTCTGGTTCACCTGTTACAGGATGATGTCCTGGTTCTGCAGCCTTCATCTCTTGGGCCTGTCCCCTCCTCATCCTTCTTGTTCTCCCGTTATAAGTTGCTATCCTGGTTCTGCAGCCTTCATCTCTTGAACCTGTCCCCTCCTGTCCCTTCTGGTTCACCTGTTACAGGATGATGTCCTGGTTCTGCAGCCTTCATCTCTCGTGCCTGTCCCCTCCTGCCCCTTCTTGTTCTCCCGTTATAAGTTGCTGTCTTGGTTCTGCAACCTTCATCTCTCGTGCCTGTCCCCTCCTGTCCCTTCTGGTTCACCCGTTACGGTATAATGTCCTGGTTCTGCAGCCTTCATCTCTCAGTCCTGTCCCCTCCTGACCCTTCTGGTTCACCTATTAGGGATGCTGTCCTGGTTCTGCAGCCTTCATCTCTCGTGCCTGTCCCCTCCTGTCCCTTCTGGTTCACCCGTTACGGTATAATGTCCTGGTTCTGCAGCCTTCATCTCTCAGTCCTGTCCCCTCCTTACCCTTCTGGTTCACCTATTAGGGATGCTGTCCTGGTTCTGCAGCCTTCATCTCTCGTGCCTGTCCCCTCCTGTCCCTTCTTGTTCTCCCGTTATAAGTTGCTATCCTGGTTCTGCAGCCTTCATCTCTCGTGCCTGTCTCCTCCTGTCCCTTCTGGTTCTCCTGTTATAAGATGCTGTCCTGGTTCTGCAGCCTTCATCTCTCAGTCCTGTCCCCTCCTTACCCTTCTGGTTCACCTATTAGGGATGCTGTCCTGGTTCTGCAGCCTTCATCTCTCGTGCCTGTCCCCTCCTGTCCCTTCTTGTTCTCCCGTTATAAGTTGCTATCCTGGTTCTGCAGCCTTCATCTCTCGTGCCTGTCTCCTCCTGTCCCTTCTGGTTCTCCTGTTATAAGATGCTGTCCTGGTTCTGCAGCCTTCATCTCTCAGTCCTGTCCCCTCCTTACCCTTCTGGTTCACCTATTAGGGATGCTGTCCTCGTTCTGCAGCCTTCATCTCTCGTGCCTGTCTCCTCCTGTCCCTTCTGGTTCACCTATTAGGGATGCTGTCCTGGTTCTGCAGCCTTCATCTCTCAGTCCTGTCCCCTCCTGACCATTCAGGAACGGCTTTATTTTAAAAACAGCGCTGGCATTAGAGAGTCTCTGTAAATGCAGGGCAGGAGCGTTTCCGCCTCAATGGCTTCATCAGTGCCCATCCAGATTGTTTGTTGCTCTTCGGGGGTTCCTTACTTGCAGTTGTTCTGATCGTGACCACTCCCAGTCACATGATCAAGTTCCACCCTTGCCTCACAGGTGCAAGAAACTAGGCGCTCCTCACTTGCACTGCTGCATTGTGGTTAGTGGAGTCCTTCGCAAGTGCCCATTAAGTGATGGAGCCTCTTAACACATCAAGCGATGCAACAGTTATTGAAAACATACTGTGGAGACACAACATTACAAACTACAACAGCCAAGAGATACAATTTTATGACATCACCCACTGGAGGGATTAAAAGAAAGGGGCAGTCAAAACCGCAAGTACCAGCATGCAACATGTCAAACCCACCAAGGGTGTCCAGTAGAGGGCCAAGACCTATAAATTACGTGTGCAATCGACTTGCCAGTTTCCTGCTCAGCATCATGATGTCAACAGCGTTCCTTCGAGAAAGGTCAATGTAGACCGAAACATGTCAGGACTTTTCTGATGCTGTGCTGTTATTAAAATGAATGAGACAACGTTGTGGTGTGCGGCTAATTCTCTTTGAAAGGGAGAAGTTTGGGACATATATATATATATATATATATATATATATATATATATATATAATTATATATATACTAGTAGCCTGTCCCGACCTTGTCCGGGAGCTTTCAGGCTTCCCCCTAGCCCCGCCTGCCCCGACATTGCCCAGCCGCCCGTGCCCCCGCCCGCCCCGTTCCCCGCCTGCCGCCTGGCCCGACCCTCGCCTGGCCTGAGTTAATGGAGGTGTTAGTCCCCGTCCCCCGCCTTCCCCGACCCCTGCCTGCCCCGACATTGCCTTTTGTAACTCCCCGTCCCCTGCCTGGCCCGACACCCGCCTGCTTACCTCAGCCGCTGCTCCTGAGTTGACAGCTCCTCGCCGCTCTACTCCTCACCGCCTGTCCGCCGCCGCTCCTCCCCCGCGCCATGTCTGCCTCTCCGCTGGTAGCACCGCCGCTGGCCTGTCTGCTGCTACTCACGTGACCGCTCCTCCCCCGCACAATGTCCGCAGCTCCTCTGACGCCGCTCTGATGCCGCTCCTCGACGTGAGCACGCACGTCGCGGCCGGCGCTACTTTGGGGGGGACTACTTTTTTTTTTAATACATTTTTTAAATAAGGTTTATTTTTAAACGTTATATAGCCTATAACCATCTACACACCCTGACGATTTCTACGGAGTATCTGGTGTGTAGACTGAATAAGTGAGTGATTAAACATGTCTTACTAATACATGGGTGACTGACTAATCTGTATGAATGTCTGTATCAGTCTGTCAGTTGGTGTGTAAGTGGCAGCTTGGTTTGATGAGTAGCTTCATGAGTGTCTATGTGGGTTTTTGATTGGTTGTCTGAGTAACTGAATGGGTGCCTCAGTGTCTGTGTGGGTGGGTGGGGTGTGTGGGACTCCTTGCATGAATGTGTGAGTGGGTGATTCATTTGGTGTATGGGTCCAAGAGTGTGTCTGTAAAGCGCTTTATGGGTAGGTGAGTGTTTGTATAGCTGTGTTGGTGAGTAAATGGATGTCTCAGTGGTACATGTGTGAGTAACTACATATGTGACAGGCAGTAAATGTGAGTGTTGGAGTATATAAATGGTTATATGTGAGAGTGAGTGATTGTGAGAGTGGCTGTATGGATGAGTGTGAGCTTGTGTCAGTGATTGTATAAGAGAGTAAGTATGTGTTAGTATCTCTTTCAATAAGTGAGGAGGTGGGTGTATAACTGTGTAGATGAGTAAATGGGAGTGTGATAGATTCTTTGCATGACTGACTAGCTGTGTGTGTAACTCTATGGGCGAATGTCGGTGTGTGAGTGTCTGTATGGGTGTATGAGTACATATGATAGTGGCTGTATTGATGAGTGACTGCATGTCTGAGTGACTGTATGGATGAGGGAGTGTATGTATGTCTAGAACTAGGAATCAGTGAGTGGGTATGTAGTAACTGGTATTGGTGTGTCAATGGTTTCAAGAATGGAAGTCTGTATTTTAGAGGGGGTGTCTCAAAGTTTATATTAGGCTGTGAAGAGGTGCATCAGATTATCACATGGATGATGTCACTAACCATGTCATGAGTGATGTAATATGTGATGTCATCAGCAGTGCATTGAGGAGGTGTGAGTTATAGTTAGCTGAACTAACTATAACAGCCGAATTTCTCTGGTTTTATACGAGCGAAATGTCCACTAACTATACCGTCCCTGAAATCTGTGTTTTTTTCAGTGAATTTCTATGGGGTTTTTTAATGCTAATTTCTAACTATAACGTCCCTGAAACCTATGTTTTTTTTCAGTGAATTTCTATGTTTTTTAAATGATAATTACTAACTATAACGTACCTGAAGCCTACGTTTTTTTCAGTGGATTTCTACGTTTTTTTAAATGCTAATTTCTAACTATGCCTACATAGGTAGGACATGTGTAGAAAGAGGCAAGAGAGGTGCAGAAAGAGGCAAGAGAAATGCAGAAAGAGGCAACAGAAGTCGAGAAAGAGGTGGAAAGGTGAAGAAAGAAACAAGAGATGTGCAGAAAGAACCAACAGAGGTGCAGAAAGAGGCCTACTTTGACTGTACCTTACAACAGACTCATACAAAGTACCCTCATCACTAATCCTTCTCCGAAGATGTCTCAAACCTCACTTTTCTCTTGAAGGTTCACTATTAATCGACTGCTCAGAATGTTAGACCTACTAAATATAAAATAGAAATCCTAAGCATATCACTGATGTAAGTCTGACCAAGTTTGTGAAGGTATGCATGCATGTCTATGCTTTTACGTAGTAACATGTTAAATGACAATAAACATACAAACACTTGAATACCTTTGTTTCAAACAGCAGACTGTAAATTTGTGTAAAAAAAGGTGTATGAATTTCTTTCTACTCACAATATAAGGCAACATGGGTATTCAATAATATATTTGAGGGGCTCTATGACACATATATACATTAGACATGTCAGCCTGTGCAAACAAATGACAGAGCAGAACTAAGAATATTTGACCACCTATAAGAGAAGCTACCCGCTTTTCAGGCTACCATCTTCACGTGCATAACATGTGTAAGAATACATATGTAAGTAGACATATACCTCAGTCACGAGAGCATGCAGACCTTTAAACTTGACAGCTTGCACTTCCCATCTGAATATCAAAACAGGCAACAGAAGTACAGAAAGGAGCAAGAGAATTGCTGTAAAAAACAAGAGAGGTACAGAAACAGTAAGAAATGTGCAGAAAGAGGCAAGAGAAGTGCAGAAAGAGGCAATAGAAGTACACAAAGAGGCAAGAGAGAAGCAGAAAGAGGCACAAGAGGAGCAGAAAGAGGTAAGAGAGGTACAGAAAGAGGCAAGAGAAGTACAAAAAGAGGCAAGAGGGGTACAGAAAGAAGCAACAGAGGTGCAGAAGGAGACAAGAGAACTGCAGAAAAAGGCAAGAGAGTTGCAAAAATAGGCAAGTGGGTGCAGAAAAGGGGAAAAGGGTGCAGAAAGAGGCAAGAGATGTGCAGAAAGAGGGAAGAAGGGTGCAGAAAAAGGCAAGAGAAGTGCAGAAAGAAGCAACAGAAATGCAGAAAGAAGCAAACGAAGTGCAGAAAGAAGCAACAGAAGTGCAGAAAGAGGGAAGAGGGGTGCAGAAAGAGGCAAGAGAAGTGCAGAAAGAAGCAACAGAGATGCAAAAAGAGGCAAGAGAGGTGCAGAAAGAGGGAAGAGGGGTACAGAAAGAGGCAAGAGCGGTGCAGAAAGAAGCAAGAGAAGTGATGAAAGAGCCGGAGAGCTGCAGAAACAGGCAAAGAAAGTAAAGAAATAGGCAAGAGAAGTGCTGAAAGAAGCAACAGAGATGCAGAAAGAAGCAAGAGATGTGATAAAACAGACAAGAGAGTTGCAGAAAGAAACAAGAAAGGCGCAGAAAAAAGACAGAGAAGTGCAGAAAGAGGCATGACAGGTGCAGAAAGAGGCAAGAGGGTGACAGAAAGAGGGAAGAGAAGTGCAGAAAGAGGGAAGGAAAGTACAGAAAGAGGAAGGGGTTCAGAAAGAGGCAAGAGAGATAGAGAAAGAGGGAAGAAGGGTGCAGAAAGAGGCAAGACGAGTACAGAAAGAAGCAACAGAAAAGCAGAAAGAGGCTAGAGAAGTGCAGAAATAAGCAACAGAGATGCAAAAAGAGGCAATAGAGGTGCAGAAAGAGGTAAGAGGGTGCAGAAAGAATCAAGAGGGGCGCAGATGGAGACAAGGGGGTGCAGAAAGAAGCACAAGAAGTGATGAAAGAGACAAGACAGTTGCAGAAACAGGCAAAAGAAGTACAGAAAGAGGCAAGAAAAGTGATAAAACAGACAAGAGATTTGCAGAAAGAAACAAGAAAGGTGCAGGAAAAAGGAAGAGAAGTGTAGAAAGAGGCTAGACAGGTGCAGAAAGAGGCAAGAGAGGTGCAGAAAGAGGCAAGTGAGGTGCAAACAGAGGCAAGAGGGGTGCAGAAAGAGGCAAGAGAAGTACAGAAAGAAGCAACAGAGGTGCAAAATGAGGCAAGAGGGGTGCAGAAAGAAGCAACAGAGGTGCAGAAAGAGGGGAGAGGGGTGGAGGAAAAGACAAGAGAGGTGCAGAAAAAAGCAACCAAGGTGCGGGAAGAGGGATGGAGAAAGAGGCAAGAGGGGTGCAGAAGAAATCAGGAGAGTTGCAGAAAGTAACAAAAGAAGAGCAGAAAGAAGGAACAGAGGTGCAGAAAGAGGCAAGAGGAGTGCAGAAAGAAAAGAGGAGTGCAGAAAAGACACAAGTGATGCAGAAAGATGCAAGATACGTGCATAAAGGAGCAACAGAGATTTAGAAAGAGGGAAGAGGGGTGGTGAAAGAAGCAAGAGAAGTGCAGAAAGAAGCAACAGACATACAGAAAGGGGGAAGAGGGGTGGATAAAGAGGCAAGAGGGGTGCAGAAAGAAGCAAGAGGGGTACAGAAAGAAACAAAAGAAGTTCAGAAAGAAGGGACAGTGGTGTGGGAAGAGAGGAGGGGTGCAGAAAAAGAGAAGAGGGGTGTGGAAAGAGGCAAGAGAGGTACAAAAAGAGGCAAGGGGGCTACACAAAGAAGCAAGTGAGGTGCAGAAAGAGGCAACAGGGGTGCAGAAAGAGGCAAAAGAGGTGCAGAAAGTAGAAGAGATGTGCATAAAGAGGCAAGAGAAGTGCAGAAAAAGAAAGAAAGAACGGTGCAGAAAGAAGCAACAGAAATGCAGAAAGAGGCAAGAGAGGTGCAGAAAGAAGCAAGAGTGCCTTGCACACCATTAGTACCAATTTAACACTTTCATTTAGCAATAAGTAACAGGTGACCATTCTAGGTTTACAAAGGACCTTCCACTACGCTGTAACACTTGTTGCTGCTTTTTTTTGTTAAAATCTGCACATTAGGCAGCAGATGGTGGATTATGTGGCTAATGCGGAAAATGTATATTTGTGTAAAAGTTGGTGCAGCCAAACAGTTGCGTATTTCCAGTGGCCCTGCTCATACCTCTGACTAGGTCCAGAAGTGCTCCTCGGTGATTCCTTCTTTTTTTGTCTCGTTAAGATCGTATTTTAGCTTCAATGGAAACGAGGAAGACTAAACCTGAGGTTACCACTCCACAACACAGACTACTATACCACATAATTACTCTTCATAACACATAATCCCACTCTACATAATTCCTATACACTAAATACCACATAATTTATATCCACATAATTTCACTGCACAACATGCCACATAATTCCACTAAACACAAAGTACATCCACTCCAACCCAAAAAACATAAATAAAAAAAGTTTACATTTACAACGCCAATAGCTCTAACTCTTGCAAATGTGAGACCTATTTAATTACAAATGCTTCTTTAACTGGTCGTCATGTTTGCAGAGTGGTGGAGAAAGGGGGCTGGGCCTCCAATCAGCGCTCAGGAATTCAGCTGTGTAGGACTTACAGGAGGTACTAGGGGGTCTTCTTGGACCCCAAAGTCCCTCAGAAGTAAAGTGGACTTCATCCCCCAACCACTACTGTGCCAGGAGGCGTGTTTTCAGAGTGGTGGAGAAAGGGTGTGTGTGGCTTCCAAGGACCTCTTAGCAATCCCACTGTGTGGGACTTAGTGGAGGTAACAGGAGGGGTAGTTGGCCCCCAAGGACAACCATGGGGGACAACTACCCCTCTTATTACCTCCAGTATCTCCCACACAGCAGCATTGCTAAGTTCTCACAGCAGGCCCCTTTCTCCACCACTCTGCAAACACAATCTCTGGTGCTCTCTTGGGTGGGGATTAAGGTCCAAATTGCTGCTGGGGGT
This sequence comes from Lissotriton helveticus, assembly GCF_964261635.1. NCBI lineage: Eukaryota > Metazoa > Chordata > Amphibia > Caudata > Salamandridae > Lissotriton > Lissotriton helveticus. The sequence goes on along the minus strand of NC_136072.1, from coordinate 1,189,045,835 downwards.
CTTTAGGGGCCAACTAGCCTACTTGATACCTCCAGTATGCCCCAGATAGTGGGATTGCTGAGAGGTGGTCACAGACCCCGCCGCCTTTGTCCACCACTCTGCAAACGCATCTCCTGACGCGCTCTTTGTTGGGGGATGAAGTCCCCTTGCTTCCTGAGGCTCCCTGGGGGCCAACTGGCCCACCAGGTGCCAACAGGCGCCTCCAGTAAGCCCCACACAGCTGGATTGTTCAGAGTGGTCAGAGGGCACCCCTTTTTACACCACTGCAAACGCGCCTCCTGGCGCACTGCTGCTTGGGGGATGAAGTCCACTTCAGTCCTTAGGTCCTCAGGACACAAGAGCACCTCATCGCCCACCAGCAGAGCGCCAAGAGGCACATTTGCAGAGTGGTGTAATAAGGAACATGGCCTCGGACCACCTCAGAGGAAACCCTCTGTGTGGGGATTACTGGAGGTATCTGGTGGTCTAGTTGGTGCCTAAGGACCCTTAGGATTGAAGAGGAATTAATCCCCAATTCAGAACGTGCCAGGGAGCGTGTTTGCACTGTGGTGCAGGGAGGGGGCAGGACGAGATGCCGGCTTTTCTTTTTTCAAAATATTTTTGGAAGGGGGTCTGTGTGGCCCCCCTTCTTTTAGTACTTTTTGGGCCCTGGGGACCCCATCCCCCAGGGCCTGAGCATTTTTGTCTTTTTTTATAAAAAAAAAAACAGGAAAGGGGCTACATGGCCCCCCTTCCCTGGGCCACTATTGGCCCCGGGACCCCATCCCCAGGGCCTGGCCTTGTTTTTATTATGATTTTTTTTCTTTCTGGGAGGGGATCCACGTGGCCCCCCTCCCCCGGGCCACTTCTGGGCCCGGAGACCCCAGCCCTGGGGTCTGGCCTCGTTTTAAAAAAGATATGTTTATTTTCCCGGGGGGGGGGGGGCAACGTGGCCCCCCTCCCCTGGGCCACTTCTGGCCCTGGGACATCATCCCCTGGTGCCTGGCCAGCCTGTTTTTTTGGAAAGAAGGGGGCTGCGTGGCCTCCCTTCATGTGGCCAAATATTGCCCCGGGACCCCATCCCCCAGGGCCTGGCCTTGTTTCTATTATGATTTTTTTTTCTTTCTGGGTGGGGATCCATGTGGCTCCCCTCCCCCGGCCACTTCTGGCCCCGGAGACCCCAGCCCTGGGGTCTGGCCTCGTTTAAAAAAAGATATGTTTATTTTCCCAGGGGGGTGTGGGGGGCAACGTGGCCCCCCACCCCTGGGCCACTTCTGGCCCTGGGACATCATCCCCCGGTGCCTGGCCAGCCTGTTTTTTTGGAAAGAAGGGGGCTGCGTGGCCTCCCTTTATGAGGCCAAATATGGCCCCCGGGACCCCCATCCCCCTGTGCCGGCCCTCATGTTGGGGACTGCATGGGGAGCCCCAATGCCCCCGTGGTCCCAGCAGGCTCCCCGCCTCCTGCCAGAGCGGGCATTGCTTTTGGGCAAGGGGTGCTGCTAACATGAGGCACCCTTTGCCCAACAGCAATTCTGCTTTGCTTCTTGGAAGCGATAGCAGGTTCCCTGCTCTCGCTTCCAAGAAGCAAAGCAGTGTTTGCTATGTTATGGAGGTAGCTGTGTTCCCACCCTGCCATAGCAAACAGCAATGTCCCTGGGGTGGGAACCCTGGGACATTGCAGGATACGGTTGTGGGGGGTGGCTGTCCCCAAGCCCATCGAGGGCTCCAGGAGGGGGGCTGCATGACCCCCCTCCCAACTGATTAAAGTCCCAGGCAGTGGTGGTCCCCGGGGCAGTGTAGGGGGACTCGAGCCCCCCCACACTTTGTTTATGGAAGTAACCCTGGGGAGGTGGTCATGCCCGGGGCTTGGGGCCCCTGACCTAAAATAGTTAAATGCCCCGGGGAGATGGCAGTCCTCGGGGCAGCATGAGGAGCAAGAGCCCCGCCGTGCATTTTTTTAAAAAGCCCTGGGCAGGTGGCAGTCGCCGGGGCTACGGGGGTCCACGTGCCCCCCGCATATGATAAACTAAGCCCTGGGAAGGTGGCGGTCCATGGGGCTGTGGGGGCCCCTGCGGGTCCCCGCTAATTCATTGGACATTGCCCCCGGGACCTGGCCCACCCAGGGGCATAAGGAAAACGAAGCACGGGCTTCCGTGCTTCGTTTTTTTTTTTAAATCATCCGTATTCACACACCCAATGCGAATTCATCCGATTTTCTTTTTTTTTAAATGCTTTTTTGAGCCTGGTGTGTCCTTGTGGGATACGCTGAGCAGGCCTAGGGGGCCAGGGTGTTTCTTCCCTGGCCCCTTTTCTTGTTTTTTATCCTTTTTTTACTGTTTTCTTGTGACCGCATCAACTTCTACGCTCCCAAACGCCACCTCCGATCAGCCAGTCACGCCCTCGCCGCCGTCCCCCGCATCCGAAGAACGACAACAGGAGGAAGGTCCTTCTCCTACCTGGCCGCCAAGACCTGGAACTCCCTCCCGGCCGACCTGCGCCTGACCCAAGACCACCTCTCCTTCAGGAAGAAGCTCAAGACCTGGCTGTTCGAGCAGTAGCAGCACCCCCCCCCCCCCCCAAGCGCCTTGAGACCCTCCGGGTGAGTAGTGCGCTCTATAAATGTCCTTGATTGATTGATTGATTGATTGACTCTGTTTTACTGAGTCACAAGATGGCTGCCAACACTTCCTGAGTGTTGACAGCAGCCGCGGCCCGTGGAGGGAGTTCGGTGGGGCAGGGAATGCGATGCGGGGGAGGGGCAGGGTGGGGGTGGTAAACAACGGAATATGGATAATTGCAGGTAAGTAAACAATTTAATTAAAAAAATGAATTTCGTAGCACACCCTGCATCGCAAAATGTTGACAGGGATCAGGAGTGGACGGTGCTCATGATTTTGATGGTGTCGTCACTTATGCAGGTTTGCCCCGGACGCTAGATACTGCGGTTCATTTTTCACAAGGACATATCAAAGTCCTTGTTTGCTGTTCAACAAACAACTTTTACATTCCAATTTACAGCAACTTATACCCAGACAGGAAATCTTTTACGTGGTCCTTTATCGTATTAATTTTGACATTTCACACAAGAGTGAGCCTTGAGAAAGTTATATTACAAATAACATCCGCCACAGCCACATCACAGCCCGCCTGAAAGACCTACACTTGCTCCCTGTCAACAAGAGGATCACCTTCAAGCTTCTCACTGTTAGAATTGGGGGTCTCTAGTTGGCACAGGTAGGTACTTGTGACAAATAGGGGCTTTCTCCACTAGTCAGGGTAAGGGAGTACACTCCTAAAATGACCACTGCTCACCCCATTGGTAGCTTGGCACGAGCAGACAGGCTTATCTCAGAGGCAGTGTGTAAAGCATTTGTGAACACATACAGTGATCAAGTGACAACACTACAAATGGACACCACACAGGTTGTATATTCATAAAAATAAGTATCTTTTATATAGAGTTACCACAAGACCATAAACAACAAAAATAATCCACAATACTATTAGAAATCAAGAGTTCTTGTTAAAAAGGCTTAAATCAAAGTTCGGTGTGAGCCGGTAGCCCTGTCTAGCTACAGCGTTTACTGAAATAACACAGAGTCTAACAAATCCAGTGGACCGCGTCGGTCCGGGCCCACTCAAATGTCGACAGACTCAGTCACAGTACCTTTACTTGAGGTGTTCGTCGCGATGCAGAAAAGAAAGCATTGCAGGACGTGTTGTCCCTCGATGCGGTGCAGGCACGATGACGGAGTCGGTGGGTCCGAGGCGTAAGTTGTAGGGTGAGACGGTGTTTCGATGCGATGCTTGCGGTGCGGCGACAGAGCCGGATTGAAGGAGCTAGCGTCAATCAGTCCGGACAGCGGTACGAGTCGTGCAGTGCATTGCGAAGGGTGTGAGCGGTGCCCAACTCCGGTGCAGGGCAGAGACATCAGACGCACCACAGGAGGTGGAGCCAGCATTGTGGAAGGCAGGTACAGCCCTATTCAGGTCCCAGGTGCAACTCCTCCCTCCCATCTAGATGCAGATCTCTCTATTCACCACTGGGCCGACTCATTCTGTCTCCTGGAGTCCCCCAGCCCTGTCACTCAGACACTCCAGACAAGGAATACACAACCTAGCAGAGGCAGACTTGGAAAATTAGACAAGAAAAATACCTACTTTCTAAAAGTGGTGGTTTCAAACACAGAATGTTAAAAGCAGCGTCACTAAAAGATATATTTTATCATTTTGAGTTCAGGCGTACTAAACTCGAATTTCTACCATGTTCACCGAGTCAGTTAGGATTATAAAATGTAATAATCTAACTGCCCGTTCTGGTCTATGGAGAACAGGTAGCCTTGCAATAGTGAAAAAGGAAAATGGCTGTAATTCACTATTAGGACATGCCACACACATCAGGGCTTGTCCTACCTTATACTTACAATGCACCTTTCCCTTGGGCCTACCAGAGGGGTGTCTGATATGAAGACAAGCATTTACAATGCAATAGGTCTCGCAGCACTAAAGTTTGAGTTACTGGGATTGTAAATGACAATGCTCTGCATTAATTTTTTTTTTTTAAATTTGCAATTGGTATATAAACATTGTTTGTGAATGGTTAGCTGTTGCTTATGCTAAGCAAAGTTGGCAGTAATATAGAGTGCTAGTCTTGCTTGTTATAAGCATGCTGATTAAAAAATTGATTTACGGCAGGAGAACCTTACAGACTACACTCAAGGGTAATAAGCTACATGAAATAAAAATATTGCTTAATATGCTAATGTGCTCAGAAGCCAAGGCACATGAAAACCAGTAAAACAAAAGCAAGTCGAAAATTCTAGTAGGACAAATGCTGCTGTACAAAAAAAACAGGACTGGGTAGAGGTGTCAGACTGGACATAGGCACTTGTTCTGCAATTTATGCATGTGTGCACTTATATATGAGCTGTCCGTGTATGCCTGTCCAATGTAAACCGTCTACGGGTACCCACGAAAAAGACTAAACTACATCTACCCACAATAGATTGTGACCCGCAAAACAAATCTTTCAGAAGCTTTTGGAAAGAAAGCTGAAAATCTCCTAATTTGTTTTCCAAAACATTAAATATGAAAAGTTGATCTGGCCTTGCTGCTGCTAAAAACACACTTGTACCTCACATCAACCTGTTTGCACCCACTAAACATCGGTGTGCGCGCCTTGTTGTCCATCGCCATGTACACCATATACCATGACCCTAAGAGCCATGATGCTTCGCATCCTGTTCCCTAATAATGCATAGAATCTTGTTCTCCTAAACTGGACATCACTCATTTCTCTTCAGATGCACAGTGTACTTCTCACCCAATGTATCCCTAAGTGTAATACACAGTTCTTCTCTGAGGAGCATCACTGGTGCAATCCAACATAATTATCCAGGTCTATGAGGAATGTGCTGTTCCATTCCAGGTTTTTCATTGAATCCTGGGAGTTTTAATCTTATTTATTCCATTATAAAACTGGACTACAAGTCCCAGAATGCAAAGAAAAATCCTGGACTGAAGCAGCCTATCATGGCAGCTCTGCTAGTACTACTGTGGTGAACATACACGGCTAATGCACCCTGTACCTGCTTCACTGTTTTATATGTGGCTGCTTGTCTGTATGCATTGATGCCTGCATGTTTGTTCATTCGGCGTGCTTGACTGTACGTCTACTGGAGACTGTGAAATTGAGTGCCCCTAGGCGTGTTGCTCTGTGTGCATAATCGGCTCTTTTACACGTTTACTCTTTGTTTTTCTCTGCTTGCATCTCTTATGTAACTCATGTAATTGAAAGTCGTTATGTAAGGCAACTGGTTCTTTTGTAAAGCGCTCTGATACCTTCGGGTAATGTTCGCGCTATATAAAATCGCATTAAATAAAATAAATGGTGACAGTGTGTGATGCGAGCCGACATCGTCTGGCACACGGTGGCAATGCGTGAGTTGTAAAGTCTGCTGTATATATTGAAACAACTGTTTTCAACATGCACTTGGGACTACGTCACAACCTGCTTTAACCCTCCGAGCAAATTTACTGAAACACCACTGCGTGCGCTCTTGTTTCGATCCGAGTTTACTTCGAGCCCAATTCTGAGGTTTAGGCGAGTGCATGAAATAATCACAAAACAAAGCGTTTGTTTGCTTAGTTTTTTATTAAATATGTATTGGCTTGGGATTCATATTTAAACATAATCGATCCCTTTTCTGCTAAGTTAGGCAACCGGAGAAAATAAAGCGTTAGTTGAGGGCAGTGCATGGGAAATAGGCAGTCTGTCTCCGTGCGCCGCACACATGGATCTGGACTCAGTAGCGAAACCGAAACTTACCAGGCTCGTGTCGTAAGCTGTCTACGGTACAAACTCACGCGCGCGACCAAATCCCAAGGCGCGCATCGTAATCCGACTCTGCCATGCTTCTTAATGCTGTGCGTGGCCGTCTCTACTGGTTGTCGGCTGAGCTGACGACTATAGTTCTCGCAGCGAGAACACGCTTCACGCGCTTTTCACAGGCTCACCCTAAAAAAGGAAGGTTTAGGGATTAGCAAGTGGGTGCACGTGCTCAGTCGACATGGCAGCACCAGACTGCACGCAGGCTCTGCAATGGCAGGCCTTAGACACATTTTACAAGGCTGCTTCTGTGGGTGGCACAACCAGTGCTGCAAGCCCACCAGCAGCATTTGGTTTACAAGCCTTGGGCACTCCTGGTGCACTGTACTAGGGTCTGACAGGTAAACCAAACCAGCCAATCATGGAATCACAAATTAATACATTAATTTACAATAGGGAGCACTTGCACTGTGGCACTGGACAGCAGTGGCACAGTGTCCAAAGCATCTAACACCAGCAAAAACACATGAGGCAACAGCAAAAAATGGAAGGGAGACCCACACCGATGGTGCCAGGTCTAACACATACCCACGCTCACAAAGCAATCCACAACACCGGACCAGCGTATCTAAACAAATGACTCACCTTCTACACCCCGACCCGCCAGCTTTGATCCACTGACCTCACCCTCGCCACCGTCCCCCGCATCCGTCGAGCGACCGCCGGCGGCAGGTCGTTCTCTCACCTCACCGCAAACACCTGGAACACCCTCCCCATCCGCCTACGGCAGACTCAGGACTTGCTGACCTTCAGGAGGCTACTCAAGACCTGGCTGTTCAATCAGTAGCAGCACCCCTGCCCCCCCTCCCTAGCGCCTTGAGACCCTTACGGGTGAGTTGTGCGCTCTACAAATGTACTGATTGATTGATTGATAACTGGTGTAAAAAGATTTGAACACATCTCACCAGCCCTCAAAGCCCTCAACTGACTTCCCATGGAAGGGAGATGTATTTACAAACTGGCCTGCATCACTCACAAGGCCCTTCACTCACCTTCCCCCAACCACCTGAACAGCAAACTGGTAAAAGCAGGGAAATCCAGAACTCTGAGAAGCTCCAACTCACTTCTTCTCATGCCTCCGAAACTGAAAAATAAAACGACCCAGTGCCGAGCCTTCTCTGGGAACGTACCCAGGATGTGGAACGCACTCCCGATCGACCTCAAAAGCAACCCCTCCTTCTCCGGCTTCAAAAGGGACCTGAAACTCCATCTCCTCAACAATTACTTTACCGTCCAAGCCAACTAACCTAGGCTTCAGTAACCTAGTGGACTCCCCTCTCACTTGACCTTCTAGGGGGTGGGGGGTGGTGGCCACCTTCAAGGTGGTTCTCGGAGTTTTCCAACCACCTGCGTTTTGCTCCCCTTCACTGTATTCATAAGTATTATGTTTTTGCTTATATGTTTATGCTCCCTCTTATCCTGCGATGCAATGCAAATGTGTATTTTCCTTTGTGTATGTAAAGCGCTCTGATACCCACAGGTCAAGCTAGCGCTATATAAAACTTTATAAATAAGTTGGAATAATTGTGTGGGAAAAAGACTTTACAGCGGCTTCAAGGGCCATAAACCTTTTGTTCAAAGTCCTGTTTACCTTTTAAATTCGATCGGAATTTGTGTCAAAACCCTCGGGTGGGTGCACGGGAACCCCCATCACCACGCACGTGACACCCCCTTGATGCAGAGTCGTGAGGTGGCAGATGGCGTTACTTTAGGGGTACTTTCCAATGGAAATCAGGGTTTATCGGAGGGGGGGGGGAGTATCCCCAACAATACAAACACTCAGCACCAGCTTTGGGATTCACGTGTCAGTCACAAACCAGGGTGAGTACATGTGCCCTGAAGGGTTCGCCGTTCGCCACACGAGACTGTGTGCAAGGCCTGGAAAGTCCCGGATGTGAAGCCAGCGAGTAACGGCTCCATCCTCGGCCTCGGCTTCCATCAAACAAGCCTTGCAAGAGGAAACATGCCCTGGCGGGCCCGCCCGCACGCACGCGCTCATTAAAGACACGGCGCAGCGCTTTGAAGTGAGTGAGGCTCCTCCCTGGCAGAGGCGGCTGCGCCTGGCAAACTCTAAAGCACGCCGTGCCCGGCCCGGGGACGCTGCCAAGAGCGGGGCAGGGCCAGGAGTCAGTGTTTCCCGCGCGTGGCATCTGTAGGGCACGAGCTCGAGCCTTGCAAAGCCGACTCAGCCTTTCATCCTTCTGAGGTAGGTCAATCACGCTGTGCCCGGCCCGGGGAGGCTGCCAAGAGCGGGGCAGGGCCAAGAGTCAGTGCTTGAAGCTTCCCGCGCGTGGCATCTGTAGGGCACGAGCTCCAAGCCTCGCAGAGCCAACTCAGCCACCCATCCTTCTGAGGTAGGTAAATCACGCTGTGCCCGGCCCGGGGAGGCTGCCAAGAGGGGCAGGGTGTGTGTGCAAACTCAGGACCAGGAGTCACTGCTTGAAGCGTGGCATCTGAAGGCACGAGCTCGCAGCCTTACAATGCTGACTCAGCCTTTCATCCATCTGAGGTAGGTAAATCAAGTACCATTACAGTTAAAACCAACATCTTTTAAGTGCTATATAAAAACTACTCGAGTGTCACCAGTCTGATCTCTCTCTTGCTCATCTCTGGGAGCAAGGACCAGCCATATGCAAATCAGCCAGAATCAGAGGTGTGCTTTAACAGCTAGCCATACCAGGAGGGACTGGTTGAGGAGTGAATGGAAGTGGAGGGCCATAGGATTCTGTAAAATGAGAAGACCCGCTAGCAGCTTTTAGTTGTCAGTAGATGAAAGCGTCTTGTGGACAAGATCAAAAGCTTACAGTTGGTTTAGAGCCCGCCCATTGCTTGCCATTGGTTTGCTTTACTGTCACTCTCATTTGCTCGCTTCTTATTGGATAGCGCACTCTTGTGTTTCTTCATTTGTTGGTGAATAGCCCCTTCACCATCATTTTGATTTTCTACTGAATGACGCGCCTGCGTGATGATGTACGCACTCGAGTGTGTGGCACCATCGTGCCTTTTTCTCTTTTTTTTAACTAGTGCTTTTTTTGTTGTTGTTGATGATGTACAGTATCAACAAAACGCATTTTCCATAAAAACCATTGGCAAAGCCAATAAGCCACAAGGTGAGAGCTATTGGTTTCCCAATGCTTCTTGGATGTAAAAAAAACAATTGATGGACAAAATACAAAACAATGTCATATATTCAGCTCAGTAGAGATCTGGGCCTTAAATCCATCCTTTTTTTTGCTCACCGTGCCATTCCAGTTTGAGACCAGCCATATGCAAAGAGTCTTGACCCTGTGCCCAATGGGAACAATCATTCCCCAACTGCTAGGCCAGGTCCTTCCTGGACTGGAAACAAGCATCTTAGGGCAGGTTTTGGGCTTTCAGTTCTCATCAGCCGTCATCAGCCTGGATAGCTTGACTCCAGTGGTGTGGAGAGCATGGGACTCATGTCTGAGCATACCCATCCCACTCGGGGTGACAAATGCAAAACAACAGTTGATGGACAGAATGCAGAACAGTTTCATACATTCACCCCAGTACAGAGATCTGGGCCTAAATCCATCGTTTTTTTCTGCTCGCCATGCCATTCCAGTTTGGACCCAGCTATATGCAAATGAGTCTTGACCTTGCGCCCGATGGGACAGTCCAGCCCGAACTGCCGGGCCAGGTCTTCACTGGACTGGAAACAAGCATTGTAGGACCGGTTTCGGGCTTTCACCCCTCTTCAGCAAGGATAGCTTGACTCCAGTGGTATGGAGAGCACGGGACCCACATCTGGGCATACCCGTCCCGCTTGGGGTGACAAATGCAAAAAGAACAATTGATGGACCGAATGCAGAACAATGTCATACATTCACCCCAGTACAGAGATCTGGGCCTAAATCCATAGCTTTTCTGCTCACCATGCCATTCTAGTTTGAACCCAGCCATATGCAAATCGGTCTTGACCCTGAGCTTTAATGTAAAACAGTCCACCTCTGGCGGTACCTACCCACACAGGCGGCAAAAAGCGAGCCCTGCAGCAGTCCAACCTCTTCAGAGCTCTTGAGTGAAGCTTGGCATAGTTACTGCGGCCCCTCAAGCACCGACCACCAAGCCTGGAGACCCCCAGGGGAAGCAGCATTATTTCATGAGTTTCTCACCTGAACTTCCTTTAAATTGTTCGGTTCTTTATCTAATATATCATGAAAGGTGTTCTCCAATGATAAATGCAAAACAACAGTTGATTGACAGAATGCAGAACAATGTCATACATTCACCCCAGTACAGAGATCTGGGCCTAAATCCATCGTGTTTTTGCACTCCACACCATCCCAAGTCAGACATGGCCATATGCAAATCAGCCGTGACTCTGTGCCTCATGGGAACAGTCCAGCCCGAACTGCCAAGCCATGTCTTTCCTGGACCGGAATCAAGCATCCAAGGACCGGTTTCTGGCTATCAGCCGTCATCAGCCTGGATAGTTTGACTCCAGTGGTGTGGAGAGGATGGGACTCACGTCTGAGCCTACCCATCCCACTCGGGGTGACATATGCAAAACAACAGTTGATGGACAGTATGCAGAACAATGTCATACATTCACCCCAGTACAGAGATCTGGGCCTAAATCCATTGTCTTTTTTGCACTCCACACCACCCCAAGTCAGACATGGGCATATGCAAATCAGCCTTGACCCTGTGCCTCATGGGAACAGCCTAGCCCGAACTGCCAAGCCATGTCTTTCCTGGACCGGAATCAAGCATCCAAGGACCGGTTTCTGGCTATCAGCCGTCATCAGCCTGGATAGCTTGACTCCAGTGGTGTGGAGAGCATGGGACTCACGTCTGAGCATACCTATCCCACTCGGGGTGACAAATGCAAAACAACAGTTGATGGACAGAATGTAGAACAATGTCATACATTCACCCCAGTACAGAGATCTGGGCCTAAATCCATCGTTTTTTTGCACTCCACACCACCCCAAGTCAGACATGGCCATATGCAAATCAGCCTTGACCCTGTGCCTCATGGGAACAGTCCAGCCCGAACTGCCAAGCCATGTCTTTCCTGGAGCGGAATCAAGCATCCGAGGAACGGTTTCTGGCTATCAGCCGTCATCAGCCTGGATAGCTTGACTCCAGTGGTGTGGAGAGCATGGGACTCACGTCTGAGCATACCCATCCCACTCGGGGTGACAAATGCAAAACAACAGTTGATGGACAGAATGCAGAACAATGTCATACATTCACCCCAGTACAGAGATCGGGGCCTAAATCCATCGTTTTTTGCACTCCACACCACCCCAAGTCAGACATGGCCATATGCAAATCAGCCTTGACCCTGTGCCTCATGGGAACAGTCCAGCCCGAACTGCCAAGCCATGTCTTTCCTGGACCGTAATCAAGCATCCAAGTACCGGTTTCTGGCTATCAGCCGTCATCAGCCTGGATAGCTTGACTCCAGTGGTGTGGAGAGCATGGGACTCACGTCTGAGCATACCCATCCCACTCGGGGTGACAAATGCAAAACAACAGTTGATGGACAGAATGTAGAACAATGTCATACATTCACCCCAGTACAGAGATCTGGGCCTAAATCCATCGTTTTTTTGCACTCCACACCACCCCAAGTCAGACATGGCCATATGCAAATCAGCCTTGACCCTGTGCCTCATGGGAACAGTCCAGCCCGAACTGCCAAGCCATGTCTTTCCTGGAGCGGAATCAAGCATCCGAGGAACGGTTTCTGGCTATCAGCCGTCATCAGCCTGGATAGCTTGACTCCAGTGGTGTGGAGAGCATGGGACTCACGTCTGAGCATACCCATCCCACTCGGGGTGACAAATGCAAAACAACAGTTGATGGACAGAATGCAGAACAATGTCATACATTCACCCCAGTACAGAGATCTGGGCCTAAATCCATCGTTTTTTGCACTCCACACCACCCCAAGTCAGACATGGCCATATGCAAATCAGCCTTGACCCTGTGCCTCATGGGAACAGTCCAGCCCGAACTGCCAAGCCATGTCTTTCCTGGACCGTAATCAAGCATCCAAGGACCGGTTTCTGGCTATCAGCCGTCATCAGCCTGGATAGCTTTACTCCAGTGGTGTGGAGAGCATGGGACTCACGTCTGAGCATACCTATCCCACTCGGGGTGACAAATGCAAAACAACAGTTGATGGACAGAATGCAGAACAATGTCATACATTCACTCCAGTACAGAGATCTGGGCCTAAATCCATTGTTTTTTGCACTCCACACCACCCCAAGTCAGACATGGCCATATGCGAATCAGCCATGACCCTGTGCCTCATGGGAACAGTCCAGCCCCAACTGCCAAGCCATGTCTTTCCTGGACCGGAATCAAGCATCCAAGGACCGGTTTCTGGCTATCAGCCGTCATCAGCCTGGATAGCTTGACTCCAGTGGTGTGGAGAGCCTGGGACTCATGTCTGAGCATACCTATCCCACTCAGGGTGACAAATGCAAAACAACAGTTGATGGACAGAATGCAGAACAATGTCATACATTCACCCCAGTACAGAGATCTGGGCCTAAATCCATTGTTTTTTGCACTCCACACCACCCCAAGTCAGACATGGCCATATGCAAATCAGCCTCGACCCTGTGCGTCATGGGAACAGCCCAGCCCAGAGTGGCAGATGGCAACCAACAGGGCTGGATTGGGATTAAAAATCGGCACGCTAAAAAAAAAGTGGCCCACATTTGCATATTGCCTTCTCGCAAAACACTGCTTAAGGGAAATTTTATTTAAAAAAAGGAGGGGGGGGGGGGTTTAAAACAAAATTGCACGGATTAGTTTACACTTGTGAAACACACCTGAAAACAAGTGAGGCCACTTTTGCTGAGGCCCCCTGCCCCGCTCAATATGCATATATTAATGGGCCGGCCCAGCGAGAGGAATAGAGTGACACCTCTGCCCATTGATAAAAGGGATGTAATGGACGCCCATCTGCCTCCAGTAAGACCACTCAGGGCCCCACCGGGCACTGGCGGCATCGAACAACGCAGAAACCTTCCAAATCGTCCCACCAGGCTGCTTAAAAAAGCGGCCCACAGCTGGAACTGGACACCGGCACCTCCGGCACCTAGACAAGAGTGTCTTCAGGACAGCAGCTGGGGTGCAAGAGTCCTTGGGTGCGTGAGGGCAGGTAGTATACTATTACACCCCCTTAGGTGTAGCCAGGGCACAAGTCCTAAAAAAAGAAGTGGGGGAACGCTGTCACCGGAAGTGACGTCACGACAGAAAGTGACACGAAAGGTGGCTTGCACAATCAGATTCATTGCCTCCCCTCGCTCACCCCTTAGATGCGATTGCATCAGAGAAGCCAGCGCGTGAGCAGCGTTCTGAATAGGCTCCGATCTCGCCCCAGAGAGGCCAAAGTGTGAAGTCCAGCTTTTGGGTAGGGGGGACGGCGTCCACCCGGTAAAAACGCAGTAAAATAAGTGGGGGGACACCGTCCACCCGCGTGGTACCCCGACTCGAGCCCTGGGTGTAGCCCTCTTATTACAAGTGAACCTTAGACTGAAGGTACAGCAGCCCAGAGAAGCAGAAGGCCACCAAGACAAGGTGTCTTCAGGACAGCCATCTGGGAGGCAAGAGTCCCTGGGTGCTTGAGGGCTGGTAGTACACTATTACACCCCCTGAGCTGTAGCCCTCTTATTACAAGTGAATCTTAGTCCGCAGGTACCTGAGCTTGCCGCTCATACTTGAAGTAGGGAGGCGCGGTACACTATGACAGAATATTTTACTGTCAAACTTTGCAATCGGTGCTGAGTCTTAAGGTTGCCAACCCGGCCACTTCAAGGTCAACCTCACAAAAGTCATCAACTTTAACGTCCAGTTGTCCAGTTTCAGCACCAAAATGCTTTTTTTTACTCTTTTTTATTTATTCCTATAAAATGATAACACATGCTGATACTTGCTTCAGCAGGATATACTTAATGACAAGAAGAGAACTATCAAAATCCAGCTCTTTACCTCTACTTTGTATTTGCGCTTCTCAAAACCTGGAGATCAGAAGAGTCGCTCCTCAACGCCCTCATGAAGTTTCCCAATGTCGCACCATCGGTAACCCATTCCAGCATCTTCTCCAGGGCTCAAGTGGCTGAAGGCAAAAGCAGCTGCATTTCAAGTCCCCTCCCCCACCCCCCGCACAGGTCTAGGGAGGGCAAACCTTTCCAGCTGGCTGTACCATAAATCATATACCTGACAGTTATAAGTCTGTACGAAGGAAGTAGATCCGAAAGCACTACACCACAAGAGGGCCCAATCTTGAGTGAAAGGTCTTCTTGTGGACTTCATTCATAAACCACAATCATCATATCCCTGATGTAAAACTCCACTATAGCCTTATAGCCCGCCGTAGAGGGCTATACCGGCTATTAAAGGCCCTCTCCAGCGTTAAAGGCCCCGAGCCGAAGGCGAGGGCCTTTAACAAGGGAGAGGGACTTTAATAGCGGTATAGGCCATCTACGAAGGGCTATAAGGCTATTAGAACATTCTGTCACTAGAGGACAGAAAGTTCTAACAAAAAAAACAAAGCCTTATGGGAGCGTGTGGGGATTGGAATCCCCTCAGGCTCCCTGAAGCCTTTGTTGACAGCCAGAGCTGTGAACAGAGAAACATTGGAATGTTGGAGCTCCGGGCTTCTACCAGCCATTATAAGCTCGGAGCGCTCCATTGTTTTCAATGGAGCTCCCAACATTCCAATGTTCTAATAGCCAGCACGTGTTTCGTTGCTGGACAGTTATATTCCAACAGACTTCTTCAGGGCTGTTATGCAAGTCACTAGCATCTAACTTAAGTGGTCTACAACCTTTACACCGTGGTCAAAACACCGCGGTGCCATTACGTCGTGTCTTTTACAACGCAAGTCGTTACCACGACTTGCGCTGGAGGGCGCTCTAGGCTAAGGAATAGTAGATTTACTATTCCAACACCTTCCCTACTGTACGTAGGCTGGAGATGGAATAGTAAATTTTACTATTCCTAAGTCCAGCACCTTACAGCGCAAGTCGTGGTAAAGACTTGCGTTGTAAAAGATGCTTTGTGATGTACCACGATCGTTTTGATCGCGTTGTAACATTGTACATCCAACTTAAGTAGCAACACTTTCCTTGTGCTCTTATTTATTTATTAAAACATTTTTTTTTTAAGTTTCAAAAACCTTTATTGAATCATTGTACGGTACATGAGTGCAATATTCAGTCAGCGAATCATAAGTTGCATTGTATCACAAATATAAACCACCTTCCCGTGACAATATGTTTATAACATTAACTTCCCTCCCCCCCCAAGTGCCACTAATGCCAATGGGAAAGTCTTTTAGTACAGTGCATTTCCTTGTGCTCTTATACATAAAAAATAACTGATCAGTCCATAAATGTATTAAATATGATAAGCTCAGCAGGAGAGTACTGCACTGTCACGTACCTTCAAATATTTGGCCACAACAGCTCGCCCATGCTATCCCAGAGAGTATGGGAGGCACTGGAGACCCAACCTGCCATCCAGGGCCAATTATCCATCTTTCTGGTCAATAAGGAACCCGAGCAGCCTCACACTTAATGTTGCTACGTGGGAACCACCACTTTACAATCTGTGACAACTCCTGATAAACCTTACAATAAGATAACTCCTGCCGTGGATTCCCTCCTTGGTCGTCACCTACCCAGTCGGTCTTTAGACAGACTTCCTCTCGTCTCTACGGTTGTCTCTTCCCTTACCCTCACGTTCTCTCCTCACCAACCCTCACTTCTTTTCTCTCTCCTTTCTCTCCTCTCCTACTGTATTGCTGATTGTTTGATGTATTGTGTAATTGTTGATCTTTTTCTGTTATACTGTTAAACTACATTGTTTCACTACCTTCGTCTCTCCTGTCGTCTCCTCCCGCATCCTCCCTCTATTTATGTCTCTCCTTCTCCCCTCTCTCAATGTATTGAGACTGAACTTTTTTGTCTGATGCCCGATGGAGCTACCTGGTTTAGCTATAGGGGAGATGGGCCGTGGATTCCCTCCTTGGTCATCACCTACCCAGTCGGTCTTTAGACAGACTTCTTTTCGTCTCTCCTTATTGTCTCTTCCCTTATCCTCCCTTTCTCACCTCCCCTGCCCCCCTCCACTACTTTTCTCTCTCCTTTCTCTCCTCTCCTAATTGTATTGCCTATTTTTTGGGATTTATTGTGTAATTGTTGAACTTTTTCTGTTACATTGTTGATTCTCATGTAAAGCGCTCTGATACCTCCGGGTCTAGCCAGCGCTATATTAAACTCTTTAAATAAATAAATAAATACCCACAAGGAACCAGCAAATTCATAAGTCCCTCTGCCCACTTCCTCGTTCTTGGGGCTGTTATCGTCATTGGTGGCTCTTGCTGTACATCACCTTGTGCACGTTCAGTACCTGCTCTCGGCAGGTGGAGTGTCACCCGTTACACACATTCATCTGAGGACAGACGTCCCTTATTGGGCATCACTCAGGATACTATGTTGCGTTGAGCGACCCCTTAGAACTGATTAAAACTGGAATCAATAACTTGCGTCGTGGTGCAAGGGTGCCTGCGTTGCATGCAGGATGGTGTTTGTGCAGGAATGCGCACCTTCCTGCACGCAATCACTCATTAGAGCCATCTTCCTCTTTCTACGTGTGCTGCACAATGCAGCACAGACGGAAGAGGAAACAACGAGGAGAAATAAAGATCATTCCTGGTGGGACGCGTACAGTTTTGACACACTCCCATGTACACCAGTGTTAGTAAATCCGGAAATACATGGGTGGACACCGTGGAATGCCTTCCCAGGGCAGAGTAACACAAGGAAGAGACGTGCGCTGCCTCGCGTTACTCAAAATTGACCAAGCCACGCAGAGCCACCCACGGTCGCCTCGCGTGGCGCGGTAAATCTCATTCTAGGCTCTGCGTCATCCTGAGTCTGGTTGCGTAGCACAAGGATGACGCAAAGCCTTAATGAATCTGGCCCTCACCCCTTCTCTGTGCACTGGGATTCACTGCTGGAACATTCTCACTCAGGTACATTGGACTCAGTCAGAGAGTATGTGCTATCTCAGGGTATAGTGTACTCAGTCATGAGAGAATGTTCCCTCTCAGGGTACACTGGGTTCAGTGGTGACAGCATTCACCCCCTCGAGGTACACTGAGGCCACTGATAGTCACTTGCACCCTCTTGGGTACACAGGATTCAGTCAGAAGATATGAACCCTCTCAGGGTACGCTGGGCTCCATGATGAAAGCGAACATCCTCCGATGCACCCTGGATAAAGTGATGACAGAGAGCACACCTCAGGGTCACTGGATCCAGTGATGACAGAGAGCACACCTCAGAGTCACTGGATCCAGTGATGACAGAGAGCACACCTCAGAGTCACTGGATCCAGTATTGACGGAGAGCACACCTCAGGGTCACTGGATCCTGTGATGATAGAGAGCACATCTCAGGGTCATTGGATCCAGTGATGACAGAGAGCACACCTCAGGGTCACTGGATCCAGTGATGACAGAGAGCACACCTCAGGGTCACTGGATCCAGTGATGACCGAGAGCACACCTCAAGGTCACTGGATCCAGTGATGACAGAGAGCACACCTCAGGGTCACTGGATCCAGTGATGACTGAGAGCACACCTCAGGGTCACTGGATCCAGTGATGACAGAGAGCACACCTCACGGTCACTGGATCCAGTGATGACAGAGAGCACACCTCAGGGTCACTGGATCCAGTGATGATGGAGAGCACACCTCAGGGTCACTGGATCCAGTGATGACAGAGAGCACACCTCAGGGTCACTGGATCCAGTGATGACGGAGAGCACACCTCAGGGTCACTGGATCCAGTGATGACAGAGAGCACACCTCAGGGTCACTGGACCCAGTGATGACAGAGAGCACACCTCAGGGTCACTGGATCCAGTGATGACAGAGAGCACATCTCAGGGTCATTGAATCCAGTGATGACAGAGAGCACACCTCAGGGTCACTGGATCCAGTGATGACAGAGAGCACACCTCAGGGTCACTGGATCCAGTGATGACCGAGAGCACACCTCAAGGTCACTGGATCCAGTGATGACAGAGAGCACACCTCAGGGTCACTGGTTCCAGCGATGACGGAGAGCACACCTCAGGGTCACTGGATCCAGCGATGACGGAGAGCACACCTCAGGGTCACTGGATCCAGTGATGACAGAGAGCACACCTTAGGGTCACTGGATCCAGTGATGACAGAGAGCACACCTCAGGGTCACTGGATCCAGTGATGACAGAGAGCATACCTCAGGGTCACTGGATCCAGAGCACACCTCAGGGTCACTGGATCCAGTGATGACTGAGAGCACACCTCAGGGTCACTGGATCCAGTGATGACAGAGATCACACCTCAGGGTCCCTGGATCCAGTGATGACAGAGAGCACACCTCAGTGTCACTGGATCCAGTATTGACGGAGAGCACACCTCAGGGTCACTGGATCCCGTGATGACAGAGAGCACATCTCAGGGTCATTGGATCCAGTGATGACCGAGAGCACACCTCAGGGTCCCTGGATCCAGTGATGACAGAGAGCACACCTCAGGGTCACTGGATCCAGCGATGACGGAGAGCACACCTCAGGGTCACTGGATCCAGCGATGACGGAGAGCACACCTCAGGGTCACTGGATCCAGTGATGACCGAGAGCACACCTCAAGGTCACTGGATCCAGTGATGACCGAGAGCACACCTCAAGGTCACTGGATCCAGTGATGACCGAGAGCACACCTCAAGGTCACTGGATCCAGTGATGACAGAGAGCACACCTCAGGGTCACTGGATCCAGTGATGACAGAGAGCACACCTCAGGGGCACTGGATCCAGTGATGACCGAGAGCACACCTCAAGGTCACTGGATCCAGTGATGACAGAGAGCACACCTCAGGGTCACTGGATCCAGCGATGACAGAGAGCACACCTCAGAGTCACTGGATCCAGTGATGACGGAGAGCACACCTCAGGGTCACTGGATCCAGTGATGATGGAGAGCACACCTCAGGGTCACTGGATCCAGTGATGACGGGGAGCACACCTCAGGGTCACTGGATCCAGTGATGACAGAGAGCACATCTCAGGGTCATTGGATCCAGTGATGACGGAGAGCACACCTCAGGGTCACTGGATCCAGTGATGACAGAGAGCACACCTCAGGGTCAATGGATCCAGTGATGATGGAGAGCACACCTCAGGGTCACTGGATCCAGTGATGACAGAGAGCACACCTCAGGGTCACTGGATCCACTGATGACAGAGAGCACATCTCAGGGTCATTGGATCCAGTGATGACAGAGAGCACACCTCAGGGTCACTGGATCCAGTGATGACAGAGAGCACACCTCAGGGTCACTGGATCCAGTGATGACAGAGAGCACACCTCAGGGTCACTGGATCCAGTGATGACCGAGAGCACACCTCAAGGTCACTGGATCCAGTGATGACGGAGAGCACACCTCAGGGTCACTGGATCCAGCGATGATGGAGAGCACACCTCAGGGTCACTGGATCCAGTGATGACAGAGAGCACACCTCAGGGTCACTGGATCACGTGATGACAGAGAGCACATCTCAGGGTCATTGGATCCAGTGATGACAGAGAGCACACCTCAGGGTCACTGGATCCAGTGATGACAGAGAGCACACCTCAGGGTCACTGGATCCAGGGATGATGGAGAGCACACCTCAGGGTCACTGGATCTAGAGATGACAGAGAGCACACCTCAGGGTCACTGGATCCAGCGATGACAAAGAGCACACCTCAGGGTCACTGGATCCAGTGATGACAGAGAGCACACCTCAGGGTCACTGGATCTAGGGATGACAGAGAGCACACCTTAGGGTCACTGGATCCAGCGATGACAGAGAGCACACCTCAGGGTCACTGGATCCAGTGATGACAGAGAGCACACCTCAGGGTCACTGGATCCAGTGATGACAGAGAGCACACCTCAGGGTCACTGGATCCAGTGATGATAGGGATGACAGAGAGCACACCTTAGGGTCACTGGATCCAGCGATGACAGAGAGCACACCTCAGGGTCACTGGATCCAGTGATGACAGAGAGGACACCTCAGGGTCACTGGATCCAGTGATGACAGAGAGCACACCTCAGGGTCACTGGATCCAGTGATGACAGAGAGCACACCTCAGGGTCACTGGATCCAGTGATGACAGAGAGCACACCTCAGGGTCACTGGATCCAGTGATGACAGAGAGCACACCTTAGGGTCACTGGATCTAGTGATGACAGAGAGCACACCTCAGTGTCACTGGACAGAGAGCACACCTCAGGGTCACTGGATCCAGTGATGACAGAGAGCACACCTCAGTGTCACTGGATCCAGTGATGACAGAGAGCACACCTCAGGGTCACTGGATCCAGTGATGACAGAGATCACACCTCAGGGTTACTGGATCCAGTGATGACAGAGAGCACAGCTCAGGGTCACTGGATCCAGTGATGACAGAGAGCACTCCTCAGGGTCACTGGATCCAGTGATGACAGAGAGCACACCTCAGGGTCACTGGACAGAGAGCACACCTCAGGGTCACTGGATCCAGTGATGACAGAGAGCACACCTCAGTGTCACTGGATCCAGTGATGACTTAGAGCACACCTCAGGGTCACTGGATCCAGTGATGACAGAGAGCACACCTTAGGGTCACTGGATCCAGTGATGACAGAGAGCACACCTCAGGGTCACTGGATCCAGTGATGACAGAGAGCACACCTCAGGGTCACTGGATCCAGTGATGACGGAGAGCACCCCTCAGTGTCACTGGATCCAGTGATGACTGAGAGCACACCTCAGGGTCACTGGATCCAGTGATGACAGAGAGCACATCTCAGGGTCACTGGATCCAGTGATGACAGAGAGCACACCTCAGGGTCACTGGATCCAGGGATGACGGAGAGCACCCCTCAGGGTCACTGGATCTAGAGATGACAGAGAGCACACCTCAGGGTCACTGGATCCAGCGATGATGGAGAGCACACCTCAGGGTCACTGGATCCAGTGATGATGGAGAGCGCACCTCAGGGTCACTGGATCCAGTGATGACAGAGAGCACACCTCAGGGTCACTGGATCCAGTAATGACAGAGAGCACACCTCAGGGTCACTGGATCCAGTGATGACAGAGAGCACACCTCAGGGTCACTGGATCCATTGATGACAGAGAGCACACCTTAGGGTCACTGGATCTAGTGATGACAGAGAGCACACCTCAGGGTCACTGGACAGAGAGCACACCTCAGGGTCACTGGATCCAGTGATGACAGAGAGCACACCTCAGGGTCACTGGATCCAGTGATGACAGAGAGCAGACCTCAGGGTCACTGGACAGAGAGCACACCTCAGGGTCACTGGATCCAGTGATGACAGAGAGCACACCTCAGTGTCACTGGATCCAGTGATGACTTAGAGCAAACCTCAGGGTCACTGGATCCAGTGATGATGGAGAGCACACCTCAGCGTCACTGGATCCAGCGATGACGGAGAGCACACCTCAGTTTCACTGGATCCAGTGATGACTGAGAGCACACCTCAGGGTCACTGGATCCAGTGATGACAGAGAGCACACCTCAGTGTCACTGGATCCAGTGATGACTTAGAGCACACCTCAGGGTCACTGGATCCAGTGATGACTGAGAGCACACCTCAGGGTCACTGGATCCAGTGATGACAGAGAGCACACCTCAGTGTCACTGGATCCAGTGATGACTGAGAGCACACCTCAGGGTCACTGGATCCAGTGATGACAGAGAGCACATCTCAGGGTCATTGGATCCAGTGATGACAGAGAGCACACCTCAGGGTCACTGGATCCAGTGATGACAGAGAGCACACCTCAGGGTTACTGGATCCAGGGATGACGGAGAGCACACCTCAGGGTCACTGGATCTAGAGATGACAGAGAGCACACCTCAGGGTCACTGGATCCAGCGATGATGGAGAGCACACCTCAGGGTCACTGGATCCAGTGATGATGGAGAGCACACCTCAGGGTCACTGGATCCAGTGATGACAGAGAGCACACCTCAGGGTCACTGGATCCAGTGATGACAGAGAGCACACCTCAGGGTCACTGGATCCAGTGATGACAGAGAGCACACCTCAGGGTCACTGGATCCAGTGATGACAGAGAGCACACCTCAGGGTCACTGGATCCAGTGATGACAGAGAGCACACCTCAGGGTCACTGGATCCAGTGATGACAGAGAGCACACCTTAGGGTCACTGGATCTAGTGATGACAGAGAGCACACCTCAGGGTCACTGGACAGAGAGCACACCTCAGGGTCACTGGATCCAGTGATGACAGAGAGCACACCTCAGTGTTACTGGATCCAGTGATGACAGAGAGCACTCCTCAGGGTCACTGGATCCAGTGATGACAGAGAGCACACCTCAGGGTCACTGGATCCAGTGATGACAGAGTGCACACCTCAGGGTCACTGGATCCAGTGATGACAGAGAGCACAGCTCAGGGTCACTGGATCCAGTGATGACAGAGAGCACTCCTCAGGGTCACTGGATCCAGTGATGACAGAGAGCACACCTCAGGGTCACTGGACAGAGAGCACACCTCAGGGTCACTGGATCCAGTGATGACAGAGAGCACACCTCAGTGTCACTGGATCCAGTGATGACTTAGAGCACACCTCAGGGTCACTGGATCCAGTGATGATGGAGAGCACACCTCAGGGTCACTGGATCCAGCGATGACGGAGAGCACACCTCAGTGTCACTGGATCCAGCGATGACTGAGAGCACACCTCAGGGTCACTGGATCCAGTGATGACTGAGAGCACACCTCAGGGTCACTGGATCCAGTGATGACAGAGAGCACTTCTCAGGGTCACTGGGTCCAGTGATGACTGAGAGCACACCTCAGGGTCACTGGATCCAGTGATGACAGAGAGCACACCTCAGGGTCACTGGATCCAGTGATGACCGTGAGCACACCTCAGGGTCACTGGATCCAGTGATGACAGAGAGCACACCTCAGGGTCACTGGATCTAGAGATGACTGAGAGCACACCTCAGGGTCACTGGATCCAGTGATGACAGAGAGCACACCTCGGGGTCACTGGATCCAGTGATGACAGAGAGCACACCTCAGGGTCACTGGATCCAGTGATGACAGAGAGCACAGCTCAGGGTCACTGGATCCAGTGATGACAGAGAGCACACCTCAGGGTCACTGGATCCAGTGATGAAAGAGAGCACACCTCAGGGTCACTGGATCTAGAGATGACGGAGAGCACACCTCAGGGTCACTGGATCCAGTGATGACGGAGAGCACACCTCAGGGTCACTGGATCCAGTGATGACAGAGAGCACACCTCAGGGCCACTGGATCCAGTGATGACTGAGAGCACACCTCAGGGTCACTGGATCCAGTGATGACAGAGAGCACACCTCAGGGTCACTGGATCCAGAGATGACCGAGAGCACACCTCAGGGTCACTGGATCCAGTGATGACAGAGAGCACACCTCAGTGTCACTGGATCCAATGATGACAGAGAGCACTCCTCAGGGTCACTGGATCCAGTGATGACAGAGAGCACACCTCAGGGTCACTGGATCCAGTGATGACAGAGAGCACACCTCAGGGTCCCTGGATCCAGTGATGACCGAGAGCACACCTCAGGGTCACTGGATCCAGAGATGACCGAGAGCACACCTCAGGGTCACTGGATCCAGTGATGACAGAGAGCACACCTCAGTGTCACTGGGTCCAGTGAAGACAGAGAGCACTCCTCAGGGTCACTGGATCCAGTGATGACAGAGAGCACACCTCAGGGTCACTGGATCCAGTGATGACAGAGAGCACACCTCAGGGTCCCTGGATCCAGTGATGACAGAGAGCACACCTCAGGGTCACTGGATCCAGTGATGACAGAGAGCACACCTCAGGGTCACTGGATCCAGTGATGACAGAGAGCACACCTCAGGGTCACTGGATCCAGTGATGACAGAGAGCATACCTCAGGGTCACTGGATCCAGAGCACACCTCAGGGTCACTGGATCCAGTGATGACTGAGAGCACACCTCAGGGTCACTGGATCCAGTGATGACAGAGATCACACCTCAGGGTCCCTGGATCCAGTGATGACCGAGAGCACACCTCAGGGTCACTGGATCCAGAGATGACCGAGAGCACACCTCAGGGTCACTGGATCCAGTGATGACAGAGAGCACACCTCAGTGTCACTGGGTCCAGTGATGACAGAGAGCACTCCTCAGGGTCACTGGATCCAGTGATGACAGAGAGCACACCTCAGGGTCCCTGGATCCAGTGATGACAGAGAGCACACCTCAGGGTACATTTGCTGTACAGATAAGAGTGTGCCCCCTCCCTAGGTCCACGGAGATCATGGTTCAGTGATAGAAGCATGCACTCTCTGTGGACTCGGTGACTGGAGACACAGGGTACATTGTGCCCAGAGGTGAGCCTGTGTCTTCTCTTAGTATGCACTGGACTCACTAAGGCGAGATGTACCCACTCTTGGTACCCAGTAGTGAGATCATGCACTCCCTCTGGGCTCAGTGACAGGGGACACAGGGTACATCGTGCCCAGAGGTGAGAGTGTGCCTTCTCTCAGTGTGCACTGGACTCACTAAGGCGAGAAGTACCCACTCTTGGTTCCCAGTAGTTAGAGCTTGCACTCTCTCTGTGCTCAGTGACTGAATACTCAGGGTACATGGTACCTCAGAGGTGAGACTGTGTCTTCTCTCAGTGTGCACTGGACTCAGTGAGCCGAGATGTACCCACTCTTGGTTCCCAGTAGTGAGAGCATCTACTCTCTCTCGGCTCAGTGACAGGAGACACAGGGTACATTGTGCCCATACATGCGGTGCCCTCAGGGTACACTGGACTCTGGCTTGAGCGTGTTCACCCTCCGGGGGTACACTGATTGCACTCACTGAACCCTTCCCCTTATGCCCCAGGGCACACTGACCTTGTTGATGGAAGCGAGTTCATCAACCCCCCCCCCCACCCCCGATGCCCTGGGCCCCGCAGGAGCCGCGGAGGGCCGCAGCTGCTGGGAAGGTGAGTCACTGCCCGGCTGCCAGAGGTGCGACCTGCCCACGAAAACACGTCTGGCCGCTTGTGGAGCCGAGATCAAAGGCTCCCGGAGCAGCCGCGTCATTCATCCAGGCGCGAGCAGCTCTGGGGTGGACTTTAAAGAGGAAAATGTGTTTCAGATTTCCTGCCTCTTCCCAGCACTGCTGTCCCGCCAGCATAGTCGGAGCTATGAAAAGGGCAACAGGTGCAGCAGCACCGGGGCCCAGAGTTGTGAAGGGCCCATTCACCCAACAACGGTTGTTTGCCACTGCTCAGTTGGGGGCCCATTGTCCATGCCTGCTCTAGGGCCCTACACCATGGTTTGCTGCCGCCCTGCTCAGCCACAGGCAGGGAAGGAATAGGACATGTTACAACGCAAACTTTTATTAGGCATGCCTTTACAACGAAGTTTTCACATCGCAACATTCATTACAATGCATGATTTTACAACGCATGCATCACAACGCATTTTTAGAAACTACACTTACAACGTATTCCATTACAACGCATACCATTGCAACGCATAATACTTTTAGGGCAACAGTAATGTGAGTGTTGGATAGTGCAGGGGTAAAAATTACTATGTCCATTATATTGCGTTGTAATGGCATGTGTTGTAGTGGCATGCGTTGTAATGTCAGGCGTTGTAGTGACATGGGTTGTAGTGGCATGCGTTGTAATGGCATGCAATGTAAAGGATGTTGCGTTGTAAGGACTGTGTTATAAAGATAGTGTGTTGTAATGACTGCATTGTAATGGTTGTTTCCGGCAAGGAAGGGGTATCCTGTTCTCCCCTAAACCCCACGTTTTCAGGGGAGTCCTTGGATTTCTGGGCGGACACAACTCACCTGCCAATGGGATGTCCCAGAAATCATACTCCCAGACAGAAGGATGGAATATGAGGATATAGGAGCGGGGGAGGGGGAGTGCAGACTATACAGTTGAAGGATCTTATAACTCCAGCACGCTCAAAATGATCTCAGGACGTTCTACCCTGTGGAAGAGAAGATGGTCCCACACCACCCCAACCTCGGTCACTTAAAATCTGAATTTCTTCTCATGTGGCCCACTCGCTCAAGCCTACAGTACAGTCTTATCTTGACTCTTGTTGTGCTGGATGTTAACCACTGTCACTGACCTCTCCAAACTTCTAGAACTCATTCTCCACAAAGGACTCAAATCCTGGATTGTAACCACCCTCACAGATCGCTCAAGACTTCTAGGGTTCATCCATGACAAAGGACTCAATCAATCAATCAAGCACTTGTAGAGCGCACTACTCACCCGCAAGGGTCTTAAGGCGATAAGGGGTGAGGGGACTACTACTGCTCGAACAGCCAGTCTTGAGCAGCCTTCTGAAGGTCAGCAGGTCCTCGGTCTGTCGTAGGTTGGTGAGGAGGGTGTCCCAGGTTTTGTCAGCGAGGTGGGAAAACGATCTGCCACCGGAGGTCGTTTGGTGGATGTGCGGGACGGTGGCAAGGGAGAGGTCAGCGGAGCGGAGCTGGCGGTTGGGAGTGTAGAAGGTGAGTCGTTTGTTGTGGTGTGTTGGTCCAGCATTGTGCAGTGCCTTGTGTGCTGGGGTGAGGAGCTTGAGGGTGATCCTCTTGTTGACGGGGAGCCAGTGCAGGACACTCAGGTAGGCAGTGATGTGGCCGTCATGGGGGATGTCGAGGATGAGGCGTGCGGAGGCGTTCTGGATGCGTTGAAGTCTTTTCTGGAGTTTGGCCGTGATTCTCGCGTAGAGGGCATTGCCGTAGCCTAGCCTGCTGGTGACAAGAGCCTGGGTGACCGTCTTTCTGGTTTCAGTAGGGATCCATCTGTAGATCTTGCGTAGCATGCGCAGTGTGTTGAAGCAGGAGGAGGAGACGGTGTTGTGTGGTTCTTAAAAATCCGGACCCTGCCGTTCTCCCGATATCGAGGTCCAATACCCGTGTCACAAAACCTCAACGTACCAAGACGATTTTGGCGTCTATGAACCGATAATAATTAGGACATCATTCCTATGTATTTGCGTCACAATCGAGGGTTGCCAACACCCCAAAATCGTAATTTCCGTCCCCATCCCTTAAACTCCATTTTGTGAACGGCATCCATCTTGCATCTTGCCCTCATGTTAAGTCAATTAAAGGTCGAGCTTGATCAAAAGGGACACGTCCACCTTCCCTGACTTCCCCCTGACCTGTCCCAACTGACTCCATTGCCGTAAGCCAAACCTGTTTTAGCAGCTCCCCGCCCAGTGGCCGAATGCGATAGCATCAATACATAACATTCCACAAACCATTCACTACATACAGACCATGCTTTCTGCAAACATGCACCTGTCCACGTTCCTTGTTTATGGCCAGTTTTATGACTGGGTTGTACCTTTCTTTATTGAGGTTTCATCGATATCTGATGGGAGTTCCAGGCCTAACTGGGTAATCTATCAACGAACTGGACATCTAAAGTATGGGCTTGCTTACATGACTTCGCTCTTTGTATTATTGTAGAAATATGTGTATAGCCATATCATAAACTCAGGATTTCTTGCTTGCAGCTATTATTTTTGTATATAAGGAGACGGCTAGTTCTGTAAAAACGAACAGTCTCCCGAGAACCTACTCTCCGTGTGGTGTACTTCTGGGACACGTGTTACTTGGTAGCTACCAATAAAACTTGATCTTTGACGGTAACTAGAAGACTCATTGTTTCTGTGGTCCGGAACAAGGGAGAACTCAGAGGTCTTCGGGTGCTACCCCCTGGCACCACCGGGTTCCTAAAAACCCGGCACCTCAGTTGGCGCCCAACTCGGGGCGATATCAAGCGGTGACGGTCCAAGCCAGATGTTCGTGAGGAGCTTCGTGTGAAAATTCCGGAGGACGGCCAGCCACTTCAGCGACCCCTGTATGTCGACGTGGTTCCGAAGGTCTTTGCTGCGAGGTTCCCCGCGTCCCGACGGCTACGAAGGACTGCTGCCCTGACTATCGCCTTGTTTTGGACCCAGTGATCCTTGGTAGAGCGAAACGATAGATGAGTCTTCTAGCGACGTCACAGATCTTCAAATACTTCAGTTAAGTATAAGTGGAGCGTCTCCCAGTCCTTAGTTTGTCCTTAGTTTTTGGTATCCTTGAGATACGACTTGATTTGGTACTTGCAAGCCCCAAAGCCGAAGGACTCGTGTATTCACGAGAAATATCGTAATAGATAATCCTTTGAAGTTTGAAGCTAGACTAGTGAGCAAAGATGCCTGGTTTTAGCAGACTTGGAAACTTGTTTTGTCTTGGTTGTGGTAAGGACTCCCGATTAGAGGATTCTTGTCCGGTTCCTCCAATTGGAACTCCAACGTATGAGCTCTATGTAAAGCACGGCGTAGGTCCTATAACATATAACGAAGTATGGATAAAATACACCGGCAAGGATGGTGTTTTAAAATGGCCCCAATATGGTAGTTTCGACTCAGAAGTTTTAGATAACCTAGAGGTCAAACTGTTCAAGAAGAAAGCCCGACCGGCGATGTTTGACTCTTTCCGCTTATGGCGCAAAGAAGCCAAACAGAAAGAAATAAAATTGGCAAAAAGAAATAAAAGAGGTATGTCGATGGTGCAAGCTGCCGTTGCATACAGAGATAACGAGGAAGAGCAGGAAAGCGAACAAATGCTTAGGAGCAAGAAACTAGCAGTAGATAAATGTTACCCGATGTTACCAAATAAGGGACAGGGTCAAGAAAAAGGATCCGAGAAAGATCCATTAATGTCCCACTTATTAAATTCGCCACCGCCCTATGCACAAAATGCCACAGCACCTCCGCAACCTTTAGTTGCACCTCTGGTAGCTGTTATACAGGCTCCTTTACAGCACTCACCAGCTGCTCTTCAGCTGGCTCCTGTTTCTCTGGTGCAGCCTCCTCAAGGCTCACCGATCACATCTACTTCTCCTACTGTTCCTTCTAAAATTTCGCCTAGCGCACCTTCTAGTCTCTCTGATACTCGTTCTACGAATGTTTCTGTTTCTACTTTGCGTGACTCTGTTCTACCACCAGTCATTCCCCCACTTTCACCTTCCGTCTGGCACAAAATGGCCAGCAATGTTACTAACCTTCCTTCACCACTTTTTCGGTCGCCTAAAACGACCCCTAACACGGAACGAAGACAATCACGAAGTCAAATGCCCGATTATCAGGAAAGAGAATCATTGAATAAGCTAGCACGGAATTGGGCTATTGACACAGCAAGATATGATGTAGAGTCTGTCTTGAACGTTTTCCGTCAATGGGATGAACCAACGCAAAGATACGTCTTTGAGCAGATGTGTTTTTTTCTGTGTGAGGATTTGGAAGATAATGGTCGGAAGAGCAACCAGCAAGAGTTGTGTAGGGTACGATTTAAATTTGGGGAGGGTATGATAGTTGGTCCCGACGTTGAAAAAGCAGTTGAGATATTATTATCACATCGAAGTACGGGTGGTAATTCTGGGTCATCCTCTGACAGTGGTACATCTAGCAGGAAAAGAGCGAGACAGTACCCCATGAGAGAGGTTCCTCCGGTCTGGAGGGAAGGTGACGCAACTGCAGTTCCACCGGTTCTGCCTCATTTCCAGCGTGTATGGGTACATGTCCCCTGGAAAAGATCCGAAGTTTTAGCACTCAAACAGACACTACCCGATCCCCGTAAAAACCCGACTGGGTATTATAAGGAGTTGTCCCAAACTGCAAGCTCATGTATAATGAATTTAGCGGATATAGACATGTTGTTTGGGAACGTTGTTCCACATCCTTTATGGAGTAAGATACGTCATACAGATCATGACCAAGAATTAGGTGACTTGTGGGCGAACATTGCGACTACAGATGCTAGACAAGTCGGTGGTTTCAAGCCTGAGCCGTTAATAGCTGAACTTCCTGGTAGAATTATTGCGTACATGAAGACCATTATGCCTGAAGTACGCGTGAACTGGGACAAGCTATCCGCGTGCAAGCAAAAGAAAGACGAGAATGTGTCTGACTTTTTCACAAGATTTGAGGAAACTTTCACTGATCATAGTGGTCAGGATATGGCTACCGAGGGTGGCCAAAGATTGTTTGTAGACAAGTTTGTACACAATCTGGTTTCCGAACTGTGTGCTAAACTAAAAGATTCAGAGAGTGCTTGGGCTGTCTCTACGTCAGCGCAGATTTTAGCAACAGCTCAGTACTACGAAAACAGGCGCAAAGACGAGCTAGACAAGGCAGACAAAAAGACGAAAGATTTAAAAACTAAAGTTCTTCTCCAACAGGCCTATCCGCCCCGTATGGCTAGCCAGCCCAATTATCAACAGAATAAGCAGTATTCTAGAGACGCGCAAGGAAACGAGTCTTCCCATCAGCGTGTTCCGTATGGCCCGAATCAATGTGCGTATTGCAAGGAAGAGGGTCATTTAAAAAGTAATTGCCCGGCTCTTGCGCGATGCTTAAACGGTGTTTCAGGTGTAAGAGGGAGAGGTGTTCAACATGCCCCCAGAGGTAGGGGCCGTGGAAATTTCTCCCAGAACACAGTATCTATTCCGCCTCAGAATTCCATGAATAGCTTTGACCAACAGAATAACGCATCGTCTAGGTCAGCTCAGTACTATGTTGACGACTACTACACCGAACACGACAATGAGGGTAACGATCGCTAGGACAGCCATGGACAAAGAGAGGGAGTTGTTTCAGTTCCAGTAGATCAGGATGGACCTTATGTCGAGGTAATTACCTCAGGAGTGTCAGAGCCATTTCTGCTGGATACTGGTGCTACAAAAAGTTCTATTATGCACTCAAAACTTCCTGGCGCACCTTTGTCTGGCGAAATGAATGTCTCAGTAGGCTTCTCTGGCGCCCCTGTTAGAAACCCGATCTCTAGTCCTATATCCCTTTCTGTTGGCCCCTGTGAATTAGAAACACCCCTCATTCTTACAACAGGTTGCGGTGAAAATTTGTTGGGATTGGATTTGCTAAAGAGGTTGTATGCAACTTTGTACTGCTCTCCCTCGGGAGTACAACTTACATTGGGGAAAAAAGTCATTTCTCCAATGTACTTGTCAAAAAAAGGTATTCCAACCGAATTGTCATCACTTCCTGATATACTGTGGGCTAATGGTTCCAATGATGTAGGTCGTTTGGAGATAGCACCGTATGTCATAACTTTAAAAGCCAACGTCGGATTGCCACGTATTCCCCAATACAAAATATCTAACGAATGCGAGAAGGCATTGTTAACGATCATTTATGATTTGATCGATAAAGATGTTATCGAAGAAACAACAGGGAACGTTTGTAACAGTCCAGTTTTACCGGTCTTAAAACGTACTGATCCTTCACAGCCCCCTGTGTATAGGTTTGTTATTGACCTCCGAGAAGTAAATAAGGTAGTTATCCCGCAGTTTCCAGTCGTCCCCGACATTACCGTTTTATTGACAATGGTTCCAGCTTCAGCAGACTGGTTCTCGGTGATTGACCTGAAGAACGCTTTCTTCAGCATCCCGATCGCCGAAGAGAGTAGAGACCTTTTCGGCTTCAATTTAGGAGGACGAAGCTTCCGCTTCAAATGTGCTCCTCAAGGCTACTGCGAAAGCCCATCAATATTCAGTCAGGCTCTGAAAACACAACTAGACACAATTGTGCTGCCAGACGGGTCAACTTTGATCCAGTACGTAGACGATCTACTGATCACTGCAGACAATAAAGAGATTTGCAAGGAAGCTACGTTGTCGCTACTGCGTCACTTATGTGACATGAAGCACAAAGTCTCCCTTTCAAAACTGCAATTTTGTCGACAAGAAGTAACCTACCTAGGTCACATCTTATCGAAGGAGGGAAGGAGACTGACACCAGAAAGAATACAGGCAATTACAGAACTAAGTGCCCCAAGGACACAGAGAGAGATTCGAGCCTTCTTGGGCATTACATCGTACTGTAGACAATGGATACCGAATTTCTCACTACTAGCCAAGCCCTTGCTGGCACTACTCCGCAAAGACACGCCTAATCCTATGCCTTGGTCTGAAGATTGTCAGACAAGTTTCCACGAGTTGCGTGATGCATTGTGTTCGGCTCCTGTGTTGGGAAACCCCAACTACAGTAAGCCTTTTACATTGTATGTCCACGAAAAAGAAGGTTGTGCATTATCAGTCTTAACGCAACTCTTTGGGGACAAACAGCGCCCATGCGCGTATTTTTCGGCAACTCTGGATCCTGTGGCTAAGGCACTGCCAAGTTGTCTGAGAGCAACCGCCGCAGCAGCTGTCTGCATTCGACAGTCTGCTGGATTAGTCATGAATAACACTCTGATCGTTATGGTTCCGCATGCAGTAGACATTTTGCTAAATAGAACAAAGACACAACATCTTACTAGCGCTCGACTATCCAGTTACGAACTTACCCTGCTAGCAAGTCACATCCACATAAAGAGGTGTGATATACTCAACCCTGCTACGTTATTACCCATCCCAACAGAGACAGACAAAGTTGACAAACATGACTGCTGTTTCAGGACAGAAGAAGAGACAAAAGGGAGAGTAGACTTACAGGACACTCCCCTTCCCGAATGCAATGATACTTTATGGGTTGATGGTTCATGTTTCAAGTTGCCGAATGGTGATACGACTACAGCATATGCCGTAACGACATTACACACCATTGTAGAGACTGCACGCGTTTCCCACAATTCTGCGCAAGCTGCAGAGCTGATTGCGCTTACTAGAGCATGTGTGTTGGCAAAAGGAAAGCGAGTGAATGTGTACACTGACAGCCAATATGCCTTTGGTGTGGCTCACAGTTTTGGGAGATTGTGGCGTGAACGTGGGTTCCTTACGTCCCATGGTGCAAAGATACAACATGGCCAGCTAGTCAATGAGCTCCTTGAGTCACTCATCTTACCCCTACAAGTCGCTATTATAAAATGCAGTGCGCACAAAAAGATTCAGGATGATGTTGGCCGCGGGAATGCATTTGCAGATGAGGTTGCGAAAGAAACTGCAAGGAACACAATGAGTCAGATGTATGTTATGGGTCCCGCCAGATGGATTGCTGATGTAGGAATGTGTGAGGACACCATTGAAAGCGTAAAATCGATACAAGCCGAGGTCACTGAGAACGAGGTGAATGAATAGAGAGAAAGCACAGGTAGATTGGATGCGAATGGTTGTTGGGTCGAGCTATCAGAACACCAGCGATGGCTATTACCTAATGCATACGTACTTGCAGTAGTAACGATGGCACACGGAATTGCGCACATCAGTTCGAAAGGAATATGTAAACTATTGGCCCCAGTATGGCAGAATAGCAATATCCCAAAATATGCAAAGAATGTGGTCGAAAAGTGTATGGTGTGTTTGAGGTACAATCCCGGTAGGGGAACCCCAACTCCAGCTGGTCATTTTGCGCCTCCAACGTATCCGTTCGAGGTTTTGCAGCTCGACTTCATCCACATGGAGAGGTGCAACAATCTAAAGTACGTGCTCGTTGTTGTTTGCGCCTTTTCAAGGTGGGTGGAAGCGTACCCCCTTAAGGACAACACCGCCTTATCAACTGCCAAAGCCCTTGTCAAAGAGTTCTTCCCGAGGTTCGGTATGCCTAGAATTGTCTGGAGTGATAACGGAAGTGAATTCGTAGGATGCGTAATGAAGAGAGTGTGTGAGTGTTTAGGCATCCACCAAAAATTCCACGCTGCAAATCACCCCCAATCAGCTGGACTAGTAGAGTGCTACAATGGCACTCTAAAACTCAAACTAGCCAAGATCCAAGCCAGTACAGGTCTTAAATGGCCTGACGCCTTGCCTCTAGCACTTTTATCAACCAGGATGACTGTCCACTCCAGATTAGGACTTAGCCCCCATGAGATCATGTTTGGCCGCCCAGCCAACGTCTGGGGCGTGCCAAGACCCAAGAAACTAAGCGAGATAGAACACCCCGTACTGCTTGACTATTTGTGCGAATTGACAACTAAATTACGTATTTTACACCAACAGGTTCACAGCTCCTCTCCACCAGCCTCTGACGATCCAGGTCACCTCATCGAACCCGGCTCGTGGGTTTTGGTGCGAAATTTCCAGCGCACCAACAACGGACAGCCGAGGTGGACCGGACCGCACCTAGTGCTGCTTTCAACAAGATCTGCTGTTCGGGTGGAAGGCAAGAAGAACTGGGTACATGGGACCCACTGTAAACGGGTCCCTCTACCCCTTCCATACGACCGGTGGGTCAACAAAGGACTTGCCGACTCTGAGACAGAATCCGTACCTCGCTTCATCCCTTTCAGCGATGCACGTTTGAAAGAAACTAGTACCGAAAAGGAGAGTGATCATATTTTACAAGGACTTGTGTCACCATCTATGCAATTGGACACTACCGAACCTGAGACGCTGTTTGAAGACCACACCGTACCTGGGAAACGACGGTACGACCTGCGGTCTAAACAAAGGGACTAATAAACGATTGACCTAATGTGATTTCCTTTTCCCCATAGAACTATTTTTAGATTTTTCAGCTCTCTCGCCCCAAGGGAACTAGCTCATTTTTGATTTTTCGAACCGCCATCCGGTTCTGCTGCTAGGGTCGCGGTTGAAGTCTGGGGAGTGCAACTGGGAAGTTCTAGGTCCACGGTTCTGATTGGTCAACGGGAGTTACCCCGGACTGAGCAGAGCGCACCCCCTGGGAGAATAAATCAACCACCGCGGGCAGCAACTAGAGGATGGAGTTTCCAAGGGTAGAGAGACCTATCAGACTCACGAACTTCGGAAAACAGTTATGCACGATACTGTCCAAAAGAAGATTCCTGATACTATGTGTTTTAATGTTATGTAGTATACTTGTGTTTTTTACTGGTTATACTCTATTCGTATTTAAAGTTACATTCTCGAATGACACCCAGACACCACCTCCTCCCACTATTTCTCCACATTACTTTCACCCTCTACCTGAACACGAGTCTGCCCGAAGACTCGAATTTGTAAACAACTCTTTCATTCAGCTTCTACACCAACACCAGTCCATAATGAACACATCAAACTGTTGGATATGCGGACTCATGCCACACACAACCGATAAGGGGATCCCATACTTCATTTTGCCATTCAGTTACTATGGTTCTCTGTGGGCTTTCCAGACCATGTTCCTATTCGCCCTAGAACCATACCCGACCCGCTCCACTGAGAGCGATTCCAGTAACAAGGCACTAATTGCAGGGATAAGAAATATGAGTAGGGATATCGACACATACCTGACAATACCCAAAGATGAACTCAGTCCCTACACCCGTTGGAATGTGACTAAACATGGGGTTTACCTGATCAAGAGCCAGGCAGCAAGGAAATCCCGCCCAGTTTGGATAGTGCCCCACCGAGGTCACTTATGCTTACAGGGTATTGGTAGGGACCCCACAGCACAGTTAGGAAAGAGCATTTGCACGGAAACATATGTATTTGCTTCCCGAACTTCCCCTATACTTTTGGCAGCCAAAGGCACGTATTTCGTTTGCCACGACCAAGCCTACACGTGGTTGCCCCCTGACTTCTCAGGTACATGTTTTATCTCATTTCTGCTGCCTCCCACCTACACGGCCAGAGCAGATTACCATCGGACAAGGACCGCTAGGGGTGTCGTGAGTAAAGACGACACCGCGGGTCAGGAATTCGCTGACTTCGCAAAGGGTTTTCTGCCATTTTGGGGGCCTATGGTGAACAGCAGAAATATTCGCCAGTTATCGAGGATAGTTGAATCCGCCGTGACTACGACGGCCGGAGCGCTTGGCAATCTGACAACCGAGCTTCAGTCGGATCGACTTATGACCCTTCAGAACCGAATTGCCTTAGACATCATACTCGCCGATCGTGGTGGTGTGTGTAGAGTCATCCAATCCAGTTGTTGCATTTTCATCCCTGATAACGCACCGACAGTATACCAGGCCATCTCCAAACTACACGAAATATCTGGTTCCCTTCACGTTGAGAAAGGGGATTGGTCCCTGCTGGGGTGGTTCTGGGAGCTGATCACTGCCTGGGGATGGAAAACCTGGATCTTCATTGGGATGATCTTGGCACTTCTGTTCATGTTTTGCCTGTGTATACAGTGTGCTCCTGCACTATGTGGCCTCTGTGCTACATCGTGTGTACGGAAGCCTGTGTCCCAGGACGAGCTGAGTAACAGAATGATACTACAGCAACATCTCCACGAATTTCTTCACACCGATTTGGACTCAGATTAGCATGAGTTATTGCCTTATATGAGGGCAAAAGGAGGGTCTGTGGTTCTTAAAAATCCGGACCCTGCCGTTCTCCCGATATCGAGGTCCAATACCCGTGTCACAAAACCTCAACGTACCAAGACGATTTTGGCGTCTATGAACCGATAATAATTAGGACATCATTCCTATGTATTTGCGTCACAATCGAGGGTTGCCAACACCCCAAAATCGTAATTTCCGTCCCCATCCCTTAAACTCCATTTTGTGAACGGCATCCATCTTGCATCTTGCCCTCATGTTAAGTCAATTAAAGGTCGAGCTTGATCAAAAGGGACACGTCCACCTTCCCTGACTTCCCCCTGACCTGTCCCAACTGACTCCATTGCCTTAAGCCAAACCTGTTTTAGCAGCTCCCCGCCCAGTGGCCGAATGCGATAGCATCAATACATAACATTCCACAAACCATTCACTACATACAGACCATGCTTTCTGCAAACATGCACCTGTCCACGTTCCTTGTTTATGGCCAGTTTTATGACTGGGTTGTACCTTTCTTTATTGAGGTTTCATCGATATCTGATGGGAGTTCCAGGCCTAAACTGGGTAATCTATCAACGAACTGGACATCTAAAGTATGGGCTTGCTTACATGACTTCGCTCTTTGTATTATTGTAGAAATATGTGTATAGCCATATCATAAACTCAGGAATTCTTGCTTGCAGCTATTATTTTTGTATATAAGGAGACGGCTAGTTCTGTAAAAACGAACAGTCTCCCGAGAACCTACTCTCCGTGTGGTGTACTTCTGGGACACGTGTTACTTGGTAGCTACCAATAAAACTTGATCTTTGACGGTAACTAGAAGACTCATTGTTTCTGTGGTCCGGAACAAGGGAGAACTCAGAGGTCTTCGGGTGCTACCCCCTGGCACC
Source organism: Lissotriton helveticus (assembly GCF_964261635.1). Classification (NCBI taxonomy): domain Eukaryota; kingdom Metazoa; phylum Chordata; class Amphibia; order Caudata; family Salamandridae; genus Lissotriton; species Lissotriton helveticus. The sequence continues at coordinate 1,189,008,247 of NC_136072.1, read as the reverse complement.
ACCGGGTTCCTAAAAACCCGGCACCTCAGTTGACTTGCTGGGTCATTGACAGTGATGAGTCCAGGATGAACCCCAGGTTGAGTGCATGATTGGTGGGTCTCGGTGCAGCTCCTAGCGAGGCCGGCCTCCAGGAGTCGTCCCAGGCGGAGGTCGTGGAGCCGAGGATGAGGACCTCCGTCTTGTCCGAATTCAGCTTCAGGTGGTTGTTCTTCATCTATTCGGCAACGGCCTTGATTCCTTCGTGGAAGTTGGTCTTGGTGGTGGCGAGGTTCTTGGTGAGGGAGAGGATCAGTTGGGTGTCGTCGGCAAATGAGATGATGAGGTCATGCGATCGAATGATGTTGGTGGGCGTTGACATGTAGACGTTGAAAAGGGTCGGGCTGAGGGATGATCATTGGGGTTCACCGCAGGTGATCTTGGTGGCTTCGGATCGGAATGGAGGAAGGCGGACTCTCTGGGTTCTGCCGGTGAGGTAGGAGGTGATCCAGTCCAGGGCTTTCTCATGGATTCCTGCGTCATGGAGGCGTGTGCATAGGGTGCGGTGGCAGACAGTGTCGAAGGCGGCCGAGAGGTCTAGGAGGATGAGGGCCGTGGTTTTGCCATTGTCCAGCAGGGTCCTGATGTCGATGGTGGCGGCGATGAGGGCGGTTTTTCGGTGCTGTGGTTGCTGAGGTATCCAGATTGGGACGAGTCCAGGGTGTTGTTCTCTTCGAGGAAGCGGGTCCGTTGTCTGTTGACGATTTTCTCAATGACTTTCGCCGGGAATAGGAGCAGGGAGATGGGCTGGAAGTTCGTGAGGTCCGTTGGGTCTGCCTTGGGTTTCCTGGATGGCAACCACTGTCGCAGACAGCTCCAAAATTCTAGAATGAATTCTCGACAAAGGACTCAATCCTAGATCAGAACCACTGTCACAGATCGCTCCACACATCTACGGTTCATCCTCGACAAAGGGCTCAATCCTGGATGGCAACCACAGTCATCAACGCTCCAAATTTCTATGGTTGCTCCATGACAAAGTGCTAATTCCTGGATTGTAGCCACTGTCACAGACCGCTCTAAACGTCTACGGTTCATCCTCGACAAAGGGATCAATCCTCGATGGCAACCGCTGTCACTGACCACTCCAAGCTTTTAGGGTTCATCTTCAACAAACAGCTCCATCCTGGATAATAACCACTGCCACAGACCGCTCCAAACTTGTAATATTCATTCTCAACAAAGGACTCAATCCTAGATTGCATTCACTGTCACAGACCGCTCCAAACTCCTAGGGTTCATCCCCGACAAAGGACTCTATCCTGGATCGGAACCACTGTCTTTAGAGCACTAGTAGTGCTGTTAGAACCATTGAATACCAGGGAACAGCTGGGGGTCTCTTTGTTTCATATTTTAATTTGTCCCTTTCTAATACTTCACTTTTTTCTAGAGGGAAGAGAAGCCACCTGAAGAAGGGCGCGAGCAGAAGTGAATTTGTGAGACATTTATGTTTACTGTACTGAAAAGACTTTACAACTATGGGTTATATATAAAGAATAAAAGACACACTAGTCGGCTGTTGGGTCTAATGGAAGAATCAAAGGAGGAGGGAAAGTTGGAAACTGAAGCAGCGGAAACCAAGATCTTCATGCTCAAATGGAAACTATGACCACCGCCTCAGCGCCCTCCTCCTAAGTTTTGAAAAGGGGCCTTTGAATTTGAGGAAATGGAGGGAAAGCATACATAAACCTCCTGGACCACTTCACCTGCAGCGCCTCTACTCACAAGCTCCCTCCTATGGGAAGCAAGAGCAGGCGAATCAGTGCAGAGCTTCCTGTTCTTGGAAGCAAGATGGCCTGGAAAGATGGTGCCAGATCTCCTGCACACCTTCTGAGATGCTGCTGGGGCGACACGATGAGAGGACTGGAAGAATCTACCCAGTGCAGACTGTCCTGCCCCTTAACATGTACAAAAACAAATGCAAAAACAAACCCAGATCAGTTGACTAGGGGTGAGTGTTTGATTGATTCAGATGCTCCGTCCATCACCACCCCCTTTTGTACTGCTTTTGGCCGCCATAAGTTGGCAGGGTATGCTCAGACATGAGTCCCTTGCTCACTTTGCCACTGGATTCAAGCAAGCCTGGCTGAAGACGGCTGAAATGCCAGAAACCGGTCCTAGGAAGCTTGAATCCGGTCCAGGGAAGGCATGGCTTGGCAGTTTGGGCTGGACTGTTCCCATGAGGCACAGGGTAAGACTGATTTGCATATGGCCATGTCTGAACTGGGGTGGCAGAGTGGGCTAAAGAACGGTGATGGATTAAACCCAGATCCTTTGACTGAGTGTGAGTGTTTGATTGATTCAGATGCTCCGTCCATCACCACCCCCTTTTGTACCGCTTTGTTCGCCATAAGTTGGCAGGGTATGCTCAGACGTGAGTCCCTTGCTCACTTTGCCACAGGAGTCAAGCAAGCCGGGCTGAAGACGGCTGTAATGCCAGAAACCGGTCCCCGGAAGCTTGTTTCCGGTCCAGGGAAGGCATGGCTTGGCAGTTCGGGCTGGACTGTTCCCATGAGGCACAGGGTCAGACTGATTTGCATATAGCCATGTCTGAACTGGGGTGGCAGAGTGGGCTAAAGAACGGTGATGGATTAAACCCAGATCTTTTGACTGGGTGTGAGTGTTTGATTGGTTCAGATGCTCCGTCCGTCACCACCCCCTTTTGTACTTTAACATGTACAGCAGAGACCCCACGGAGAGGCGTTTCTGCCCAGTTCCTGGTTGTGCGGCCAGGGTTTAGTGACCGGGATGGGCAATACACGCTACTGTCAGAGTGCTCGGTCCTTCTCACCAGGACATTGTGGTGGAGTTCTTCCTTTGGAAAGTGTTGTAAGGCTCACAACACTGTGGTGAATCCTCTCCAGTTTCTTCACTTGTGGCTCCCTGCTGGAAGCCATCAGGCTTAAAACGCACAGGAGTGCAATGTCAAACCCCATCCCATAGCACTGCCATCTAATAGATCCTAGAACAGGGGTCTCCAACCTTTTCTGTAGTGAGAGCTAATTCTGCTCAAGGAAAGTCCTGTTGAGTTACTAGCATATTTTATCACTGTCAAATGCTGATGATCTGTATTAACATTACACTATGACCACCCTAACCACAATTGTCAGTCGTAAAAATTCCAGTTTAAGTTATCAGCAGAATGCTAGGAAAACGTTTATCAATATTAAATGCTTGTAATCAAATAAAATTCAAATCATCACATGCAGTGTGCCACAAACAGTATTACCACAGCTGTAAGTCTCCCCAAATCAGATTTAAAGTGGATAAACATGTTTCATGTGGCAGACCTATAGGACAACGCTGCAGATTCCACATGCTTCAACACCCTCCACATACTCAGCAAGACCTTCAAATGCACCCACCCCCCAAATCAAGGAAGACCATCACCCAAGCACTCATCACCAGCAGGCTGGACTACGGGAACGCCCTCTATGCCCGAATCAACAAATCTCTACTCCACAAAGTTCAGACTGTCCAGAACGCCACAGCCAGACTCGTCCTCAACATCCCATGACAAAACCACATTACCCAGCACATACGAGACCTCCACTGGCTCCCCGTCGAAAAAATAATGACCTTCAAGCTGCTCACACACACCTATAAAGCCCTCCACAACACCGGACCCCAATACCTCAACGAAAGAATCTCCTTCTAGACCCCCAAAAGAAACCTCCGCTCTGCTGACCAGGCCTTGGCCGAAATCCTCTGCATCCACAGAACCAGTACAGGAGGCACACCCTTCTCCTGCATCAAGGCCAAGACCTGGAACAAACTCCCCCTCAGCATCAGATGAAGCCCCACACTGAAAGCATTCAGGAAGAGCCAGAACACCTGCCTTTTCGAATGACCAAAGCTGCACAAATCCCCCCCCCCACACACTCTCCCAGCGCCTGGAGACCCTCACAGGTGAGTAGTGCGCTCTATAAATCCCTGATTGATTTATTGAATGATAGGCCACCACAGAGTGTGTTTGATTGTTATCAACAGGCCCTGCCATTGGTTTGGCTGTCTGTAACTCTTAAGGGTAGTGAAATATGCAGTGCTGCCTTCTTTAATATATACAGAATCTCTGAGATTGGCTTGGTTTGGCTTCACCTCTGAGAGCTACTTTGAGGGTGCTAGTGAGCTACCAGTAGCTCCCGAGCTACTGGTTGTAAACCCCTGTCCTAGAAGTATCCCTCTAGACAAGTGGTCTGCAAACTTTTTTATGCCATGCCCCTTCAGTAGAAAGAAAAAAATCACTGGGGCCACCCTCAAATGTTTTCACAATTATTCTATTAAACTGGCAATGTTTAAATATGTCTAGTATTATTTAAACACGGCAGTTAAGTTCTGTTAGAGTTTAGAAATGCAATCAAATAAATGATTGCCAAACATAATATTCTTGTTAGGCAGGCCTTACTAACAAGTAAAATAATCCACAATGTGATTATTAGAAATGGGGGTGCAGGTTTTGATTTGGAGTCCCTTCCTTTTGACACCTTCTCCCAGCCAGGATATAAATGACAAAAGATGTTAGTGATGGACCATTAAATGTTTTCTGCTGAAAACAAAGCACTGTTCTCAACATAATGCTTCTTTTGGCCAGAGCCTAGCACCTCCACTGGGATCACTTGAGGCCTCCCTAGGGACGCCCACCCCCGAGTTTGAAGACGCCAGCTCTAGGCGCTACCACTGCAGCTGTGATCTGATCTCAGGTGTTACAGAAATCAAGGAATCAAGGTTTCACTCAGGTGTAAAGCTGGAGCCCATAACTTCTGTAGATGTCATATCAGACGCTGAAGATGCTGCTGCACCCATTGTACTATTCGTCGCGGACTGATATACGGCCTAAATCCTGCAGGCACTTCCTCCCAGAAGCAAGGAGACAACCGTGTTCGAAGATGGACTACCTTTCCCTCCGGCAGGAAAACCGTCCCTACATCCACCCTGATACCCTCGAGTCTTGCCAGCGCTATACAAAACTCTTAAAATAAAATAAAAAGAAGCCTGATCCATTGAAGGCCTTGATCTGCCTGGACAGACTGAGCTAGCTTTTCCAAATATTCAGTAGAAATATGTGACGGCCCAGAGATGGTCTTGTTATTTCTAGTAATTGGAGGACTTTTGCTTCTGATGGTGCATGGATGAGTCAGTGGTGAAGGAAGGGTAAATGGACCCTCCTTTCAGGTGGAAATGGGCCACAATGGGGACCACTACTTTCAAGAAGACTCTCGGACCGATGCCTGACGGGAGAGTCTTGGGTTGATCTAGAATGCAGAACCTCAGAAACCACCTGTGAAAACGTTCAATACATCTAAGGAAATAAACATCCATCAAATCCATTGCAACCATGAAATGATGATTCTTACAGATTAATTGAATGCAGAATAAGCGATCAATTGTATTGTTCTTTCAAAAATTTCCATTTTGAATAAGCTACTCTTTATCCATGTGCTCAGTTTCTTGAAGTTTCTTAAAGTGTATCACGATGCGACATCCCCCATCGATCTCGGGAACCAGGAAGACAATTGAGTAGGCACCGGCTTCTTGAACAGGACCGATCACATACCTTGGCAGGGGCGGCTCCTCCATTAGGGCGGAGGAGCATCGCCCCACTGCTTTCTCGCAGCGCGAGAAGCAGAAACATAAAATGGTATTTTAAATACCATTTTATATTTCTGCTTCTCGTGTAGCAAGAAAGCAGAAGGCAGGGTATGCCTGGTTGGAGGCGGGGGGATCGTATGCCTGCCTGGGGGCGGGCATACGCCTGTTACGTGCCCTGACTGTTTTGTCGGCCCGCTGGAGCCGACAAAACAAGTCATGCGCACTCTACGTTTTCTTTATCTATGCTGTATGCAGCCTACATAGAGAAAATGGCCTCCCTACAGGCGCCCGGCCGGTGCCGTCCGCACCACTCACAACGTTGCCATTGCAGTGTTGTGATTGACTTAGGGAAGGGGAGGGAGGATGCCTGTTCCTGTTCCTGTTCAGAAGAAGGAAAAAGCCAAAGGCAGCGCAAGATCCGGCCAGGTAAGTTTTTAAAAAAAAGTAAGCACTCCATCTCTTCTCCCCCACAAGCGAGATATGCGAGCCGCAACTGTACATTTGTATCTGTATCAATTCACCAACTCCTTTCCCCAATGCTCGCCTCTTGGTGGGACCTCTTAGCCATGTAGGAATGATCCCTGAGTCCAGAAGAGTGAGAGAAATTCCATCTTCATCCGGTTCAAACAATATCCAGGACCCGCGTCTGAAGTTGACTCTTGCCTCTCCTTCCATGGAGGGCTCTCGCCTTTATTTCTTTGAAACCTGGCTGGTAAAGCACTTCCTTTGGAATTTGGAAAACTGGTCAATTGCGTAGTCTTCTCAATGGTTTTATGAAGAAAGAGACTTTTCCTTTGGAGTTTCAAAGGGTTTGTTCTGCTGCTTTTCGAAACAATACAAATGTTGGTTCAACAGTAGAGTTCCTTCATAGAGCTTAACAATAGCTATGGAGGTCTGAGCAGCGGCATTGCTCCAGTCCTTCAAAAAGAAGTCACAGCAAAATGCAATACATTCCCCACCTGATAAGGATGAACCTCTAATCAAATCGAAGGGGATGCGTGACAGCAATTCTACTTCTTCCAGGCACCAGCAAGTCTGAACATTCAGTCCTCTCTTCTACTACATTCAGGAATGTCTTGATGTCCCAAATCAGTGTGAAGTGCAAGCCCCATAAATGCCTGCAGGAAGAGGCAAGTGTGACTCCCTTTCCATTTTCTCAAGGCTGAACCAGCTTTCTCTTTAGCTAGGGACTTAAGGATATTAGGGGTGTGTGAAACTCTTGTAATTTTCTGTAGCATAATTACTCAAATTACAGTGAAATTATGCAAAATTACACGAACTGCATCTCACACTCAAAAAGTTACGCCAACAATTAGTTTGCATAAAAATTCAACTTGAAAATGCTATGTGTAGTTGATTTCCAGCCAACATTTTTACCCCTTGCGTTTGGATTTGTAGTGTTCCACTCAAAAATTACCTAAACGGTCCACTCGGGTAAAAAATCTACCCGAAATGCTTGTTGACCGTCCACATGAAAGGATCTGCCCCTAGCGCTTAAATCACTGCCGCTCTCTTTCAGATTTGTAGTTTTCCGCTCAAAAATGACCCAAATGGTCCGCCTGAATTGCCACTTTCATTTAGAAAATTGGCACCGCGTCTGGTGTTAACATTTCTCCCCGAAATTACACAATCTAGCGTAATTACATTATCTCTGTAATTTCAGGTAAATTTTGTTACGCAAAATGATGCCTCCTACACCGGGGTAATTAAAAGGACACTCTTGTCTGCCACAGATGCAACCTGTAGTGAGCATGGTAATGTTGTCTCCATATCCTACAACGGATAAAGACGTGACATGAAATGAGGCAAGTTATTCCTGTCCAGATCTTTACACTCCTGCAGAAGTGCATCTGACATCCATGTTACCTGGAAACCAACTGAAGTTACAGCCACTCAGTGACACAGACACGAATCTAGGAGTTAAAAGCCTGTATCTTGATCATGTGTAAAACAAATATTATAATAGCAATATATATTTCTTGATTATGTCAGGAACATGCATCAAAGGATTTTGCGATCGCAAACGGTGCGAATCGCAAAAATCGGCCGTTTGCGATCGCAAAATCCTCATTTGGAATGCATGAAGGTTCAAGGCCCTCGCAATTTGAGAATTCGCAAATATTTGCGAATTCTCAAATTGCGATTGCATTTAAGGAATCGCATTTTACGATTCCTTAAATGCAATGCATGACACTTTAAAAAATTGCGAATTCGCAATTAGGGGGAGCAAATTACCATGAGGTTGGACCTCATGGTAATTTTCGAAAACTTTGAAAAATGCACTTTTGTGCATTTTTCAAAGTTTCATGTTGTGCACACACATGCCCTTAGGGCATGTGTGTGCACAACATATGTGCACAGATTGATTTCAGGGGTGCAACAGGGTGTCCTATGGACACCCCTGCACCCTTGAAATCGCATTCTCAATTTGCGATTCGCAAATTGCTAATCGCAAATTGAGAATGTCTTCCCATTCATTCCTATGGGCCTCCAGGCCCATAGGAATGAATGGGGAGGTATTCCTTAATTGCGACTCGCAATTTGCGACTCGCAATTAAGGAATATTAAGAAATCGCAATTTATTTAGCGATTTCTTGATGCATTGCATTTTGCAATTCCTTAATTGCGATTCCTTATTATTCGCAATTAAGGAATCACAAAATGCAATATTGATGCATGCACCTGATAATGTTTTGAATGACAACTATTTCAGTTGTTCACTTTGTCCATAATGTATGTATTATGGCTGCTTAGTATGAATGATGACATGGATGTGGTGTGTTTGTGAATTGTTTTAGACTCATTCATGAATATATATATTTTATGTAGAATTCTCAATAAAGAACAATTTTTTGTACTTTTCAATATATACATTTTATCCTTGTCCTTCCTCAGAATAGAAATGGTAGAGTTGTATCACTTTTGAGTTGCCCTAGGAATTTACATTGTGTATTGCACTGAGGAACTTCAGTGCTGCTCCAAAACTCGGTGAACAAGTTTCTTTTGGTTCTTGTAATAAGAAACAGAACTGTTGACTTTTGCAGCCTGCTCGCCTTTTGCAATGGTTGCACCTTTTATTGACATTCCAGCAACGCTTTGATGTGTGGGGCGCCTTTACCATTGTGTGCTTCTAATTGGTCAGTTTATGTTGGAAAAATATGGTAATGAGTCATCACAAATGTTGCCTCAAAGTGTTCCTTCATGATGGTGCAAAAGGAATAAATGTGGAGATTAGAGTTACAACCACTCAGAAAAATCAAGAATATTTAACAACTGGCAATTAAAGTGTCTATCATTTCTAAATTTTTGTGAAACAAAAACAAACTTTTTTGCATTCTGGTGGCACCTTTGTAATGAGGCTGGCTGGTGAGGCAGTTCTAAGGGTAAAGTGCTTGATGTCGACATCCTCACAGAAAACCTAGAAGCCTCATGTTCAGGGCCGGCTCTAGGGCGGTGCAACCGGTGCGAATGCACAGGGCGCTGACTTCGGTTGGGGTCGCCCTGTTTTCAAGTATAATATGATTTAAAAAGCACCTCCAGTGATTTTCGAAGCAACAATAACAAGCATTTGCAATGCAATAGGTCTCGCATTAATTAAGTTTGAGCTATTGGCATTGCTAAATATTGCAACACCAATTGCAACAAAAGTCTATAAATTGTAGGCAAAAAAAATGTGCATCTATTTTTGTAGCAATGGTGGCATGCTGCGCTTTAGATGAATATGTTTAAAAGTAAAGTGTGCCATACTGCGATTGCTACACTAGTTAATTGTGCATGCTTTAACAATTGATGTGTGCACTGATGGGTGGTGGTGTGTGTGCCTGTAGAAATTGTGCACTGATGACTGGTGGTGTGTGTGCCTGGTGCAAGTGTGCACTGCCAGCTGGTGGTGTGTGTGCCTGGTGGAAGCGTGCACTGACGGCCGGTGGTGTGTGTGCTTGGTGAAAGTGTGCACTGATGGCTGGTGGTGTGTGCCTGGTGAGAGCATGCACTGACGGCGGTGGTGTGTATGTGCCTGGTGAAAGCGTGCACTGACAGCTGGTGGTGTGTGTGTGCCTGGTGGAAGCGTGCACTGACGTCTGGTGGTGTGTGCCTGGTGGAAGCATGTAGTGACGGCTGGTGGTGTTTGTGCCTGGTGAAAGCGTGCACTGACGGCTGTTGGTGTTTGTGCCCGGTGAAAGCATGCACTGACGACTGATGGTGTCTGTGTCTGGTGAAAGTGTGACCTGGCGGTGTGGTTGTGTGTGTGGTTGTGTATGTGTGTGGTTGTGTGTGTGTTTGTGGTTGTGTGTGTGGTTGTTGTTGTGTGTGTGTGTTTGGTTTTATGTGTGTGTATGGTTGTGTGTGTGGTTGTGTGGTTGTGGGTGTGTGTGGTTGTATGTGTAGTTGTGTGTGTGGATGTGTGTGTGGATGTGTGTGTGTGGTTGTGTGTGTGTGGTTGTGTGTGTGGTTGTGTGTTTGTGGTTGTGTGCGTGTGGTTGTGGTTTTGTGTGCTGTGTTGTGTTTGTGGTTCTGTGTGGTTGTGTGTGTGTGCTTGTGGTTGTGTGGTTGTGTGTGGTTGTGTGTGGTTGTGTGTGTGGTTGTGGTTGTGTGTGTGGTTGTGTGTGTGTGGTTGTGTGTGGTTGTGTGTGTGTGGTTGTGTGTGTGTGGTTGTGTGTGTGGTTGTGTGTGTTTATGTGTGTGTGGTTGGGTGTGTTTAGGTGTGTGTGGTTGTGTGTGTGTGGTTGTCTGTGTGTGGTTGGGTGTGGTTGTGTGTGTGGTTGTGTGTGTGTGGTTGTGTGTGTGGTTGTGTGTGTGTGTGTGTGTGTGGTTGTGTGTGTGGTTGTGTATGGTTGTGTGTGTGTGGTTGTGTGTGTTTATGTGTGTGTGGTTGGGTGTGTTTATGTGTGTGTGTGGTTGTGTGTGGTTGTGTGTGTGTGGTTGTGTGTGGTTGTGTGTGTGTGGTTGTGTGTGTGGTTATGTGTGTGTGGTTGTGTGTGGTTGTGTGTGGTTGTGCGTGGTTGTGTGTGTGGTAGGGTGTGGTTATGTGTGGGTGGGTGTGTGTGGTTGTGTGGTTGTGTGTGCGGTTGTGTTTGTGGTTGTATGTGTGTGTGTTGTGTGTGGTTGTGTGTATGTGGTTGTTTGTGTGGTTGTGTGTGGTTGTGTGTGTGGATGGGTGTTGTTGCGTATGTTTATGTGTGTGTGGTTGTGTGTGTGTGTTTGTGTGTGTGATTTTGAGTTTATGTGTGTGTGGTTATGTGTTTGTGTGGTTGTGGGTGTGGCTGTGGTTGTGTGTGTGTGTGGTTGTGTGTGTGGTTGTGTGTGTTTATGTGTGTGTGGTTGGGTGTGTTTATGTGTGTGTGTGGTTGGGTGCGGTTGTGTGTGGCTGTGTGTGTGTGGTTGTGTGTGTGGTTGTGTGTGTGTGGTTGTGTGTGTGGTTGTGTGTGTGTGGTTGTGTGTGTGGTTGTGTGTGGTTGTGTGTGGTTGTGCGTGGTTGTGTGTGTGGTTGTGTGTGGTTGTGTGTGGTTGTGCGTGGTTGTGTGTGTGGTTGTGTGTGTGGTTGGGTGTGGTTATGTGTGGGTGGGTGTGTGTGGTTGTGTGGTTGTGTGTGCGGTTGTGTTTATGGTTGTGTGTGTGTGGATGTGTGTATGTGGTTGTTTGGTGTGTGTTTGTGTGTGTGGATGGGTGTTGTTGCGTATGTTTATGTGTGTGTGGTTGTGTGTGTGATTTTGAGTTTATGTGTGTGTGGTTATGTGTTTGTGTGGTTGTGGGTGTGGCTGTGGTTGTGTGTGTGTGTGGTTGTTTGATTGGGTTTGGTTGTGGTTGTGTGTGTGTGGTTGTGGGTGTGGTTGCGTTTGTGGTTGTGTGTGTGGTTGTGTGTGTGGTTGTGTGTGTGTGGCTGTGTGTGTGTGTAGTTGTGTGTGTGTGTATGTGGTCGAGTCTCGTTGTGTGTGGTTGTGTGTGTGGTTGTGATTGTGTGAGTGGTTTTGGTTGTGTGTGTGTGGTTGTGTGTGGTTGTGTGTGTGATTGTGGTTGTGTGTGTGGTTGTGTGTTTGGTTGTGGTTGTGTGTGTGATTGTGTGTGGGGTTGTGTGTGTGGTTGTGTGTGGTTGTGTGTGTGTATGTGTGTGTGTATGTGTGTGTGTGTGTGTGTGTGTGTGTGTGTGTGTGTGTGGTTGTGTGTGTGTGTGTGGTTGTATGTGTGGTTGTGTGTGTGGTTGTATGGTTGTGTGTGTGGTTTTGTGTGTGGTTGTAGTTGTGTGTGTGACAGTAATACTAAAAGCATCTCAAAATAAAGGAACACAAACATCGAGTTTGTGGAAAGAGAAAGCACGTTGTAAGTCAAACAGGCAGCAACAAAGCATTAACACAACATGTTCTTTGATGTTTGATATCCTTTGAACAAGAACATCAAGAGGGCGCCGCAAAAGTGATCGCAGGCAAACATTAAAGGGGTGCTGTTAAAGTGATTGCGGGCGAAAGTGATCTTGGGCGCTTAATGAGTATGACAAGGTTTGCCATTTGGCGCCTCGGCTCCTAAGCGCGCGCCCGTGCACATCCACTGCAGCTCTAGGCTGGCCATGGTAGCATTTTTTGAGCTCTCACTAAATGTCTCGCTCCCTAGCGCATGCGCTGGGTCAGGCGAGACCTAAAAATGTCACGATAACTCTAGAAATTAATGGTCTTTCTTGAGAGAGGTAGGAGTTTTGTCTAGTGAAAGTTTTGGCTTACCATACGGTAGCGCAGAGGGTTACTATGCGTGCTGCAATCAGCATGACCTATGCAGGTCACAAAGTGTATATAATGTGAATAGGTCAGTGGATTGCTGCTTATGTCAGAAAGATCCTTTGTTACTTGCAGTTTACAAGTTAAAATTCACATATAGAGCAGTGAACTATTAACTGTTATCAAAAAGCTGCATGCAAACTGTGAGGTTTAAATCAGAGCTCACAAATCTTTTCCCCGGGGTCACAAAAAGGCTTAATTTGGACAGAAATCAGTTCTTATTAGTAAAGTCAACCCCCAAAGATGGGGGTACGTTTTAATTTCTGAGTTTATGCTTCTCCAGACCAAGCATTTAAAAACTATACTGCGACCAGTATGGATGACATGTCTGACTACTACACCTCGCAGTCGTCTGTCTTATGTAAGATTTCTTATTCACTGATTTACACACGTATGATTGATTGTCTCTGTGTAATATGTGTGTGATGTAAAGTGCTTTGACACCCTACACTGGTATGAGTGGTGCTATAAAACTAATGAAATGCTTCTGAGAGACAGGGGCTATAGAGGCTTGGGGGCCCTGGTCAAGGGTGTTAGTGGGGGGGGGTCCATGACGGAGGTGGTCACTGGGGGGCGCCAACACACAGGGTCGCACCAGGCGCCACTGGTGCTAAAGCCAGCCCTGCTCATGTTCATAGCCCAGCAGAGCTGGTCCAGCCGTCTGTCCTTCCATGGGCTTCAGTGCTGGCACTTGGGGGCGCAGCGCTATCTCACCACCTGACTAGTGCAGCAGGAAGGGCATAAGACAGACAGGCATTCGTGACACACACCCTGCAGGACTGCACCTCTGTCCGAGCGTCACTCACTGAACCCATGATTCATGATCTGACTACACCCCTCCTGAGAGCAGTGAGCACGCGGGAGACCCTTTCCATCTCTGTCACATACTGTGCACGTGACACCCATGGAGGAAGGTGACCAGCTTACAGACTGACGTCAGAGATCACTTGAAGCTTCACCTGCACACCGGAGAGGCACAGTACAAGCAGCCACTGTGCAAGCATCCCTCAGATGACTCAGGCTTAGGACCAGGCAGCAGCAGTCTCAGCATGCAAAGGCAGCCGCTGTGCAAGCATCCCTCAGATGACTCAGGCTTAGGACCAGGCAGCAGCAGTCTCAGCATGCAAAGGCAGCCGCTGTGCAAGCATCCCTCAGATGACTCAGGCTTAGGACCAGGCAGCAGCAGTCTCAGCATGCAAAGGAGCCGCTGTGCAAGCATCCCTCAGATGACTCAGGCTAAGGACAGGACAGCAGCGGTCCCGGCATGCAAAGGAGCCGCTGTGCAAGCATCCCTCAGATGACTCAGGCTTAGCACCAGGCAGCAGCAGTCCCGGCATGCAAAGGCAGCCGCTGTGAAAGCATCTCTCAGATGACTCAGGCATGGGACCGGGCAGCAGTCCCAGCATGCAAAGGCAGCCGCTGTGCAAGCATCCCTCAGATGACTCAGGCTTAGCACCGGGCAGCAGCAGTCCCAGCATGCAAAGGAGCCGCTGTGCAAGCATCCCTCAGATGGCTCAGGCTAAGGACAGGACAGCAGCGGTCCCGGCATGCAAAGGAGCCGCTGTGCAAGCATCCCTCAGATGACTCAGGCTTAGGACCAGGCAGCAGCAGTCTCAGCATGCAAAGGCAGCCGTTGTGCAAGCATCCCTCAGATGATTCAGGCGTAGGACCGGACAGCAGCGGTCCCAGCATGCAAAGGCAGCCGCTGCGCAAGCATCCCTCAGATGACTCAGGCTTAGGACCAGGCAGCAGCAGTCTCAGCATGCAAAGGCAGCCGCTGTGCAAGCATCCCTCAGATGACTCAGGCTTAGGACCAGGCAGCAGCAGTCTCAGCATGCAAAGGAGCCGCTGTGCAAGCATCCCTCAGATGACTCAGGCTAAGGACAGGACAGCAGCGGTCCCGGCATGCAAAGGAGCCGCTGTGCAAGCATCCCTCAGATGACTCAGGCTTAGCACCAGGCAGCAGCAGTCCCGGCATGCAAAGGCAGCCGCTGTGAAAGCATCTCTCAGATGACTCAGGCATGGGACCGGGCAGCAGTCCCAGCATGCAAAGGCAGCCGCTGTGCAAGCATCCCTCAGATGACTCAGGCTTAGCACCGGGCAGCAGCAGTCCCAGCATGCAAAGGAGCCGCTGTGCAAGCATCCCTCAGATGGCTCAGGCTAAGGACAGGACAGCAGCGGTCCCGGCATGCAAAGGAGCCGCTGTGCAAGCATCCCTCAGATGACTCAGGCTTAGGACCAGGCAGCAGCAGTCTCAGCATGCAAAGGAGCCGCTGTGCAAGCATCCCTCAGATGACTCAGGCTTAGCACCAGGCAGCAGCAGTCCCGGCATGCAAAGGCAGCCGCTGTGAAAGCATCTCTCAGATGACTCAGGCATGGGACCGGGCAGCAGTCCCAGCATGCAAAGGCAGCCGCTGTGCAAGCATCCCTCAGATGACTCAGGCTTAGCACCGGGCAGCAGCAGTCCCAGCATGCAAAGGAGCCGCTGTGCAAGCATCCCTCAGATGGCTCAGGCTAAGGACAGGACAGCAGCGGTCCCAGCATGCAAAGGCAGCCGCTGTGCAAGCATCCCTCGGATGACTCAGGCTTAGCACCAGGCAGCAGCAGTCCCAGCATGCAAAGGCAGCCGCTGTGAAAGCATCTCTCAGATGACTCAGGCATGGGACCGGGCAGCAGTCCCAGCATGCAAAGGCAGCCACTGTGCAAGCATCCCTCAGATGACTCAAGCATCCCTCAGATGACTCAGGCTGAGGACCGGGCAGCAGCAGTCCTGGCATGCAAAGGCAGTCGCTGTGCAAGCATCCCTCAGATAACTCAGGCTTAGGACCGGGCAGCAGCAGTCTCAGCAAGCAAAGGCAGCCGCTGTGCAAGCATCCCTCAGATGACTCAGGCATCCCTCAGATGACTCAAGCATCCCTCAGATGACTCAGGCTTAGCACCGGGCAGCAGCAGTCCCAGCATGCAAAGGAGCCGCTGTGCAGGCATCCCTCAGATGATTCAGGTTTAGCACCAGGCAGCCGCAGTCCCAGCATGCAAAGGCAGGCGCTGTGCAAGCATCCCTCAGATGACTCAGGCTAAGGACTGGACAGCAGCGGTTCCGGCATGCAAAGGCAGCCACTGTGCAAGCATCCCTCGGATGACTCAGGCTTAGCACCAGGCAGCAGCAGTCCCGGCAGCAGCAGTCTCAGCATGCAAAGGCAGCCGCTGTGCAAGCATCCCTCAGATGACTCAGACATAGGACCAGGCAGCAGCAGTCCCAGCATGCAAAGGAGCCGCTGTGCAAGCATCCATCAGATGACTCAGGCTTAGCACCGGGCAGCAGCAGTCCCAGCATGCAAAGGAGCCGCTGTGCAGGCATCCCTCAGATGATTCAGGTTTAGCACCAGGCAGCCGCAGTCCCAGCATGCAAAGGCAGGCGCTGTGCAAGCATCCCTCAGATGACTCAGGCTAAGGACTGGACAGCAGCGGTCCCGGCATGCAAAGGCAGCCACTGTGCAAGCATCCCTCGGATGACTCAGGCTTAGCACCAGGCAGCAGCAGTCCCGGCATGCAAAGGCAGCCGCTGTGGAAGCATCCCTCAGATGACTCAGGCTTAGCACCGGGGAGCAGCAGTCCCAGCATGCAAAGGAGCCGCTGTGCAAGCATCCCTCAGATGACTCAGGCTAGGCACCAGGCAGCCGCAGTCCCAGCATTCAAAGGCAGCCGCTGTGCTAGCATCCCTCAGATGACTCAGGCTAAGGACAGGACAGCAGCGGTCCCGGCATGCAAAGGGAGCCTCTGTGCAAGCATCCCTCGGATGACTCAGGCTTAGCACCCGCAGCAGTCCCGGCATGCAAAGGCAGCCGCTGTGAAAGCATCTCTCAGATGACTCAGGCATGGGATCAGGCAGCAGTCCCAGCATGCAAAGGCAACCACTGTGCAAGCATCCCTCAGATGACTCAGGCTTAGCACCGGGCAGCAGCAGTCCCAGCATGCAAAGGAGCCGCTGTACAAGCATCCCTCAGATGGCTCAGGCTAGGCACCAGGCAGCCGCAGTCCCAGCAATCAAAGGCCGCCGCTGTGCAAGCATCCCTCAGATGACTCAGGCTAAGGACAGGACAGCAGCGGTCCTGGCATGCAAAGGCAGCCGCTGTGCAAGCATCCCTCAGATGACTCAGGCTGAGGACTGGACAGAAGCAGTCCCAGCATGCAAAGGCAGCCGCTGTGCAAGCATCCCTCAGATGACTCAGGCTGTGGACCGGGCAGCAGCAGTCCCAGCAAGCAAAGGCAGCCGCTGTGCAAGCATCCCTCGGATGACTCAGGCTTAGCACCAGGCAGCAGCAGTCCCGGCATGCAAAGGCAGCGGCTGTGAAAGCATCTCTCAGATGACTCAGGCATGGGACCGGGCAGCAGTCCCAGCATGCAAAGGCAGCCACTGTGCAAGCATCCCTCAGATGACTCAGGCATGGGGCGGGTCAGCAGCAGTCTCAGCATGCAAAGGCAGCCGCTGTGCAAGCATCCCTCAGATGACTCAAGCATGGGGCGGGTCAGCAGCAGTCTCAGCATGCAAAGGCAGCCGCTGTGCAAGCATCCCTTAGATGACTCAGGCTGAGGACCGGACAGCAGCAGTCCCAGCATGCAAAGGCAGCCGCTGTGCAAGCATCCCTCAGATGACTCCGGCTTAGGACCGGGCAGCAGCAGTCCCAGCATGCAAAGGCAGCCGCTGTGCAAGCATCCCTCGGATGACTCAGGCTTAGCACCAGGCAGCCGCAGTCCCAGCATGCAAAGGCAGTCGCTGTGCAAGCATCCCTCAGATGACTCAGGCATCCCTCAGATGACTCGAGCATCCCTCAGATAACTCAAGCATCCCTCAGATGACTCAGGCATGGGGCGGGTCAGCAGCAGTCTCAGCATGCAAAGGCAGCTGCTGTGCAAGCATCCCTCAGATGACTCAGACATGGGACCGGGCAGCAGAAGTCCCAGCATGCAAAGGAGCCGCTGTGCAAGCATCCCTCAGATGACTCAGGCTTAGCACCGGGCAGCAGCAGTCCCAGCATGCAAAGGAGCCGCTGTGCAGGCATCCCTCAGATGACTCAGGCTTAGCACCAGGCAGCCGCAGTCCCAGCATGCAAAGGCAGCCGCTGTGCAAGCATCCCTCAGATGACTCAGGCTAAGGACTGGACAGCAGCGGTCCCGGCATGCAAAGGCAGCCACTGTGCAAGCATCCCTCGGATGACTCAGGCTTAGCACCAGGCAGCAGCAGTCCCGGCATGCAAAGGCAGCCGCTGTGGAAGCATCCCTCAGATGACTCAGGCTTAGCACCGGGCAGCAGCAGTCCCAGCATGCAAAGGAGCCGCTGTGCAAGCATCCCTCAGATGACTCAGGCTAGGCACTAGGCAGCCGCAGTCCCAGCATTCAAAGGCAGCCGCTGTGCAAGCATCCCTCAGATGACTCAGGCTAAGGACAGGACAGCAGCGGTCCCGGCATGCAAAGGCAGCCGCTGTGCAAGCATCCCTCGGATGACTCAGGCTTAGCACCAGGCAGCAGCAGTCCCGGCATGCAAAGGCAGCCGCTGTGAAAGCATCTCTCAGATGACTCAGGCTTAAGACCGGGCAGCAGCAGTCCCAGCATGCAAAGGCAGCCACTGTGCAAGCATCCCTCAGATGACTCAGGTTTAGCACCGGGCAGCAGCAGTCCCAGCATGCAAAGGAGCCGCTGTGCAAGCATCCCTCAGATGACTCAGGCTAGGCACCGGCAGCCGCAGTCCCAGCATTCAAAGGCAGCCGCTGTGCTAGCATCCCTCAGATGACTCAGGCTAAGGACAGGACAGCAGCGGTCCCGGCATGCAAAGGCAGCCTCTGTGCAAGCATCCCTCGGATGACTCAGGCTTAGCACCCGCAGCAGTCCCGGCATGCAAAGGCAGCCGCTGTGAAAGCATCTCTCAGATGACTCAGGCATGGGACCAGGCAGCAGTCCCAGCATGCAAAGGCAACCACTGTGCAAGCATCCCTCAGATGACTCAGGCTTAGCACCGGGCAGCAGCAGTCCCAGCATGCAAAGGAGCCGCTGTACAAGCATCCCTCAGATGGCTCAGGCTAGGCACCAGGCAGCCGCAGTCCCAGCAATCAAAGGCCGCCGCTGTGCAAGCATCCCTCAGATGACTCAGGCATGGGGCGGGTCAGCAGCAGTCTCAGCATGCAAAGGAGCCGCTGTGCAAGCATCCCTCAGATGACTCAGGCTAGGCACAAGGCAGCCGCAGTCCCAGCATTCAAAGGCAGCCGCTGTGCAAGCATCCCTCAGATGACTCAGGCTAAGGACAGGACAGCAGCGGTCCCGGCATGCAAAGGCAGCCGCTGTGCAAGCATCCCTCGGATGACTCAGGCTTAGCACCAGGCAGCAGCAGTCCCGGCATGCAAAGGCAGCCGCTGTGAAAGCATCTCTCAGATGACTCAGGCATGGGACCGGGCAGCAGTCCCAGCATGCAAAGGCAGCCACTGTGCAAGCATCCCTCAGATGACTCAGGCTTAGCACCGGGCAGCAGCAGTCCCAGCATGCAAAGGCAGCCGCTGTGCAAGCATCCCTCAGATGACTCAGGCATGGGGCGGGTCAGCAGCAGTCTCAGCATGCAAAGGCAGCCGCTGTGCAAGCATCCCTTAGATGACTCAGGCTGAGGACCGGACAGCAGCAGTCCCAGCATGCAAAGGCAGCCGCTGTGCAAGCATCCCTCAGATGACTCCGGCTTAGGACCAGGCAGCAGCAGTCCCAGCATGCAAAGGCAGCCGCTGTGCAAGCATCCCTCGGATGACTCAGGCTTAGCACCAGGCAGCCGCAGTCCCAGCATGCAAAGGCAGTCGCTGTGCAAGCATCCCTCAGATGACTCAGGCATCCCTCAGATGACTCGAGCATCCCTCAGATAACTCAAGCATCCCTCAGATGACTCAGGCATGGGGCGGGTCAGCAGCAGTCTCAGCATGCAAAGGCAGCCGCTGTGCAAGCATCCCTCAGATGACTCAGACATGGGACCGGGCAGCAGAAGTCCCAGCATGCAAAGGAGCCGCTGTGCAAGCATCCCTCAGATGACTCAGGCTTAGCACCGGGCAGCAGCAGTCCCAGCATGCAAAGGAGCCGCTGTGCAGGCATCCCTCAGATGACTCAGGCTTAGCACCAGGCAGCAGCAGTCCCGGCATGCAAAGGCAGCCGCTGTGGAAGCATCCCTCAGATGACTCAGGCTTAGCACCGGGCAGCAGCAGTCCCAGCATGCAAAGGAGCCGCTGTGCAAGCATCCCTCAGATGACTCAGGCTAGGCACTAGGCAGCCGCAGTCCCAGCATTCAAAGGCAGCCGCTGTGCAAGCATCCCTCAGATGACTCAGGCTAAGGACAGGACAGCAGCGGTCCCGGCATGCAAAGGCAGCCGCTGTGCAAGCATCCCTCGGATGACTCAGGCTTAGCACCAGGCAGCAGCAGTCCCGGCATGCAAAGGCAGCCGCTGTGAAAGCATCTCTCAGATGACTCAGGCATGGGACCGGGCAGCAGTCCCAGCATGCAAAGGCAGCCACTGTGCAAGCATCCCTCAGATGACTCAGGCTTAGCACCGGGCAGCAGCAGTCCCAGCATGCAAAGGAGCCGCTGTGCAAGCATCCCTCAGATGACTCAGGCTAGGCACCGGCAGCCACAGTCCCAGCATTCAAAGGCAGCCGCTGTGCAAGCATCCCTCAGATGACTCAGGCTAAGGACAGGACAGCAGCGGTCCCGGCATGCAAAGGCAGCCGCTGTGCAAGCATCCCTCGGATGACTCAGGCTTAGCACCAGGCAGCAGCAGTCCCGGCATGCAAAGGCAGCCGCTGTGAAAGCATCTCTCAGATGACTCAGGCATGGGACCGGGCAGCAGTCCCAGCATGCAAAGGCAGCCACTGTGCAAGCATCCCTCAGATGACTCAGGCATGGGGCGGGTCAGCAGCAGTCTCAGCATGCAAAGGCAGCCGCTGTGCAAGCATCCCTCAGATGACTCAGGCATGGGGCGGGTCAGCAGCAGTCCCAGCATGCAAAGGCAGCCGCTGTGCAAGCATCCCTCGGATGACTCAGGCTTAGCACCAGGCAGCCGCAGTCCCAGCATGCAAAGGCAGTCGCTGTGCAAGCATCCCTCAGATGACTCAGGCATCCCTCAGATGACTCAAGCATCCCTCAGATGACTCAGGCTGAGGACCGGACAGCAGCAGTCCCAGCTTGCAAAGGCAGCAGCTGTGCAAGCATGCCTTGGATGACTCAGGCTTAGCACCAGGCAGCAGCAGTCCCGGCATGCAAAGGCAGTCGCTGTGCAAGCATCCCTCAGGTGACTCAGGCATCCCTCAGATGACTCAAGCATCCCTCAGATGACTCAGGCTAGGCACCGGCAGCCACAGTCCCAGCATTCAAAGGCAGCCGCTGTGCAAGCATCCCTCAGATGACTCAGGCTAAGGACAGGACAGCAGCGGTCCCGGCATGCAAAGGCAGCCGCTGTGCAAGCATCCCTCAGATGACTCAGACATAGGACCGGGCAGCTGCAGTCCCAGCAGGCAAAGGCAGCCGCTGTGCAAGCATCCCTCAGATGACTCAGGCTAAGGACCGGACAGCAGCGGTCCCGGCATGCAAAGGCAGCCGCTGTGAAAGAATCTCTCAGATGACTCAGGCATGGGACCGGGCAGCAGTCTCAGCATGCAAAGGCAGCCACTGTGCAAGCATCCCTCTGATGACTCAGGCTGAGGACCGGACAGCAGCAGTCCCAGCAAGCAAAGGCAGCCGCTGTGCAAGCATCCCTCAGATGACTCAGGCTGAGGACCGGACAGCAGCAGTCCCAGCAAGCAAAGGCAGCCGCTGTGCAAGCATCCCTCGGATGACTCAGGCTTAGCACCAGGCAGCAGCAGTCCCGGCATGCAAAGGCAGTCGCTGTGCAAGCATCCCTCAGATGACTCAGGCATCCCTCAGATGACTCAAGCATCCCTCAGATGACTCAGGCTTTAGACCGGGCAGCAGCAGTCTCAGCATGCAAAGGCAGCCGCTGTGCAAGCATCCCTCAGATGACTCAGACATAGGACTGGGCAGCAGCAGTCCCAGCATGCAAAGGAGCTGCTGTGCAAGCATCCCTCAGATGACTCCGGCTTAGGACCGGGCAGCAGCAGTCTCAGCATGCAAAGGCAGTTGCTGTGCAAGCTTCCTTCAGATGACTCAGGCTTAGGACCGGGCAGAAGCAGTCTCAGCATGCAAAGGCAGCTGCTGTGCAAGCATCCCTCAGATGACTCAAGCATCCCTCAGATGACTCAAGCATCCCTCAGATGACTCAGGCTTTAGACCGGCAGCAGCAGTCTCAGCATGCAAAGGCAGCCGCTGTGCAAGCATCCCTCAGATGACTCAGACATGGGACCGGGCAGCAGCAGTCCCAGCATGCAAAGGAGCCGCTGTGCAAGCATCCCTCGGATGACTCAGGCTTAGCACCGGGCAGCAGCAGTCCCAGCATGCAAAGGAGCCGCTGTGCAGGCATCCCTCAGATGACTCAGGTTTAGCACCAGGCAGCCGCAGTCCCAGCATGCAAAGGCAGCCGCTGTGCAAGCATCCCTCAGATGACTCAGGCTAAGGACTGGACAGCAGCGGTCCCGGCATGCAAAGGCAGCCGCTGTGCAAGCATCCCTCGGATGACTCAGGCTTAGCACCAGGCAGCAGCAGTCCCGGCATGCAAAGGCAGCCGCTGTGGAAGCATCCCTCAGATGACTCAGGCTTAGCACCGGGCAGCAGCAGTCCCAGCATGCAAAGGAGCCGCTGTGCAAGCATCCCTCAGATGACTCAGGCTAGGCACCAGGCAGCCACAGTCCCAGCATTCAAAGGCAGCCGCTGTGCAAGCATCCCTCAGATGACTCAGGCTAAGGACAGGACAGCAGCGGTCCCGGCATGCAAAGGCAGCCGCTGTGCAAGCATCCCTCGGATGACTCAGGCTTAGCACCAGGCAGCAGCAGTCCCGGCATGCAAAGGCAGCCGCTGTGAAAGCATCTCTCAGATGACTCAGGCATGGGACCGGGCAGCAGTCCCAGCATGCAAAGGCAGCCACTGTGCAAGCATCCCTCAGATGACTCAGGCTTAGCACCGGGCAGCAGCAGTCCCAGCATGCAAAGGAGCCGCTGTGCAAGCATCCCTCAGATGACTCAGGCTAGGCACCAGGCAGCCGCAGTCCCAGCATTCAAAGGCAGCCGCTGTGCAAGCATCCCTCAGATGACACAGGCTAAGGACAGGACAGCAGCGGTCCCGGCATGCAAAGGCAGCCGCTGTGCAAGCATCCCTCGGAAGACTCAGGCTTAGCACCAAGCAGCAGCAGTCCCGGCATGCAAAGGCAGCCGCTGTGAAAGCATCTCTCAGATGACTCAGGCATGGGACCGGGCAGCAGTCCCAGCATGCAAAGGCAGCCACTGTGCAAGCATCCCTCAGATGACTCAGGCATGGGGCGGGTCAGCAGCAGTGTCAGCATGCAAAGGCAGCCGCTGTGCAAGCATCCCTCAGATGACTCAGGCATGGGGCGGGTCAGCAGCAGTCTCAGCATGCAAAGGCAGCCGCTGTGCAAGCATCCCTTAGATGACTCAGGCTGAGGACCGGACAGCAGCAGTCCCAGCATGCAAAGGCAGCCGCTGTGCAAGCATCCCTCAGATGACTCCGGCTTAGGACCGGGCAGCAGCAGTCCCAGCATGCAAAGGCAGCCGCTGTGCAAGCATCCCTCGGATGACTCAGGCTTAGCACCAGGCAGCCGCAGTCCCAGCATGCAAAGGCAGTCGCTGTGCAAGCATCCCTCAGATGACTCAGGCATCCCTCAGATGACTCAAGCATCCCTCAGATGACTCAGGCTGAGGACCGGACAGCAGCAGTCCCAGCTTGCAAAGGCAGCAGCTGTGCAAGCATGCCTTGGATGACTCAGGCTTAGCACCAGGCAGCAGCAGTCCCGGCATGCAAAGGCAGTCGCTGTGCAAGCATCCCTCAGGTGACTCAGGCATCCCTCAGATGACTCAAGCATCCCTCAGATGACTCAGGCTTTAGACCGGGCAGCAGCAGTCTCAGCATGCAAAGGCAGCCGCTGTGCAAGCATCCCTCAGATGACTCAGACATAGGACCGGGCAGCAGCAGTCCCAGCATGCAAAGGAGCCTCTGTGCAAGCATCCCTCAGATGACTCAGGCTTAGCACCGGGCAGCAGCAGTCCAAGCATGCAAAGGCAGCCGCTGTGCAAGCATCCCTCAGATGACTCAGACATAGGACCGGGCAGCTGCAGTCCCAGCATGCAAAGGCAGCCGCTGTGCAAGCATCCTTCAGATGACTCAGGCTTAGGACCGGGCAGCAGCAGCCTCAGCATGCAAAGGCAGCCGCTGTGCAAGCATCCCTCAGATGGCTCAGGCTAAGGACAGGACAGCAGCGGTCCCGGCATGCAAAGGCAGCCGCTGTGCAAGCATCCCTCAGATGACTCAGACATAGGACCGGGCAGCAGCAGTCCCAGCATGCAAAGGCAGCCGCTGTGCAAGCATCCCTCAGATGACTCAGACATAGGACCGGGCAGCAGCAGTCCCAGCATGCAAAGGCAGCCGCTGTGCAAGCATCCCTCAGAAGACTCAGGCTTAGGACCGGGCAGCAGCCGTCTCAGCATGCAAAGGCAGCCGCTGTGCAAGCATCCCTCAGATGACTCAGACATAGGACCGGGCAGCAGCAGTCCCAGCATGCAAAGGCAGCCGCTGTGCAAGCATCCCTCAGATGACTCAGACATAGGACCGGGCAGCAGCAGTCCCAGCATGCAAAGGCAGCCGCTGTGAAATAATCTCTCAGATGACTCAGGCATGGGACCGGGCAGCAGTCTCAGCATGCAAAGGCAGCCACTGTGCAAGCATCCCTCAGATGACTCAGACATGGGCCGGGTCAGCAGCAGTCTCAGCATGCAAAGGCAGCCGCTGTGCAAGCATCCCTCAGATGACTCAGGCTGAGGACCGGACAGCAGCAGTCCCAGCAAGCAAAGGCAGCCGCTGTGCAAGCCTCCCTCGGATGACTCAGGCTTTAGACCGGGCAGCAGCAGTCTCAGCATGCAAAGGCAGCCGCTGTGCAAGCATCCCTCAGATGACTCAGACATAGGACCGGGCAGCAGCAGTCCCAGCATGCAAAGGAGCTGCAGTGCAAGCATCTCTCAGATGACTCCGGCTTAGGACCGGGCAGCAGCAGTCTCAGCATGCAAAGGCAGCCGCTGTGCAAGCATCCTTCAGATGACTCAGGCTTAGGACCGGGCAGCAGCAGCCTCAGCATGCAAAGGCAGCCGCTGTGCAAGCATCCCTCAGATGGCTCAGGCTAAGGACAGGACAGCAGCGGTCCCGGCATGCAAAGGCAGCCGCTGTGCAAGCATCCCTCAGATGACTCAGACATAGGACCGGGCAGCAGCAGTCCCAGCATGCAAAGGCAGCCGCTGTGCAAGCATCCCTCAGATGACTCAGACATAGGACCGGGCAGCAGCAGTCCCAGCATGCAAAGGCAGCCGCTGTGCAAGCATCCCTCAGAAGACTCAGGCTTAGGACCGGGCAGCAGCCGTCTCAGCATGCAAAGGCAGCCGCTGTGCAAGCATCCCTCAGATGACTCAGACATAGGACCGGGCAGCAGCAGTCCCAGCATGCAAAGGCAGCCGCTGTGCAAGCATCCCTCAGATGACTCAGACATAGGACCGGGCAGCAGCAGTCCCAGCATGCAAAGGCAGCCGCTGTGCAAGCATCCCTCAGATGACTCAGACATAGGACCGGGCAGCAGCAGTCCCAGCATGCAAAGGCAGCCGCTGTGCAAGCATCCCTCAGATGACTCAGGCTTAGGACCGGACAGCAGCCGTCTCAGCATGCAAAGGCAGCCGCTGTGCAAGCATCCCTCAGATGACTCAGGCTTAGGACCGGGCAGCAGCCGTCTCAGCATGCAAAGGCAGCCCCTGTGCAAGCATCCCTCAGATGACTCAGACATAGGACCGGGCAGCAGCAGTCCCAGCATGCAAAGGCAGCCGCTGTGCAAGCATCCCTCAGATGACTCAGACATAGGACCGGGCAGCAGCAGTCCCAGCATGCAAAGGCAGCCGCTGTGCAAGCATCCCTCAGATGCCTCAGGCTTAGGACCGGGCAGCAGCCGTCTCAGCATGCAAAGGCAGCCGCTGTGCAAGCATCCCTCAGATGACTCAGGCTTAGGACCGGGCAGCAGCCGTCTCAGCATGCAAAGGCAGCCGCTGTGCAAGCATCCCTCAGATGACTCAGGCTTAGGACCGGGCAGCAGCAGTCTCAGCATGCAAAGGCAGCCGTTGTGCAAGCATCCCTCAGATGACTCAGGCTGAGGACTGGACAGCAACAGTCTCAGCTGCAAAGGCAGCCGCTGTGCAAGCATCCCTCAGATGACTCAGGCTGAGGACTGGACAGCAACAGTCTCAGCTGCAAAGGCAGCCGCTGTGCAAGCATCCCTCAGATGACTCAGGCTGAGGACCGGGCAGCAGCGGTCCCAGCATGCAAAGGCAGCCGCTGTGCAAGCATCCCCCAGATGACTCAGACATAGGACCGGGCAGCAGCAGTCCCAGCATGCAAAGGCAGCCGCTGTGCAAGCATCCCTCAGATGACTCAGGCTAAGGACAGGACAGCAGCGGTCCCGGCATGCAAAGGCAGCCGCTGTGCAAGCATCCCTCAGATGACTCAGGCATAGCACCGGGCAGCAGCAGTCCCAGCATGCAAAGGCAGCCGCTGTGCAAGCATCCCTCAGATGACTCAGGCTTAGCACCGGGCAGCAGCAGTCCCAGCATGCAAAGGCAGCCGCTGTGCAAGCATCCCTCAGATAACTCAGGCTTAGCACCGGGCAGCCGCAGTCCCAGCATGCAGAGGCAGCCGCTGTGCAAGCATCCCTCAATTGACTCAGGCACAGCACCGGGCAGCAGCAGTCCCAGCATGCAAAGGCAGCCGCTGTGCAAGCATCCCTCAGATGACTCAGGCATAGGACCGGGCAGCAGCGGTCTCAGCATGCAAAGGCAGCCGCTGTGCAAGCATCCCTCAGATGACTCAGGCTGAGGACTGGACAGCAACAGTCTCAGCTGCAAAGGCAGCCGCTGTGCAAGCATCCCTCAGATGACTCAGGCTGAGGACCGGGCAGCAGCGGTCCCGGCATGCAAAGGCAGCCGCTGTGCAAGCATCCCTCAGATGACTCAGGCTGAGGACCGGGCAGCAGCGGTCCCGGCATGCAAAGGCAGCCGCTGTGCAAGCATCCCTCAGATGACTCAGGCTGAGGACCGGGCAGCAGCGGTCCCGGCATGCAAAGGCAGCCGCTGTGCAAGCATCCCTCAGATGACTCAGGCTGAGGACCGGGCAGCAGCGGTCCCGGCATGCAAAGGCAGCCGCTGTGCAAGCATCCCTCAGATGACTCAGGCTGAGGACTGGACAGCAACAGTCTCAGCTGCAAAGGAGCCGCTGTGCAATCATCCCTCAGATGACACAGGCATAGGACCGGGCAGCAGCTGTCCCAGCATGCAAAGGCTGGAGAGATGCAAGGCTGGGTACCATCAGTTCAAGGTCCCTCATAGACTTGGAATAATTGATGCACAGCAGCTGCTGCCTTGAACAACAGAGATGGAAACACCCAGAGGCTGGTGCAGCTCATTGGCTCAGGTGGGTCAGAGCTTCGATAAAACACAAAGAACAGAAGGAGTCACGGAGCAGAGGATGCCAAAGGATGGGGTGTGTGCAGAACTTTAGGGCGCCCATAGAAAGAGTCGCCATTCATAGGGCTCTGCTGGTACAGAAGAGGTAGGCTTGGCTCAGGGCACCTCTGCAACCCCATGAAATGAAACCCTTTTAAAATGGATTGTTTAATACAGGTCTATCAAGCATGCTCATCCGTTGTAAACAGACAGGGAGACCAGGCTTCCTGAACCTTCATGACAGTCCTGGCTTCTCACCATCTGAGGCTGCACATTGAGGCAAATGTTCACAGAGCACCAAGCAGTGGCGGCTCCCCCGCTAAGGCGGAAGAGCGTTGCCCCACTTCTTTTTGCAGTGTAATAAAAGGAAAAATAAAATGATAGTCACTCCAGGGTATTATCAGTTTACTTTACCTGTTGCGGCATCTTTGTGGGGCGAGGCTGCTCTCAGAGCCGTGGGAGGGGTGGTTTGTACTCCCTATGTGAGCATGAGTGCTTGGCCATCCCTCTCGGGCCGCCCAAAACAGTCATGCGCCCATACCATGTTCTCCATGCAGGCTGCATTGCGGCCTGCGTGGAGAACATGCCTACCCCATAGCCCCTGGCTCCGTGACACGGCACTCAGACCAATCACAACGCTGCATTGCAACGTTATGATTGGCTGCAGGGAGCCTGGGAGCCCTGGTGCTTCCTGTCTCTCCGAAGAAGCCAGGAAGAGGACATAAGGGAAACGGCAGCCGGCCAGCAGGTAAGTGATATTTTTTAACCCATCTCCCCAACCCAGGCCCCCGCCGTTTCCCCCTTCCCGCCCCACTGCTGCTTCCAGGTAGCAACCGCCACTGGCACCAAGTGAACACAGAAAGACCCAAGATCTCATATATTCAGTTCAGGATAAGTAAGCCGTCCTTTTTAGAGGACCATTTAATAAATGCAGATTACCGTGCATAATATTTGCATTTAATTACCCCTACTGCCTCATTGCCTTCTGTGCACCTCGGTCGATGTGACATTGTAGTCTTTCTTTTATCGTTGTGGATTGTACTAGTCAACATCTGGTCACCCAGGTCAACCTGATCTTTTTTCTTATTTCAACAGAGACTTTTAAATATACCTGGGAGGTGAACTCCGCTCCGTTCGCTGAGTTTTCCGCACTCCGTGCTCGCACTCATCAATGTCAAGTTGGCGAGCGCAAGCAAGAAAACTGTTCTACTTGAGCGGCAGCTTCCTCAACACGAACGGAAGGTTTCTCAATGCAAGTGGACGCTGCCATCCGTGACCGCCTGCGTTGACAAATCTCGCCAGGAGGTGGTCTGGAGTACGATTTTCCTCACTCACACTCGCCAACTTAACCTTGGCGAGTACAAGTGAGTACAAAACTCTGCTGCGGGAGCAGAGTAGAGATTTTTGGAACTTTGCACACAACGTGTAGTGCGTAGTTGGAAAAACGACTCAAATTTCACGAGTGAAGCGGAATTTCACGCCTAGGTCTAATTGGTTTGTGGTCAGATACCAACTCCTCTCTTACAGGTGTGCATCTTTCAGGGTGGAAGAATGGGCCTCTGGACAAGGTGTATCTCCCTCCTTCTTCGGGCACAATGTCGCTGCCCCAGAGAGTTTCTGTGGCAATAACTTTATTTGGTGATTTCTAACCATAAAGTGCATAGCTAAAATAAATACAAATATTAAAAAGACAATGTTCAAATTGCGGAGTAAATATATTAGCATTATACAAAACTAAAATTAGTTATGAGATTATACTATGACATACAGGGGCTTATCTCTTTTGGGATTGGTCCTTGTTCGGTGTTTCCAGGTTTATCGTCTCTTGTTTTGTGATGTAACACGGGTTAACAGTTATACATGTTGCAGGGTGGATGCTTAAAAAACCAGGTATCTGGTAAGTGCATTATTATTTTTGTTTTTATTGGCCTTGCAAACGCTCGATGTTCACTTATCTTCCAAAACATTCAGTTGTGCTGCATAAATAAATACTTATAAGGTCCCAAAGGCGAGACCTATTGGCTATGCCAATGCTTGGTTTTTTTTATTGGCTTTGCGATGGCTTGAATTTGCACTTACATTTCTAGGTTTTGATCAGGTGCAAGGAGTAGTTTATTCACCAGGGTGGCAAATTGACCTCTTGGCATACCTGTGGAATGGAAGAGCCGCCCAGCCAGCTAATGACCGCCTGCTTGCAAGTAAGCATTTCCAGCTCCAAGAAGATTGGCTTGAGAAGGATCTTCCTTTGTGCCATGACATTTGGGAATGTGCATATGGGATGACTTATTGATTCCAATTTTTTGCCGCATAATGGGCAGTTTGCGTTTTGGTGCCCACCCTTCCACGTTTGGAGTCAAATATGTCAAATCGAAAAAGCTCTAATCGAATTAAACTCTGTATGCAAGCTGGATAAAAGGATGCGGTATGTATGCTTGAGGCTTCAAGTTATTGTAGAAGTTTATCACTGCCCATGTGTACCGCCGGAGGGAAAGGATGTTTTTATCTTGTAGGAATTACAGCATTTTTTATATGAAGTTGCTAAACTTGGCAAATGCTGCTTGACCCATCTTGCTGTCCCATGCTTCTTCTAACTCAAGGTCTACCCGAGCTTTCTCAAGATAGGCACCCCCTGAGTTGGCTTCTTTTGACTCCATTTGAGCCTTTATCTCAAGCCGTACAAAAGGGGGTGGTGATGGACACCCTGTCCAAAGATCTGGGTTTAATCCATCACCGTTCTTTAGCCTACTCTGCCACCCCAGTTCAGACATGGCTATATGCAAATCAGTCTGACCCTGTGCCTCATGGGAACAGTCCAACCCGAACTGCCAAGCTATGTCTT
The DNA here is from genome assembly GCF_964261635.1 of Lissotriton helveticus. NCBI lineage: Eukaryota > Metazoa > Chordata > Amphibia > Caudata > Salamandridae > Lissotriton > Lissotriton helveticus. The sequence goes on along the minus strand of NC_136072.1, from coordinate 1,188,978,349 downwards.
CCCTGGACCGGAAACAAGCTTCCAAGGACCGGTTTCTGGCATTCCAGCCGTCTTCAGCCCGGCTTGCTTGAATCCAGTGGCAAAGTGAGCAAGGGACTCACGTCTGAGCATACCCTGCCACACTTATGGCGGTCAAAAGCGGTACTAAAGGGGGTGGTTATGGACGGAGCATCAGAGCCAATCAAACACTCAGACCCAGTCAAAAGATCTGGGTTTGATCCATCACCGTTCTTTAGCCCACTCTGCCACCCCAGTTCAGACATGGCCATATGCAAATCAGTCTGACCCTGTACCTCATGGGAACAGTCCAGCCCAAACTGCCAAGCCATGCCTTCCCTGGACCGGAAACAAGCTTCCGAGGACCGGTTTTTGGCATTCCAGCCGTTTTCAGCCCTGCTTCAAGCAGCCGTAAGGAGTGACACAGGGACTTTTACATGGCACTCGCCCCATGTGTAATGACACATTGCTGGAGTTACGTTAGTTTACCAACACACTCCAGCAATGCGTTATTACTGTACCACCAGTACATCAGGTAGTGTAAATACAGCGCTTCCATGGTGTCGCAAGGCTGGCGCTATGAAAAGTGGTGCGTTGCTGTTTTCCCCCAGCGATGCAACACTTTTCATGAACGAGGCCCTAAAGGTAGCAGCCGCTGCATCATTCATCACACAGCAAAAGTCAGCACCAAATGAGTAAAATAAATAAAATAAATAAACAAGGCGCTACACTTTAAAGACTAAAGGAAGCAGCTGGTGCCGTGGATCCCTGCATTCTTTTGGCTCCAGTGCTACAGCACCAGATGCACCATTTTTAGTTACTCCCTGATCACAAGCCATGAGATTAGATTACCCTCAATGCTCCTATACCTTGGAATAAGCTCCAATTCTCCCCTTGCCTACAGCTCCAGCAATGGTTCCCAGGTTCCCCCCAAGCCAGGCTGGGGAGAAATCTATGGATCAAAACAGAAGACGTCCAAACCCAGCTGGGACCACTAACATCCAACTTCATCATATGAGGCGAGACAAACAAAAACTACAGGAGGCTGCTGTCAATGCCAGCCCAGTGTTGGCACTCATCTGAAGGTGGGTGGGGCTTACACTGTCAGAAAGTCTGAGGTTTCCTGACTCATAGGTGGAATTCACTTCACAAGTAATAACTGGGACAAGGGACGTAGCAATAATGATATGACACTATGGGGGCAGGCTGATATTGTGACACAATATGAGCTGATGCCTGGGGATCAGGACAGGAGGAACAATGATATGACACTAAGGAGAAAGGTTTGAGGGTATGACATCATAACATGATCCCAGGTCAGGGATCAAGATAGGAAACTGACACATCTCGCCAAACAACTCCGGATCTTTTCCAAAGAACCAATGCCCAGAAGAAACCGTCGCCATTATCACATCCTTCAACCCAGTGGCCCCATCAAACCACTGCCACAACAACACTTACTCTAGAGGACTGCACGCCATGCTCACACCCATTCTGAAGGCCTCCACGTCTTCCACAACCTTACCTGGCACTTAGAAAGAAGCAACTGTCCTTCTATTGACAAAGGAACCCTACGAGGGCCCTTTAATGGTCGCCAACTACAGGCTGAACTCCCGGCTACCATTCCCGGCCAAGGTCTTAGAGAAAATCATCAACAGATTTCTCACTGAATACCTCAATGACCACCAACTCCTCAACACAACTTATTCTGGTTTGAGACCCACCCACAGCACGGATACTGCCCTCGTCACTACTAAGGATGTCTCTGGACAGAGAATACTCTGCAGCCCCCATCCTCCCGGACCTCTCTGCAGCACTTCGCCCAGTGTCCCACCCCGTCCTTATCGGACATCAGAATCGAAGGACACGCACTTCGATGGAGCCGCTCCTTTCTGACTGGAAGGGCCCATTCAGTTACCCTGGTGCAGCACACCTCGGATGCCCGCAAGCTAATCTGTGGAGTTCAACAGGCGCCCTTCAATGTATATATGATTCCTGTAGCCAGCTGTTAGACTTGGCATCTTTTGGTGTGTTTTCCCCCGAGTTGTTGCTTTCTGCCCTCCCGGTTTTTACTCTGTTTTTGCTGGTATAACGTTTCTGCACGCTTTTGGCACTGCTGATCAGTGGTAAAGCGCTGGTGCTCCTGTGGTAAATTGTGTTATGATTGGATGTGTGACTTACTTGTCAGTCCCCAGTAACCTGCACTGCGGGTGCCGGGGCTTGTGAGTCCACCACTACTCGTGGGCCTGCAGCGCAGATTGTGCCACCCATGTACGTAGCCCGAGAAAGGTATTAGTGAGAGAAGTTTGGTATGCCTGAACTCAGCATCTAAAGACGCAGCCTTTAGTGAGGGTGCCCTTTTCATTCTGAGTTCATAAAGGCCACTTTTAGAAAGTGGGTATTATTTTGCTCGGTTCTCCGGTGTGCCTCAGCTGGAATGTGGATTGCCTGTCTTGTTTTTGGACGACAGATGGCTAGGGAGCAGGGTGGCTCCCGATAGTCTGGGTAGGTCAGGAAAGGGCTAAATAGACCTGGGTTATGATGGGGGAAGAGGGAGGAGATTTCCTTGCACCTCAAAGGGCCTGGTCTGCCTCTGACAAAGCTATCTCCACCTCCTGCCAGGAATCACGCAGAGAAGGCCCAACTGGTTCTGGTCGGACACCGACACCCTCTGCCTGGCAAATCAAAGGGTTTTTGTGTAGAAATACTAGGACCCAGACCCCCGAACTTTAGAAATCATCTGGATCAAGAAAAGTAAGTGTGGGCCGAAAATTTGTTCCGGTCGCGGAATTTGCGGATTTTCTGCAATTTCGCTATCCGCGAATCTCGCGAAATTGCAGAAAAATCCACGAATCCGCTAGCGGGACGAATTTTCCATGAAGCACTTACAGGGTTACAGCAGCAGGTGCCCAAGTTGAAGCTAATTTCTTTGTAACCATTTACAAAAGGGTTATAAAGAAATTAGCTTCAACTTGGGCACCTGCTGTGACCCTGTAAGTGCTTCCTGAGCGGCGCCTCGTTGCCTACTTGCAACTATTCTCTGACCCTTGAAGCGGGGTCAGAGAATAGTTACAATTAGGCAAAGAGGCTCCTGTCACAAAAATTAAACCTCAGCAGGAAGCACTTACAGATATAAATAAAGCAGGTGCCCGAGTTGAAGCTCATATTCAGTAACGCATTATAATCAGCCCAAGAATCTAGTGAGCACCGATGCTAGGCAGGTGTGCTTTCTCCCCAAATCTGCCGTCCACAAATAGCTGTAATCCGTGATGGGGGTCTAGGCATCCACGAGTTTCTCGAGCGCAATCCCCTATACTTCCAGTGACCAGGAGGCTGCTTTCTCCTCATCTGCTGCTGTGATCGGTCTCTGACCCTTTATAAACAAGAGGCATGTGAACTCGCACAGAAGCCCGGCCCCACACACACTAGGCTATGCAACCTCTTCCCGCCCTTTCCCCCACTGTGATGGACAGCTCACTCGAGGGACCTCGGCGCCTATGGGCGCGGTGGCAAAGTTACAGACACACGTGGTGACTGGACAACTCTTCTGGGCCTTTACGCAGCTGTAGTGAAGGAAAATCACAATACATTTACCCAACGAGGTAGCACTTACTGATTAGCCAGTGGAAAGTACTCCATTTGAGTATAGTGCAATTGCAAAAAAATCTCGATTTCGCGGGGAAATCCGCGAATTCGCGGATTTGTTTGCGAATTCGCAAACCGCGAATTCGCAAAATTCACCCATACTTAAAGAAGACTGCACAGAAGAAGAGCCAGAGAAACTGCTAAAGGGAACAAACGCTTTGATGCATGCTTTGCTGGGCTGACGTGCAGTGGCTGCTTCTGTCTTGGGCAGTGAAAGGCCTGGACTGGACTTTCTGCAACCCAATTGGTGAGACTCTCCAAGGGCTTGAGGTAGAGCTCGCCCCCTGTTCACGAAGACTTAGGAACAGCAAAGACTTCAGGTTCTTCGACCCCCCACACTGGGGACTGTCTGTGTTGTGCTGTACCCCGTGTCCTGAAGGCACCGCAGAGGGCACTGCCGCAATGCCTCAATGCTGCACCACGACCCTGGTCTCACCAGCGACGCCTGCTGATGCCATCACCGAGCCGCTTCTCACACCGCGACCTGTGGGCACCCCACTCCACACCGCCTTGCTTCATGCCAAAGCTTTGGCACCGCAGTGGGCCCCACCGCCATGACGCACCACAATCCTCGTCTCACCAACAACGCCTGCTGACGCCATCACCGAGCTGCTGCTTGCACTGCGACCTGTGGGCCCACACTCTACACCACCTCGGTACACGTTGATGCTGTGGCCTTCCTGAAGCCGCCACTTCCCGCCAAAATCGACGCCGCTGCCTGCACCGTGGTTCGGGGGCACCGCTCATAAGTTACACGACGCACCACCCTCATCTCACACACCGCAGCCTTGGCCTACCGACGCCGGCACCATCAACTCTAGTTTGTCAACCGACGACAGTGCTTGAGCAACAACAATGCCGCTGCTTGCATCGTGACCTGACAGCACCGTGGCGAGCACTGCTTCCATCTCACACTGCGACCCTGTTCTCACTGACTACGCCATCTGACACCGCCACCGAGCTGCTGCGCGCACCACGACCTGGGGGCACTGCACGCAGCACCACTGCGCTCCGGATCCCATCAGAAAGGAGATCGACCTGCAACACGAGTGACTTCAAGGGCCCCTTCACCCTACATCTCTGAACGGTACTGTTTGCCGGTCTTCCCGACACCATAGTTGGCCTGCGACCCCGCGGTCAGCCAGTACTGTTTGGATTTGTTGTTCACGACGCAGTGATAACCCCGGATGGAGCTATCGACACCAAGGAACTATTTGTAAAGCATATTTTGATAAGTAAAGATTTTGAAATATAGTATTGTGGATTTTTATCGTATTTGGTCTTGTCTTAAGTATATAAAAAATTGGATATTTTCCTAAACGTGTGTGGTGTCCTTGTGTAGTGCGTACACAGTTTTACTGTTGGTTATGTGCAAATGCTTTAAACACTGCCTCTGAGATAAGCCTGTCTGCTCGTGCCAAGCTACCAAGGGGTGAGCAGGGGTTATTTTAGGAGTGTAACTCCTTTATCCTGACTAGAGTGGTGGTTTCTGCCTGGCTTTGGCGCAAGTCTCAGCCAACCAGAGATCCCATTTCTAACACCAGCATAATCCACTCTTACAAGACAATGATGTCACCACCACCTGCTTCCACAACCTGAAGATGCTTCGGAAGAGATTCAAATGGCTGCCAATCACCAGCTGAAAAACCACACACACACCCTGACCACAAACAAGCTGGACTACGGGAATACCCTCCATGCTGGGGTCAACAAAAAACTCACCTGAAGACTGCAGACCATTCAGAACACGGTGCTCTACAGATCTGCATAAGAAAGCAGTGAATGACAATGATATGAGCTAGAAGGGGAGGATGAAGTGTATGATGTCATAGTATGTCATAGTATGAATCTAGGCCAGCGCATCAGGACACGAGTGGGCGAGTAACAGTGATATGACACTAGAGGGCAAGGCTCGAGTGAATGATGTCATAGAAAGAGGCCAGGCCAGGGTATCAGGACAGGAGTGAGCGAGTGATGGGAATATGACTCTAGAGGTCAAGGTTCAAGTGTATGATGTCATAGCATGAGGTCAGGCCAGAGGATCAGGACAGGAGTGAGCGAGTGATGGGGATATGACTCTAGAGGTCAAGGTTCAAGTGTATGACGTCAAAGTATGAGCCCAGGCCACGGGATCAGGACAGGAGTGAGCGAGTGATGGTGATATGACTCTAGAGGTCAAGGTTCAAGTGTATGGCGTCATAGAAAGAGCCCAGGCCACGGGATCAGGACAGGAGTGAGCGAGTGATGGTGATATGACTCTAGAGGTCAAGGTTCAAGTGTATGGCGTCATAGTATGAACCCAGGCCACGGGATCAGGACAGGAGTGAGCGAGTGATGGGGATATGACTCTAGAGGTCAAGGTTCAAGTGTATGGCGTCATAGAAAGAGCCCAGGCCACGGGATCAGGACAGGAGTGAGCGAGTGATGGTGATATGACGGAACTCACCACATCAGCCAGAGGAGGGGGGCAGCAGTCCCTGTTAGGGGGCGAGTATATAATTTAAAATAGTATGTGGACAAAATAAAGCAACAATAACTAGAATAGTGGTCAGCAAGTCTCACCCGCGCCCCGCCCCCCCTCCTCCCCTCATATTTCCCGTAAGTCACAAGACTTCCCTGCTGGAATCCGTGGTGTCTCACTCGTCGAAGCCCCCCCCCCCCCTCCCCCCAGTGTTTACACAGTTTGACATCTATAACAACCCCGGGGCAACCAGGGAAAGGCAGTAAACTCTGCGCGGCTCGCATTTGGTGCAGAGCTTCAGAGCCTGGGAGGGGACACCTTTCAACTTCTCGACTCATCTTTTCAACGGCTAAAGGTGTCCTTGGGCTCCCAGAGGCGCTTTTTTCATCTCCCCTGTGCTGTTTGACTCCCAGGGGTCCCCCTTTCATCTGCTGGTGCTCCTTTTTTTATCGCAGGGGTACCCATGTTATCTCACCGGTACTCTTTTCACTCCCAGGGCCCCCTTTTATCTCCTCGGTGCTCCTTTGAATCCCAGGGCCCCCCTGTTATCTCCCCAGTGCTCTTTTCACTTCCAGGGCCCCCCTGTTATCTCCCCGGGCGCTCCTCCTTTTGTTCACTCCTCACAGTCCCGCTCTGCCTCTTCACTGCTCTCCCTTGCTCTTCCTTTTAACCCTTGGCGCCCCGCCCGCCCCCCTCTGCTCCGGCAGGGCGGGGGCTCCGCTGGGGGCCGCCTTGCCAGGCCAGGAATGCCGCTCTAATTAAAAGAAATATTTTGCTGCATTAAACGCCTTGTTAGGCGGTGACATCTGCCTTTCAAGTGCTGGGGGCGGCTGCGGGGGGGGGGGGGGGGGTTCACAGATACTCGATGCTATCAGTTACCCTCCCCTGGGGGGCGAGTGCTGCTGACACAGGATTGTCCTTGAGGGGGGGCGAGGAGGGGTGTTGGCTGTCTGTCTGTCTGCAGAGCCGAGGACGGGTTTCACTCTCACAAGAGTGCACCAGTGTCATCTTTTCACTTTCATCGCTGGGAAACACGTGTTCACAAGCGTGTGAGCTGGAGTTAAAGGGGGGGGGGGGGGGCAGTAACGCTCAGGCTCCTGCAGGCATCCGGGACACTTACACCCCCATTCTGTGGCAAAGGGAATTTAAAAATCCGAAGAGGAGATACTGTCTGACCCTGGGAGACCCACCAACGCCGGCCTCTTCAGATCACGGAGAGGGACACACGTCAGCATGGAGTAATGTACGCCCTTTTGAATTTCCAGAAAATTCAGGAACCTCTTGTGAAGCTTCCCACACTTGGCTCTGGAATTCTTTGGTGGATTTAACTTTTTTTTTCCTTTTTCCAGTTTTATATGGCGCGAAATCAGCCCAAGGCTCGTGGAGCGCTTTACGGGCCTGATTCACAGAACTAACTTGAGAAAATCCTAACTTTACTACTACTAAATGCCTTCTGTGAATGCCAAACGTAGTAAGTTTAGGATTTTGTCTTAAATTAGTTCTGTGAATCGGGCCCTACATGCCACCAGTCAGATTACAGAAAGGTCACACACATGTTTATTAAGATACGGAGTGATGGAGTGATGTGCCCAGGATCACAGGATGTTGAGGCAGCGCTGAGACTCGAACCTGGTACCGCGGTTTCAAAGTTAGCAGCTCTGGCTGCACCCCCCTCCTCGCGCGAGCTGGCCCTTCGTGCACCGGAAACACCGGCCAATAGTCCAGTTACACTTCATAGTAGACTCCGCTGACATTCTACACGTAGACCCCCCTTTTGCTACTTTGGGGGTCTCCCTCTCCATTCCCACTATGACTGATTTTAGCCCTTACCTTGAGAGGAGTCCATTTCCAACAGAGTCAGGCTCGGGGTGGGCCGTGGAAACAAGCTCGTGCCTGTAGACATGTACACATGTGCACAGGAGTTGTCCCCCTTCCTCCCACACTGCCCGCCCTGGGGGCAGGTTTACTCCTGCCTTCAGTCGGTGCTTCGTGGGCATTGGTGGTTTCAGGTGGAATTTATTTATTTGAGAAGTTGTATATAGCGCTGGCTAAACCCGGAGGCATCAGAGCGCTTTACATAAGGATTTGTGAGGTTACATGGTTACAAACAGTTACACACTCAAAAAAAAGACAAACAAACAGCAATGTTCCAAAGGTACATGATACAAGACGGATGTGGCATGGGAAGAAGAGGGGTGAGGTAAGGGATCAGAGGTAGGGGTAGAGACGAGGGGAGCTGTGTCCAAGGTCCGGCTGCGTAGGTGACGGCCAAGGGGGTGACCCAGAGTCGATCTCCTCTATAGCTGTCTGGGCAGCTCCACCGGACATCGGCCATGTTGATCAGTCTCTTTGCGCTTGACGTTTCACCGACCAGGATTTATTTCTATCACCACAGTTCGCGCGAGAGAGAGAAAGACAAGAAAGCGAGAACAAGCACTGGCGTTGCCAATAGGTCTCGCAGTAGGAAAGTTGGAGCTATTACAATTGCCAATAACAATGCCTTTTATTTTTGTTTTCATTTTAAAAACATAAAGGGCTTTGTCATTTACAAAACCAATAGCTCCAACTTTCCTACTGCGAGACCTATTGTGCACTGCACAGTGTGTGTGAAAGTGGCACTGCGTGGGTGTGAGTGGCTTTGAGTGAGTGTCGTTGCGTGGGTGAGTGGCGTTGCATGTGTGAGTGGCGTTGCGTGTGTGAGTGGCGTTGCGTGTGTGATTTGCGTTGCGTGTGTGATTGGCATTGCATGGGTGAGTGTGGCGTTGCGTGTGTGAGAGTGGGCTTGTGTGGGTGTGAGTGGCATTGTGTGTCTGAAAGTGGTGCTGTGTGGGTAAAAGTGGCACTGCGTGGGTGTGAGTGGCGTTGCGTGTGTGAGTGGTGTTGCGTGTGTGAGTGGCGTTGCGTGTGTGAGAGTGGGCTTGCGTGGGGGTGAGTGGCGTTGTGTGTCTGAAAGTGGCACTGCGTGGGTGTGAGTGGCGTTGCATGTGTGAGTGGCGTTGCGTGTGTGAGTGGCGTTGCGTGAGTGGTGTTGCGTGCGTGATTGGCGTTGCGTGCGTGAGTGGCGTTGCGTGCGTGAGTGGCGTTGCGTGCGTGAGTGGCGTTGCGTGTGTGAGTGGCGTTGCATGTGTGAGTGGCGTTGCATGTGTGAGTGGCGTTGCATGGTTGAGTGGCGTTGCATGGTTGAGTGGCGTTGCATGGTTGAGTGGCGTTGCGTGGTTGAGTGGCGTTGCGTGGTTGAGTGGCGTTGCATGTGTGAGTGGCGTTGCATGTGTGAGTGGCGTTGCATGTGTGAGTGGCGTTGCATGTGTGAGTGGCGTTGCATGTGTGAGTGGCGTTGCATGTGTGAGTGGCGTTGCATGTGTGAGTGGCTAAATGTAGCACAGGGAGACCTCCAGCGGTAAGACAATCAAAAACAACTTAGAAAACATTTCACAGTATGAAAAGATCAAACTCATGAACGAGCGTGATACACCTCAGCTAAACATCATGATAAATAACAACACACATTAGAAGTGAAACTGCAAATACAGAAGGACCAGCTTTGCTTGTTTAAAACTCAGAGGCAAAAGAAGAGGACATATGTACTTATGACATATGCTCTCCCACTTCAGGCAGATGAGTGTAATGTGTAAAGCGTCTTGTGGAGCAACCATGTCACATGAGCAGATCGTGGAGTCTGAGAATGGCAGCCGAAGCAAATACAAACAAGCAGCAATTGGCCAGGCCTGCCTGCGAAGCTCAAAGTGTTAGAAGGCAGGTCTTGGGCAGAGGCAGAGTACTGACTTAGGAATGACTGTGAGGCGCATTGGTGTGAAGCACATCAAAGGGCTTCTCCTCCCCTAATTAGGTGAGGAGAAGCCGTTTCGGGAAACTGAAAGTACGGCTGGCCTGTGGCCGGCCATGAATAATTAGGGGAGGAGAAGCCCTTTGATGTGCTGGGCTCTGAAAAGATCCATGCCTTCAGAGCAGGATAAGTTGCGGCCAGGCCTCATCGGAGAGCTGTTTGGCAGCAAAGGGCCATATCCCAGCACTCGTGCTGACGTTGCATACTTGGCGAGGCACAGATTTGCTGGCTCTGTTTTGGGTGGGGAAGGACCCAACCCGGCTGATGACACATCAAGCTGCAAGAGCCAGAAGATTCCAGCACACAAGAATGAAGTTGGCAAAAATCAATTATCAAAGGAAAAGAGTCTTTCAGTCTTTAAAGCGGTAAATCACACAAATGCGTGGAATAAGCCCAATTACGCACTCCGTAAAAAAAATGAAATAAAATAAAATAACACTCCCTTTTCTGAATGCAGCTCCGCTCATAAAGACAGCTAGTTCCGCCCTTCACGGGAAACATATTGTTTTCAGGCTTAAAGATCAATCCAGGAAAAGCACGTGAATTAAAGGTTTACAAGCTCCATGCTCGGTAAACAGTACTTACATCAGGAAGCGCACCCTGATGCAGATGAAGTGAGGGGCTCCCAGTGGGGGGGGGGGGGGAGGGGGGGGGGTTGAGGCGGGGGCAGGGGCAGGGCAAAAACTAACGCCGGCTGATGACGCATCAAGCTGCAAGAGCCAGAAGATTCCAGCACACAAGAATGAAGTTGGCAAAAATCAATTATCAAAGGAAAAGAGTCTTTCAGTCTTTAAAGCGGTAAATCACACAAATGTGTGGAATAAGCCCAATTACGCACTCCGTAAAAAAAATGAAATAAAATAAAATAACACTCCCTTTTCTCTACTAAGTTACAGAGTGAAAAGACTTGGCAGACTGCTGCATCCTTTCAAACTGTCTTTGAAGGAGGAGGCAGGTTCTGTCCCATCATGCCACCCTTCACAAGCACAGGAATTCTCTGCACAGGTGAAAGTGCGAGTGAATTCTGTGGAAGAGCAATCTCAAGCTAAGACGGCTATTGTGGCAATGTTTAACTGAGAAGAACAGGTACGCTGTAAGAACAGCCTCGGCAGAGATATGGTTGAAAATATATTTTAAAGGCGAGGCCCTGCAAAGCATTATGGGGAGAGTTTGCAGCAAGCAGTGAATTTTATTGTAGCTTCTCTCCCGCTGTAACAAAGAGTCGCCGTGATATTTCCTTGGCTTTTTTTGAGAATGCAGCCTCCGTGTACCTAGGCAGTCAACGCTAGTTCTGTAATAGGAAGAACACCATGGGAGGCACACTCATTGCAATCTACGCCGACTTTTTAGAAATCTGCACAGGTGAAAGTGCGAGTGAATTCTGTGGAAGAGCAATCTCAAGCTAAGACGGCTATTGTGGCCGAGGTCACACGGCGGGCAGGGGAGGGGGCGGAGCGGGGAGAGCGAGAGCGGCATGTGGGTGTGAAGAAGCCGGGCCTTTGAAGTGAAGCTAAGCTTCACTTCAAAGGTGTCGGAGGAATGCGGGCGGCTGTGCACGCGCTTTTAAGCTCAATGCACATGCGCATTGAGCTTAAAAGTCACGGGCACTGCAAGGAATCGCCACGATTCCTTGCTTGCTAGTTAAAGGTTGTTTAAGCCGCAATAGGCTCGCAAGCTCGATGCGCATGCGCATCGACAGGCGAGACCTAAAAAAGAAGAAAGATAGAAAACAGTGACAATGGGAGAAAGTAGAGACGAAACACACAAGAGTGGGTTACAGAGGACGTGAAGGGCGGTGGAAGAAAGCTGCATGGGGTGGAAGCAAGACTCAGCCACCTTATGCGATAACCCGGCTCCCAGCAGCACAGGGTGTGGCTCTGGAGTAAAACCTGGGACTCCAACACTATTTTGTTCTTGCAAAAATTAAACACTAAATTCAAGTATCCATCTATTTCAAGTCTTAAAAATAGTAATTTAAGAAGTTAAATTCAATCTCCCCTCCGACCATGGCTCTAGGGGCTGTCCCCAGGGTTCAACCCCCCCTCTCTCTTTTTAACATAAACCCACTAGGCCAAGGCCTGAACCAGGGCGACATATACATCACTCTTCTGAGATTTTAGGCACGTCACTAGTGCACAATGTCAATGTTTCTCCCCAGTGCACCGGTTCGAGCAGAACATGCCTCGGTTCGAGACCCCTTCGCACATGAAATGTCTCATGGGGGACACTTTCTCCTGAAGCTGCCCCCTCGCTGAAGCCTTTTGAATGCAAGGTGTGCCCCTGTGTTCATTTTCACTTAAGATAACCCAAAGTGCAGTTCACAATCACTACACATAATTTCATGTCATTTTCCTGAAATTGTCTGAAATTTATACAGAAAAAACAATAGATTTGGCCACCTGTAGCCTGTACGTATCCTCTAAGTTGTAGATATTGGGCCTGATTCATAAAGGTAAACAAACACTGTTGTGCAAGTTTACTACTTGTTTTGCTATTCACGAACTACAAGTTAATAATAAGTTTACGACTGCGGAGACTCCACAGTTGGGCAAAGAACTCCATACATTAAAACAGAGGCCTGGCTTGTATAAGATTCTAGATGCAAGAAGTGTTAGAAAACTTCCAGTCTTCATGCCACAGACCCCCAGATGCATCAACAACCCATTTTGCGATTCCTTAATAGCGAAAAATACCGATTCGCTATTAAGGAATAGCAAAATGGAATGCATCAAGAAATCACTAAAAAAATAGAGATTTCTTAAAATTCCTTACTTGCGACTCGCAAATTGCGAGTCGCAATTAACCCTTTCACTGCGGCAGCAATTCCGCCGCAGCACTAAGGGGCGGGGGCTGCGGGGCGCTCCGACGCTTGTGACGGAACCGCTCCATCACGTCCCTCGGGTGGGCTGTGCTTGTGACCAAGTGTTTCCGTCATGGCCCTGCCCGCTCAATAGAACGCGCCGCACAGGTGCGAAATCAGCGCCGCGCAGGTGCGGCGAGCGGGCCGTGACGGAACCACTCCGTCACCAGCACAGCCCACCCGAGGGGCGTGACGGAGCGGTTCCGTCACAAGCGTGGGAGGGGTTAATGAATACCTCCCCATTCATTCCTATGGGCCTAGAGTCCCAGAGAAATGAATGGGAAGACAATCTCAATTTGCGAATCGCAATTAGCGAATCGCAAATTGAGATTGTGATTTCAAGGGTGCAGGGGTGTCCAAAGGACACCCTGTTGCACCCCTGAAATTGATCTGTGCACATACGTTGCGCACACACATGCCCTTAGGGCATGTGTGTGCGCAACATGAAACTTTAGTGCATTTTTCAAAGTTTTTGCAAATTACCATGAAGTTGTACTTCATGGTAATTTGCGTGCCCTATTAGCGAATTCGCTATTTTTAAAACTTTCATGCATTGCATTTAAGGAATCTCAATTTGAGATTCCTTAAATGCAAATAATCACAATTTAGCGAATTCTTAATTTGCAATTTTTGCATTTGGGATGATGCATCCCAAATGCAAAAATACCAGTCGCAAAGGGGCAGATTCTGAGAATCTGCCCCTTTGCGAGCGGATTTTTGTTTGATGCATCTGGGCCTTAATCTCTAAGTGAGTTCTATGCCAAGAATCGAGGCACGCCTGGCGCACCATCACACACACGTCAGTCTTTATGAACTGTCCTGTCTTGTTCTGGCTCCAGGGCTTACTTTCCAGAACGCTCGGCTCATTACCCTACACTCCTGAGTGCTGCGTTCATTTTAGGTAGAGTCAGTGGAACTATGCGGCAGGAGAGGCCCAAATTATGCGGCAAGAAAAGTCAAATTATGTGTCCTAATGCAGCACATTCCCTGATACTACTGCTTCATTATTTTGTCACTTTTACAGTTGTTAACACTCTCTGGGCATAGATTACACCTCATTTGTACCAGTTTAACACACAAATAAAGCAATTGGCGACAGAAACGTGACCAGACAACCTTTACAAAGGGCCTTTCACTGCACTGCAATGTGTTGCTGCGTTTTTAGTAACTTTTAAACCATTTTTAGGTCTCGCCTGTCGATGCGCATGCGCATCGAGCTTGCGAGCCTATTGCGGCTTAACCACGCTTTAACTAACAAGCAAGGAATCGTGGCGATTCCTTGCAGTGCCCGTGACTTTTAAGCTCAATGCGCATGTGCATTGAGCTTAAAAGCGCGTGCACATCAGTTCCCTCAGCCTCAATCGCCGTCTGTTCCCTCAGCCGCATTCCTCCGACACCTTTTGAAGTGAAGCTTAGCTTCACTTCAAAGGCCCCGGCTTCTTCACACCCACATGCCGCTCTCCCCGCTCCGCCCCCTCCCCTGCCCGCCGTGTGCATTTCTCCTCCACCCCCTCCCCACAGCAATGCCCTCCGTCTTGTTTTTTTTATTTTAACTTTCAGCGCAAGGATCCCGCTTGTTCTTTATTTATTAAACACACTCTTCGCTCTTTCTCTTCTGCTTCTTCCACTCGCAATCTGCTTTTTATATTTTTTCCTTCTTTCCTCGCCCACTCTTTCCATTTTACTTCAGCTTTTTCCATTTTTTTTGGCCCTCTGACTCACACCCGATCTCCCGCCTTCTTTTCCGTCTTATTATAGCCTCTATGTGCTCTCACCTCAAACAATTCTACCCTTCACTACGACACTCCCGCCATTTCACCCCTTCTTTACTCATTCACACTCAATTTCCCGTCTTTTCCCCTTTCCTCTCATTTCTTTTTTTCCTCACACTTCGTCCTATCTATATTTACCCATCTCCAGCCCTACTCTTCTCCATCTTCTTGCTCACGTTGCCCCTACAAACTTTTCTTCCTTCGCACTCGGTTTTCCTGCCCATGTCTTACACGCTCCCCCAGAGTCTCTTCTCGTCGCTGGCAGCCTCACCTTCTTTCTTCACCCTTCCTTCTCGCTCACGTTAGCCCTACAAACTTTTCTTCACACGCACACGGTTTTCCTGCCCATGTCTTACACGCTGCCCCCAGAGTCTCTCCTCGTCGCTGGCAGCCTCACCTTCTTTCTTCACCCCTTCTTTTCTTCTTATCTCTCTTTTACACGCTTCTGCTTATCTTTTCATCTTTCACCTCCCATCTCCACGACACTCCCGCCATTTCACCCCTTCTTCACTCATTCACACTCAATTTCCCGTCTTTTCCCGAGACCGGAACTGTCTGGGGAAATCTGGGACGTCTGGTCACCCCATCAATACAGCATTTCATAACAATCAATAAATAAATACCCAGCCTGTGCTTTTCGCGACCTCTTGTGGACACTACGTTTAGAATGTGTGCAATATAATAAATAACAATTGTGAGTGACTGACTAGACAGTTGCTCCAGATACACAATATTGCTTGTACATACAGTGAACATGACACACTGACTTTCCTTGGCGCACTCATGCCGATGTTGTCAGGACATTGCAGGTGGGGTCAAGTTAATGTTTAAAAACCATTACTTTGGGCCGCTTCCATGTACTGCATGAGCAGTCCCTGTAACTTCTGCAGGCCAGCTGCTGCTGAGACGCTGACACTCTCCCGCTTTCTGCTTGGCGCCACCAGCCCTTCCTCCCCTCCTCCCCCCCTCCTTCCAGGGACGACCACCGTCTCACACCCCATCCCCATATGCTCCTTCCCTCCCACTCGCTGGCTCCCCCTCCCCCCCCCCCCACCAGGCTCTCAATGCTTGTTTTAAACCAAGGCAGCGGGGGCTCTTCAGCGTGTCCGACTCAACATTTATCCAGTGACTCAACAAAACAACATTTAATCAAGAAAACTGCACTCAAATCATCGTAGGTTCCCAGCTTGACAAAATGTGTGATCGTTGTCAAATGACTTTGCTTCACCGTACATCGGTTTACTCGAGAGTCGAATCCGAGACCTCTTGTGGACACTACGTTTAGAATGTGTGCAATATAATAAATAACACCCACCAGGCTCTCAATGCTTGTTTTAAACCAAGGCAGCGGGGGCTCTTCAGCGTCTCCTTTGCCTAAAACTCACATGGTCGCTCTTGGATTTATTTTTATTGGCCATTAACTCTGTGGTTTGCGCACTCTGTCAATTTTTTACAAACAATTTTTTATATTCTCCCACTGGGCAAAGTAACATTTGCTGTGGGCTTAAAAATATCAGCATTCGTTAATCACTCGTGCATGGCTTACTTTTTTTGGTATCACTTGTTCTCTCTCTCTCTCTCTCTCCCTCCCATAACTCTCTCTCTCTCTCTCTCTCTCCCATAACTCTCTCTCTCTCTCCCTTCTCTCTCGTTCTCTTTCTCTCTCTCTCTCTCTCCCCCTTCTCTTTCTTTCTCTCTCTCTCTCCCTCCCATAACTCTCTCTCTCTCTCTCTCCCTTCTCTCTCTTTCTCTCTCTCTCTCTCTCCCTCCCTCCCTTAACTCTCTCTCTCTCTTTCGCTTCCCTTCATTTACTCGCACACGCAACGCCACTCGCACACGCAACGCCACTCGCACACGCAACGCCACTCGCACACGCAACGCCACTCACACACGCAACACCACTCACACACGCAACGCCACTCACATACGCAACGCCACTCACACACGCAACGCCACTCGCACACGCAACGCCACTCGCACACGCAACGCCACTCGCACACGCAATGCCACTTGCACACGCAACGCCACTCGCACACGCAACGCCACTCGCCCACGCAACGCCACTCGCCCACGCAACGCCACTCGCCCACGCAACGCCACTCGCCCACGCAACGCCACTCATCCACGCAACGCCACTCATCCATGCAACGCCACTCATCCATTTGCAAAACGGAAAATGTTAAACTCTTCTATTGCGAGACCTATTGCATTTTCAATGCTTGTTTTTAGTTAAAAGCTGTAGATTATGCAGCAGATGATGGTTGTGTGGTAAGTATTGCAGATGTATAATTATGCCAGAAATGCTGCAACCGTACAATTGTAAATTTCCAGTGGCCCAAAGTTTAGGAAAGGGACAGCAGGTGATGCACTCAGAGCTCTGACACCACCAGCCCGATGGCTTCACGTCTCTGGACAGGGATAAGGTTCAACGTGGGCGCACCACACTCTAGTTCGTAGAGCAGAGTTTTTTACAGTAAATAAATCTGAGCACTCAAGAAATCATTCAATTATACAGTTATGTCGTGTTCATAGTCCTTTTTAATCCAAAATCTTCAGCTCAGACCCCAATAGTGGTCCGAAACTTCATATTACTATTGTAGTAATTAACATCATCTCAAATGCTCAATGAGCAGAAAATCCCATACAATTGTTCACAACAGGCAGTTGGGTACACAGCATAGAGACAACAAGACAACACGTGTTTCGTCGATAGGTCGCTAAGACGCGACTTCTTCAGGGCTGGTCGAAACAAAGTATTTGGAAAGAACCACATGATCATTATCCATTCTGTCAGGGCACTGTAATGCCTAAATTCAGTGGAAACCAAAGACGTAAATTCTTTATCTTAGAAAATCCATATCTCTCGGGAGAGTACTCTGCGTGTTCATGTGTGTATGTATGCATGTATATATGTATTTATGTATGCATGCATGTATGTATGTATGCAATTGGTATTTGTGTAGCACAAACGTAGCCTAAAAGCAGTGGAGTCCTATACATTCTAATGAGGATATTCGTTTTGAGTTTCCTTGTAGTCCAGAGTATCCTAACCAAGCAATCAAGATACTTTGTTGCTGCAGCCTCAATCTTATCGACCATTTTCTGAAAAAATAAAATAAATACAAAAACTGGCAATTGTTTTTTCTTTGAAAGTGTGAGTGGAAGGTGAAACCAGATATAGAGAACGATTCCAAGACAATAAGTCATATTTTGAAAATGAACCCAAGTTAGTCTTGGACAATATTACAGAAAACTCCTTGTTTGAATATACACTCTACGGATCCGATTCACAAAGGCAATCTGAGACAAAAGTCTAACTTTATGACATTAGGTATTCACAGTGGTCATTCACGAGTCGTATCTTTACGTACGCAGCCGGGCCGGAATCTTCGGCTCAAGCCGTACTCCCCGTACCCGGGCCGTACTCTTCGGCTCAAGCCATATTCTTCAGCTCGGGTCGGATGAAGTGTAATCAATGGGCTGGAACGCAAATTTTAGAAAAAGGAACATTAGGAACGTGTGATAAATGGTAAAGGAGGTCATGAAAATCATTTTGGACAGGGAATAGGGTGTGACTGGACACTGCATTATATCCCAGAAAAGTTTGCTACTTTGCATCATGGTACATGAAATCAACAATTTGTGCTCCCCTCAGTGTTGACTTTCTATTTACTGGCTTTATTTGCTTTAGGCTGTCCAGTTGGAGTTAGTCCCTCCCTTTACCCAAACCTTCTTTACTGTGTGCTTACACAAACTCACTTTCTGTTAACAGGCCTTTAAATCTTGTTCTTATCTTGTCACTTTTGCTGTGCATTCAAACACAGAGGTCAAATGTCAAGCTCTCTCTTGTTTACCTTTCGTTCTCTGACTTAAAAGTGAGAAAATGTATGTGACAATCCTGCTGAGGAGAGGCTGTGGGATGTTTTTCGACCTCATACTAAACCATGAAATCGACGTAACCATTCTAACCGAAACATGGCTTTCTGACTCATCTTCTCCATGCTTAGACCTGTTATTCCCCCCAACTACCAGATTATGAGGCAGGACAGAATTGACAGAATGGGTGGAGGCATCGCTTGTATACACAGATCAAACATTCCCATCACAAAAATACAGGCTAACCATTTAGAGTCTTGTGAATATCTAGGCATGTCTTTAAGATCAGCAGATAACCAAAATTGCAAACTCCATGCACTCTACCATCCCCCTGGTACAAAGACCAAGTTCATCGACCAGTTGATACAAATCATTACTACCAACTCCAGTCTGCAGTCTAACGATTTCTTCTTCAATATTCACTGGCAGGATCATGATGACGGTCAAATCACCCTCTTTAAAACCTTCCTGGAAGAGCAATCATTCATCCAAGGATGTCATCTCCCACCCACTCCAAAGGCTCCACCTTAGATTGGCTCATATCTAAAGAGAAAACTATCGAAAATATTGTAAACACACCCTGCGATTGGTCTGATCACCACATAATCACTTTTGAAATTACCCTCAGAAAAAACAAATCCTCTTCACAAGCGATTAAACCCAAAAAATGGACCAGGGACACTAGAGGAATCAATATGGAAATCTTAGCAGCGCGCTGTGAAATAGAATTTCAGCCACCCAAGAATGTGATTGACGTCAGTGACCTCACGTTGCATGATAACAAGTCAATGTCAAGCATTATTGAGGACATAGCCCCTCTAAAACGGAAAAGGATCTCTGACAGAGACAAAAACCCGTGGTTCAATGGGGCTCTTAATGCAGAAAGATGGTCACTGAGACTATCAAAACACAAATGGCGTCAAAACCCTTCCTCGTACCATCTAATCCTACTGAGACAATCCAGGAAAGCTTATAATAAAAGCATTATTAAATCAAAAAAAGACTTTCTCAGGAAAGAATTGTATAATGCAGTAAATAAACCTAGGAAATTAATCGATCTACTAAAAGAACAATCGAATAAATGAGCCAAATTAGCACCAGTCATCACCAAAACAAGTCTAAATAGTGAAGATTTCTCGGTCTTCTTTACAGACAAAGCTAACACTTTGGAGGGAGAGCTCAAAAAAGCTGCTGAAGACATTGAGAGTGAGAAGGGTACGCTGGATGAAGTGCTGGATCTACAACAATTAGACAAACCCAAAAACAATGCCCGATGGTCAGGATTTAAACCGGTCAGCGAATAAGACATTTCAAAGATCATGTCGACCACTAAACCGAACAATCACTATAACGGTCCCCTACCGGCAAAGTGCTGGTCTTCCATAAACCACCTGCTAATCCCGTCGAGGACTAAGGTCATAAATGCCCCATTATCACAAGGCCAAATACCGGCCTGCCTAAAAACAGGACAAGTCATTCAGCTCCTTATAAAACCAACAGAGAACCCTTCAGATCCAAACAATTTCAGACCTGTAACTAACATTCCCATGTTAGCCAAAGTTCTGGAAAATCAGGTTTCCTTCCTAATCATAGTACAGAAACTGCAATTCTGCACATAGTAGATGACGCATTACTGGCTCTTGACCACAACGAAACATGCCTCTTAATCCTGTTGGACCTGTCATCAGCATTCAACTCGGTGAACCATGCCAAAATTATAGATCGGCTGAAAAACAGAATGGGACTAGGGGGTACAGTCCTTAATTGGTTTAGTTCCTTTCTTGAGAATAGATCACAAAAAGTCATTGTCAACCAAACTCTTTCATGCCCAACTAATAATGCTATTGGAGTCCCGCAAGGGTCAACGCTTTCTCCGGCGCTTTTCAATCTGTACATGGAACCTCTCACGGAAATATTGAAAAAAGCGAACATTGCTTTCCGCATGTACACTGATGACACTCAGCTGTACATCAAGGTAGCATCGTCAGAAGAGATAAAGACCATGAATCAAGCACTAACGAGAACCCTCCAATGGCTAACCAAGAATCACTTGATGCTAAATCCTCTGAAAACCGAATTCCTACTGATTACACCCCAGAAAAGCAAACTAATGATAGCAGAATGGTCCAGCCTGATCACTGCTCTAAGATGTTCTCCGAAGATTGTTGACTCTACTAAATCACTGGGTATTACTCTGGACAAAAACCTGAACATGTCAGCACACATCAACACAATGGCAAAAAACGCCAGGTTCCACTTAAGCTACTTGCGAAAACTAAAACCTTTCCTAAATAAAACAGACCTTAAAACAGCAGTTCAGGCACTTGTCATATTAAGGATCGAATATGGTTGCACTACTTTGGCGGGGCTCCACAAGATCTCAACAGATCTATTGAAAGCTTGTCTTAATTAAGCCACTAGACTTATAGTGGGATTCCAAAAATTCGACCATATCTCCCCTCACTTGAAAGCACTGAACTGGCTGCCTTTCGAAGCACAAATTCAATTCAAGCTGGCAAGCATCACTCATAAAGCAATTCACAACCAAACGCCAGTCTACCTTGCACAGAAACTCACGCTTTCGGGAGGGAACCGGTACTCCAGGAGCAAAGCGGACCTACTACTGAAGCCGGCTCGTTTTTGCAAGAAAAGAACTTATGACCGAGCGTTCTCCGGGGCAGCACCGAGAATTTGGAACGCCCTCACCCCGGTCATAAGAAGAATTCCATCATTCACAGCATTCAAAAAGGAAGCACAATCGTTGTATATGAGGAAGTTTCTTCCATAAATCCTTATAGCTGATCGTCTGGCTATAAACATGTCATGTTTGTTTCAAAGTTCACGCAAGCCTTTAGCTAATCATTTATGGGCTTGTATATATGCTCTCATGTGGTCTTATGGTTTAAGATGCCTTATGGTAATCTAACTGTTGACTGTTATATATGTTTATATGCTTTCCTAAAATGAAAATGTTTTCGTAAATCAGTAATGTCTTGTACTCCATAAGTTTCGAATTGTTGAACTGCTCCTGTAAAAAGCGCTCTGAAACCCTTTGTAGGGTCATGTTCATGCTATAGAAAACACTAAATAAACAAATAAATAAATAAGCACATCTTTATGTATCTCCGAAGTGTGGTGGAAACAAATATTTGAAGACGATCAGTACACTAGGTGACAACATTTGCATGCACTGTTGTTTGTGTGCACTAAAACCGTATTTCAGTGCAAATGTAACAGTCATTTCAATTGAAAATGTGTTGTCTGTAATGGCAGTGTGATACCACACCATGTGTACTTCGCATTATGCTGCTCCACTCCCCTCTACGCCCTCCCACTCTATGCTATGCCACTCCATTCTACAACACTCCACTCCACTCTACCACATGCCAATACACTCTACGCCCGCCAGTCTACGGCAAGCTGTGCCACTCGAACCTACGCCACTCACTCCATGACCCAACACTCCACTCCGCTTCAGTTTATATTACTCCACTCAACACCACTAAACTCACTCCACTCTATCCCACTCCAATCTACACCACTCCACTCCAATCTAACCTACTCCACCTTAATCCACCCCACTCCAATCTACCCCACTCCAATCTAACCTACTCCAATCTCCACCTCCCCAATCTACCCCACCCCAATCCACCCACTCCAATCTACTCCACCCTGACTCCATTCCACTCTACCCCACTCCACCACCCCTATCTACCCCCACTCCATTCCTTTCTACCTCTCTAATAATCCACCCAATATACCCTACTCCAATCTACCCCACTTTAATCCACTCCAATCTACCTGACTCCACTCCAGTGTACCCCTCTCCAATCTACCGCAACCCACCCCTCTCCACTCTTCCCCACTTCAATTTACCTCAATAAATCTCACTCCAATCTACCCCAATCTACCCTACCCCTACTCCTTTATAATCCAATCCAATATACCCGACTCCACCCCAGTCTACCAGAGTCCACTCCAATCTACCCTAATTCAATCTACTCCACTCCAATCTACCATGCAAATCTACCTACTTTCCCCACTCCAATCTACCCCATCTAACTCACTCCAATCTATCCCAATTTATCCCAATCCATTCTACTCCACTCTACGCCAATCTACCACACTCGACTCTACCCCAATCTGCCCCAATCGACTCAACCTCAATCGACCTCACTCCAATCTCCCCCATCCCACTCCATGCCACTAAATGTTATTCATGCTGAACAGAAGCCGCACGGGTATACATAATGGCTAAAACACATTGTTAAAGCCAATAGCTCTCACATAGGTGAGACCTAATGGCTTTGTCAATGCTTGTTTTTTTCTACTGCTTAAAATGTGTGCTGCAAACATTGCATTTTCCCATCTTAAGCCAGCACGCATGAATGGACAGCTCAGCTGGGCAGCGGTCGCGAGTGCAGGCGGCGTCTCATTAATGCACCGCGTCTCTTAAGAGAGGCCTTCCGCGACTATTCCTGGCAGCGCCATCTTCTCGCGGCGCTGTAGGCATCGGAACAGCCGAGCCTCCCAGTTACGATCAATATAAAGTGTCCTGGTGTTTCAGGTCAATAACATAAAAGGCACTTGTATATCCTTCTGTGATATTGCGTCTCTGGGGTGAGCCACTTTAAGGTTTATTGAAGTTGCGAAACCTGAGATCCTGCGTTCTTTTCATTCTGGGCACAAAGGAGACGTGCTGTACGCAGTGCCCTGCGCAGGGCCGGCGTACTCAGCAGTACACCTTTATTTATGCATTTTTATGCATTTTTATATAGCGCGGACTTTACCCGAAGGTGTCAGAGCGCTTCACAATAGGAACAGAACTGATACATGAGAACATTACAAGTGAACAAAATACAAAAGCAAACGTTACATTAAATGACACAAAATGACAATTGTGCGCCAACAAAATATAAGAGGTAGCAAACGGTGCATTACAAAAGTGACAATCGTGAATCAACAAAATACAAAGGTAGCAAACGGTGCATTGCAGGAGGAAAAAAGTGACGTGTGCAGGTTACAAAAAGCGTACAAAATAAATATAGAGGTATAATACTGCAATATATGGAGGACACTCCAGCACAAGAACAAACGTTACGAAGGCACTGGTGGCACTTGTGCAGGTGTCGACACAAACAAATGTAGGAGTGTAAACAGTGTGTTACAGGAGAAGGTGACGGATGCAAGTCACCCACGAGTCCCCGCCACAGGAAGAAGGACAATACTGCCATAAGAGGAAGACTCTCAAACCACAAGAACACACTGGGAAGACACTTCCATAGTCAAGTAAAATAGATTTTTCAGTAGTTGAAGGGCTTCCTTCAGATAGCAGAGAGGGCATGAATTACATTTGGAAATGTCTTTGAAGAAGGAGAGCTTTGAGGTCAGATTTGAAGGCTTGGGAGGAGGAGGTGGTCCGGAGCTGAGGCGGAAGTGAGTTCCAGATTCTCACTGCGCTGCCTGAAAAGGATTGGGCCATCGATCTCTCCTTCTTGAAAGTGGGAGGTTCAAGTATTAGATTTTCCGCGTTTCGTGATGGTCTAGAGCCTCCAGAGAGTTTCAATTTATTCGCCAGGTAGCACGGAGAGGAGGAGTGCAAGGCTTTATGGGTGATGCAGGCAGTCTTGTAGATAGCTCTAGCCTCGATGGGGAGCCAGCAGAGGGAGGATAACATGGGAGTAATGTGGTCGCTTCTTTTGGCCCGTAAATGAAACGAGCTGCTGAATGTAGAACAGACTTAAGGGGGGATAGGTGGGATTTGGGGAGGCCAGTCAGAAGAGAATTGCAGTAGTCAAGTCTGGAGAGGACCAGCGATTGGACCAGGGTTTTGAGGTCATGCACCGGGAAGAAGCGACGAATCCCCCAAAGAAGGCGCAGTTGGTATCGGGCAGACTTTGCAATTGAATTAATGTGGGAGAGTAGGTTGAGTTTTGTGTCGAGTATGACACCAAGGGATTTTGCGCTGTCGACAATGATGGGATTAGTGTTCATCAGATTCATCTGGTCCATCCATGATTGCACCGGGGGAGGAGAAAGTGAGGAGGAGAGGAGGAGGAACTCAGTTTTGGAGGGGTTCAGGATCAGTTGATGTGTTGACATCCAGTTATGAATGGAGTCGAGGGTAGAGCTTAGGACAGAGAGATCTCGAGTGGAGGCAACCTTTAGGTAGATTTGAGTGTCGTCAGCGTAGAGGTGATAGTTGACCCCAGATTTACTTAGGAGATTTCCCAGAAGTTCCAAATAGAGATTGAACAATGTGGGTGCAAGAATAGAGCCTTGGGGAACACCTTGACCCACCGCCGAAGGAGGTGAAAGACTGTCCGCTATTTTGATAATTTGGTATCTATCAGAAAGGAAAGAAGCAAACCATTTAAGCACGGTGCCCTCCATGCCCATTCTCTGTTGAAGGGTGTTAAGGAGGGTGTTGTGGTTGACAGTGTCAAAGGCTGCTGAAAGGTCAAGGAGAATTAGAAGACAAGACCCCCCCCCGAGTCTAGTATTCTCAGCGCGTCATCAATCACTTGCAGCAGGGCAGTTTCAGTGCTGCAGTTTTGGATGAAGCCGGACTGAAAGTTGTCAAGAAGATCGTTGTCCTTGATATGACGTGAGAGTTGTTTCGCAACACATCTTTCTGTGATCTTCGCAAGAAAGGGTAGGTTAGTGATGGGGCGGAAGTTGTTGAGGTCAGACGCATCCGCAGTGGGTTTTTTAAGCAGAGGGGTGACCTGCCCAGATTTGAAGGGAACAGGGAGGGAGCCTTGACAGAGGGAGAGGTTGACCAGAGTGGCCCAATAGGGAAGAGAAAGGGTATAGAAGTCAATGGCAATGGCACTGGGGATGGGGTCGAGCGAGTGGTTGGAGGGCTTTGTTTCGAGGATGCACTTGAGGAGGACATCTTCAGAGATGGGGTCGAAGTTCTGCCAGATGGCTAGTGATTTGCGCTCCTCTGGAGGGGTAGGATGAGCGACCTGAACCACAAGTGATTTCACTTTTTCGTCAAAGAATACAGCGAAATCAGCAGATTTCTTAGTAGAATCCTCCAATTTGGAGGTTGGGGGAGAGTAGTTAGAGGTCTTGATGAGATTTTGGGTCTGTTTTTGGCTGAGTCAAGGAGGGTTCTGAAGTGTGATGCTTTCCCAAGGAAGATGTGCTTGTGGTACTCGGATCTTGCTGAACGAAGTGTGGCCAAGTTATCGGTGGAGGGTGCTTGCCTCCAATGTTTCTCTAGGCGTCTTAGGTGCTTCCTTTCTTCATATAGGGATTTGCTGAACCAGGGTGCTGAGGGAATGGGCCTTTTCTTTTTGCTTTGGAGAGGAGCAACGCTATTGATTTCGACTGCAAGGACTGAGAGGCATTGTGAGGTGAGATCATCAACATCTAGGTTCGGGTCTAGCCTTGGAAGTGACAGCAAAGCTGATTCACAGAGGGAAGCAGTGTCAATGTTTTTAGCGTCACGGAACCAGGAGGTAGCCCTCTTAGGTTGGCCAAGAGTGATAGAGTGTGCTAGGAGAAGAGAGAATGGAATGAGGAGGTGGTCAGACCAGTCTACGTGAATAGGGGTAGCGATAGAAAGCATGCCTGCTTTAGATATAACAAGGTCCAGGATAGAGCCCTTAGAGTGTGTTGATTCTGTGCAGTGTTGGGTAAGATCGTTTGTAGAGAGGAAGGAGGCCAGCCCGTTCGCGGAAGAGTCTTGCAAGGAGCCCCAGTGGAGATTGAAGTCACCCATGAAGGTCTGATTGTCACTTTGTGCGTATTGGCCGCTGATGAAGTCAGTGAGTTCCTCCATAAATGAAGGGCCACTGCCAGGTGGGCGGTATATGACATGGAATCTAAGGGGTGAGCGGTGGTGTAGTTGAAGCTCAAGAGATAGACATTCAAAAGTGCGGAATGCGCTGATGGGAAAAGCCTTGAGTTGAAGGGAGTTTCTAAAGATAACTGCAACACCTCCCCCAACTTTGATAGGTCTGTCATTCCTGAGAATAGAGTAGCCAGTGGGTAGGAGGAGATCAAACATGGAATGAGAGGTATCGTTGAACCAGGTCTCTGTTAAGAAGAACAGGTCAATATTGTGAAGGGTGATGGTATCAGAGATTTCGAGTTTGTGTTTTATTGCAGATCTGCAGTTGTGAAGCATGCAGCGCAGCTCTGTCGAGACTGTTTTGGTGACGGGGGCACTTGGGCAAAGAAGGGTGATAGGGATATTATACCTATACGGGGGTGCATGGGAGTGTCTAGGTGGATGCTTGGTTCTGACAGAGGAGATGGTTGGAATAGAGTAGGTAATTGGGTTACTCGGAGGTGCTGGTTGAGGAAGGGTGGCGTTCAAAGGCTTGTGTGGGTGAGCGATGTTTGCAGACGACAGGTTATGCTTGGCTATGTTGGGGTGAGGGGACGAGGTGCATCTCGTGGGAAGGTGAGAGTTTTCCAGAGGAGTTGATGAGAATGGGAAAGTTGAAATCTTAGAGCTTAAAAGTGATATGGAAGCTACAAGCTGGGAGATGGAGGTGATGAGAGAGCATATCTTATTTTCGAGAGAGAGTAGGGCAGAACACGGATGGTTGGGTCTCTTGATGGCAGAGGGATGGGGTGGTATAGGTGGTGGGAGGCAGGGAGAGGTGGGAGGACAGGAGGAGAGTTGAGGTATAGAGTTCCTAGGTGGGGAAAGGGGTAGGTTGAGAGCGGGGGTTGGGGTATCAGAGGAGAAGGGGGAGTTGTATTTGATGGCGCAGCAAGAAGTTAGGGAATTAGGGACATGTTTAGGGGGGGTGGGTGCGGAACAAGACTGTGGGGAGGAGGGAGAGGGGAGGACTGTGAGGAGTCATAGGAGTGTAGGAGGTTTGGGCGGAAAAAAGGGGAGGTGGTTGGAGAGGTCCTGTTGGCTAGGAGCGATGGCTGTGAGGGAGCTGGTATCTGGTAGAATGGGGGGGGTTGGGAGAAGGGGAAGTTGACGACAGGAAATGGTTCTGCTGTGCCTGAAGGGGGGGATGGAAAGGGGTACCAGGGGGGTTAAAGGGGGGGGCAGCACAGCATTGCTAGCGGAGTGGGGGGAAAGAAAGAGAAGCCATGGGATTGTGAAGAAGTCGGGGAAAGAGGTGAGGAGAGGAGGGGGTAGAGAAGAGGGGGAGAGGGAGGGATGAGGGGAGCATAAGGAAAGTTAGCTGGGTGGGGAGGTTGGCGGAGGGGTGGACTAAAAAAGGGAGTCGCAGAAAGGAATAGGGGGGACGAGAAGAGATTGGGGTACCGAGACGGTGCCGACTGGACGAGGAGCGTATTGCCTAGTGGTAAGGCTGACGTGATGAAGGGTGGGGCATTTTGTGGAGTGGGAGGAAAGGGAGAGGAGGGCACAAAGGAGGGGGAGGGAAGAGGGCCGACCTGAGCCTCCCGAGGGTGCAGACTATTAGAGTGTAGGGGGGTCAGGGGAGGAGAAAGGGAGTAAAGGGTGGAGTTGGATGGAGAGTCGGGGGGAAAACCTGGTCGCAGGGGAGGGGAGTAGGGAGGGGAAGAGGTGGTCAAAGAGAGAGAGAGAGGTGTCTTTGCCTTGGATCAAGACAGTACCATTGTTATAGATGGAGATGGTGAGGAAGCCGTTGAAATGCGCAGAAGGGGAAATCTTTAGTTGTTTCCCATGAGGGATAGAGGAGGAGGAGGTGACGTTAAGGGAATTAGATAAGCTGGAGGACCAAGAAGGGGTGTCGTGAGTGAAGAAAATGAAATCATTTTTGAGCCTCCCAAAACGACTATTGTGAAAAAGGTCAACAAAAAGGGAATCAGGGAAACGTTCAATAGTCTCATGCTTCAATCGTTTACCTGAAGCTTTGGTTTGGCCAGGAGGATAGATGATTTTGTAACAGTTAATTCCATCCTTAACTCGAGAGGTGGCCATGTTGGGGACGTGAGAGAGAGTGCTAGGAGGGTATGAGACGGTGTACCTAGGAGAGCAGTGCAGATGAGAAGTATAGGGATTAACAGGGGACACATAATCCAGGCGTTGGGAGTGGAAAACTGGACTAATGTGTAGTTCGGGAAGAGAGGTGGGTGTTTGATGGGCCCTTCATCTAGGTGTATATGAAAATCACTGGCACAAGATAATATTTACAAGGGACAAGAATACATATGATAGAACCAACTGGGTCACTGTCAAAACCATCACAATGCACAATTAGTCGAGGTAAAGCAGATCAAAAATGAACGCCCAGTGACTATTGGTAATCACAGTACAAAGCATCAGTCTGAAACACAAGCACATTCGGCTCCAACCGCATTGTACGCCCATAGTCTCAGCGGACCACTAATGGACTCTAATCATAAACCATAATGTCAAGGTAGCTGCCAATCCAGCGAGAGTTCTGCCTCAGTCAGAAATGACCCTAAGTAAAAAGGTGTCATAAACAGTGCAGCTGGCGCTACTTGCAGCACAGCTGTAACGGGCCCGAACGGTGCAGCTGGCAGTGTTTGCTGCGCAGATGTAAAAGGTCTAAACGGTGCAGCTGGCAGTGTTTGCTGCACAGTTGTAAAAGGTCTAAACGGTGCAGCTGGCAGTGTTTGCTGCGCAGCTGTAAAAGGTCTAAACGGTGCAGCAGGCACTACTTGCTGCACAGCTGTTAGTGGCCTAAACGGTGCAGCAGGCACTACTTGCTGCACAGCTGTTAGTGGCCTAAACGATGCAGCTGGCACTACTTGTTGCGCAGCTGTAAAAAGACCTAAACGGTGCAGCTGGCACTACTTGCTGCGCAGCTGTACAAAGGCCTAAACGGTGCAGCTGGCACTACTTGTTGCGCAGCTGAAAAAGACCTAAACGGTGCAGCTGGCACTACTTGCTGCCCAGCTGTAAAAAGGCCTAAATGGTGCAGCTGGCACTACTTGCTGCGCAGCTGTACAAAGGCCTAAACGTTGCAGCTGGCACTACTTGCTGCGCAGCTGTAGAAGGCCTAGGCGGCGCAGCTGTAGAAGGCCTAAGCGGAGCAGCTGGCACTACTTGCTGAACTTGCTTGACACCTGAAACTGTTGGACTAACACGAAGTGACCCCTCATCCCTGCAGGAATCCACAAGATACATTCCTGCCAGGGGCAGTGGTATTTGGGGCTGGGGAGGATGACAGTGGCCCAGAAAGGGTACCATGGGCTCTTAACGCAAGTAAAGAAAGGGCCCATCATCAGGTGAGTACCAAAATAAAGGCATTGTGTTCATGAACGTCAATTCACCAAAAGAGCAGGGGTAGTGAAAGTGACATCACATGCCATTTGACCTTTAGGTTCACTGACATACATGCTTACACATGCACATAAAATCACACATACACACACTTTCTCTTAGATAAGCACACTCTTACCTGCACACATGCACCCAGCATACATTTGCAAACATGTTTTACTCACCTCTGCTGCCAAAAATGATAAAAACCAAGGAAATTGGAGTCCAACTGATATTCATATGGACAAGCTGCCCCTGTGTTCCTGGCAGTGATTTTGTCACCTCTGAGGGCAGGGTTCGAAAATACATTACCAGGGGTCACAAGGGACGAGCCAGGGTTCTGAGCTGTGACCTCTGGTGCTCCCTAAATGACGTCCACGATTGTTGTATGCAGAGGGCTCCTATAAACTCCTGAGTCTTGATAGAGTTGCACTAAATGGACTATTTGTAGCTTCAATGACCTTGGTGGGTACACCACAGAAAGCCCTACAGCTTCCAAGCCCTACATAAGCCACCACCTGCTCTTCGAACGGGGAACCTACATGTGTACAGTTTTCCAGCTCACCTTAGTTACACACATGATAAAGCCTCTTCTGTGTGCGACTATCTGAAGTATTCCGATATCGTGTGACACGCACGGGCCGGGTTGAATTGTCCAGTCTGCTAGTTACAGCGCCTAACTAGGGAGAAGGCGGCGGTCACAAACTTGAGATTCTAAAGCTGGGAGACTGCCAGAATGCATAAACCAGAGCTTAATTTTAGCCGGTGGTTTCCGGTGCTTGGCACCAGCACTTAATTGTCAACACCGGCAGGTATGACAGCTGCCACCTGGTGGCGCTGTTTGTGTAATTTAGAGATGAGCAGAACAATAGTTGTTTGTTAATTTATTAGACACTAAAAATCAACAAATACCAGCCGCCCAACCCATTATTATAGCTTTGGGGGCCTCGAACAGTCTGAATTGTCACACACGTAGGAGTGTAGTTGTTTTTAGTTTTCAGTTGTGTTGGTTCTGTCACTGGCAGCGCTAGCGGTGGCAATGGGTAGTGGAAGCTGCAGCGACCTCCTGACGAGGGTCCTGGCTCTCATTATTTTACAAATTAAGCACTGGTGTAAACACTTTAGTTACTTTTGTTTCGCTGCTTCTCAGCACCATCACTTCCTAAGTATTAAAGTTGCAAGAACTTACATCAGCATCAAAAATGGCCTAGATGTGTCCTCTCAGCAAGGAATTGTTAAAACCTCCATAAAACGAGATCAAAGAAACAAAATGAGCCAATCTAAAGGATGTAGAAGAAAGCATTTAGTTAATGTAATCGAGCACTAAACCAAAATATCACAAGCTCAGCAAAGTCCTCTCTTTTAACCTCACAAACACCCTTTTAGTCATCTGATCATAATTAAATTTATAAACCATACGCGCAGAAATCAGGACACATTTTCATTTGTTCATTTGGCAGTTTATACTCCTCTGAATTAAACTTCTGAATAGAAAGAGTCATATGGTGTTGTTCTTGATACCCCCAAGGTCAAGGGGCAGGACTGGATGGGCGTTAACTAATTTGCCCCATTCTCTCGACCCCACTGTGAGAAGCTGGCCTGGCATATGCTGTCCTCTATTCTAGTGGGCACCTTGCAGCAGTCCAAACAACCCTTATTGATGGTAGGTTTAAGACAACCTTTATAGAAAGCTATCCTAGTGGTAGCTGTGGAGAGCAGCCTTCAGGCTAAGTCTTGAGGAATGTAAAGCAGCTTGTTTTACCAGTCTATAATCTTGTGAATGACCAAATGAAATGAGAACCACACCAGGTATATATATAAAATAAATGTATTTATTCTAAACACATCCCTCTATTCTCTTTATGAGGCTAGAGGCAAAAGTACCTTTAATAAACTTATTTAGCATACAGTAAATTAGTACAATATACGTTGAACCCTAGGGGCGTACCAAACCATATATTAAGAAAGTGGTATAAGAACTACAACTGACATATAGACCAAGTCAAGAGCCTGTAGAACCGCTGGGGCCACCAGGAACCACCCAAGGTAGTGACACAGGGGACCCATGGGGGACGTGTGCAGTGTCTAAACACAGCCGCGAATCACCATTGACTTCTATAGAGTATGTTGTGAGTAGAATTTTAAAGATTAAGGACAATTAGAAGAGGACTTGGAGCAAACCCCTTTAGAAGTAGGCAGTTCTAGAGTCAATACCCACGGGAGCACCGGAGCACTCGAGTTACCTCACCCAGGGAAGCCGGGTGCATAAGTGTCTTTTCGTGTCGATATCCGTCGTCGATTTCTATGGCGAGCTGCTGAAAAATGC
Source organism: Lissotriton helveticus (assembly GCF_964261635.1). NCBI lineage: Eukaryota > Metazoa > Chordata > Amphibia > Caudata > Salamandridae > Lissotriton > Lissotriton helveticus. The sequence continues at coordinate 1,188,946,371 of NC_136072.1, read as the reverse complement.
TGCAGGCGACCAAGTGCGAAGTGTCCAGGTGGATCCAAGAGTGGATCGGAGATTTGACGAACCTGAAAGCAGAGGAGACAGATTCTGGGTCACTTGCTAGTGACTAGGAATGCGATGAGCGGATGCCATCCGATGTCGGGTGCTTGCAGGTGAAAAAGGTGAAGCTTGACTCTTCAGCCACAAGGACCAGGAGGTGTTGATGATGACCAGGCACTGGATTCAAGCTGTCCCACAAAGGGTGTCGAGTGCTGCGGTGTCGGTTTCCGGATTGACCCAACAAGCCTTGGCAACAGCAACCCATGCAAAAAGCAGAGATTAGCTTCGGTGCAGACCAGCAAGGTCTGATGGTCTCACCTCTTGGTAGGGAGTCAGGGCACATCTGGAGCAACCAGGGAAGCACAAGGAAATGAATAGTTACCTTTGTGGGGACCCACCAGTTGACGGACCAGGGATCACGAAGCGGCCTTGAGCTGAAATGCTAGAAGCGGGCTCACGGAACACTCATGGAGTGTAGACCCACAATCTTTGGTGCAAATGGTGCTCGGGGCTTGGGCTATGAGTAGCCAAATGCACAACTTCGAGAAAGCTCGGGAAGTTGATGCACTAGCAAATATGCACGGTGTCCAGGAGTTCCGGTCCCACATCACTCGTGAGGGTTGCAGGTCTCAGCTTTGCAGGGATCTCGTGTTGGCCTCTGAGAAGTCTGGAAGTCCCTGTCCTGAGTCACAAATACTTTGGAGTTCGGCGGGAGCTTCGAAAATGCAAACCAGCAAGATGCTGGTCATCGGACCTTTCAAATATCGTCGTCAGCGGCATGTTCGGAAACTTTTAATTCCCCTCATGGAGTACCGCAGGGCTCCATCCTTAGCCCGCTCTTTTTCAATTTATATCTTAGACCCCTAGCGGATCTAGTGGAAAAAGCAGGTCTAACCTTCATGTCGTATGCCGACGATTCTCAGATTGTGTTCTCACTATCTGAACCTCAAACTTCTTCTCCATCTCTCCTTAAAGCTGGCCTGCTATCCATTTTCAACTGGATGTCAACTAACCAGTTGAAATTAAATGGAGATAAGACGGAGATTCTCCTTCTGGGCAGGCAACCAGAGCTTTGGAACTCATTACATTGGCCTGCCCAGATGGGAAATCTCCCGACACCAGTGCCGCAGGCTAGAAATCTGGGGATAATCCTGGACAACTCCCTGTCCATGAAACAGCAAGTCAACAAAGTAGTGAGCATCTGCTTTACCATCTTGAGATGGCTCAGGAAGATCCTGTGGATGCTGCCTAGCCCTATGCAGAAAACGGTGGTCAACGCCTTAATTACATCTCGGCTTGACTACGGGAACATCCTGTATCTCGGTGCAAATAAAGCAGTCACAAAAAGACTGCAGCTTGTACAAAATGCGGCTGCTCGTCTTCTTTGTGGCATACCTAAAAACAGCAGCGTGTCCCCTTACCTGCGTGAACTGCACTGGTTGAGGGTGGAGAATCGCATTAGGTATAAAGCACTAAACTACATGTTTAAAATCAAAACAGGTACCGCTCCTAAATATTTGCAGGCACTCGCTTCCCCCTACATCCCAAATAGGAATTTACGATCAAAAGCAGCTGAAAAATTCTGTGTCCCCAGATTTAAGCTGGCCAGGATGGGAGGCAAATCTTTTGCCTACCTGGGTCCCGTCATTTGGAATACACTCCCAATTCAAATACGCAAAGAGCAAAACCCTCTCAGGTTTCGAAAGGAGATAAAAACCTGGTTGTTTAACCAGTAATTTGATCACTTATGCTGGCTACACTTTCTACTAGGCTGTGTGTTAGGCGCCGGGAAACCCTTTTTGGGTAGCTGTTGCGCCATATAAGTTGATAAAATAAAATAAAATATAAATAAAAATATGCTTCTTCGGTGCCTGTTTGAACAGGGGAGTTACTTCTTGACCCCAAGGGAGATTCTTCCATCGTCTAGTCGTGTAGAATGTCAAAGTTCCGGTATATATGTTGCAGAAGTTTGTCCAGGTGTAATCTAAAGTCCTGTTGCCAGGGATCCCATACTTATACTAGTAAAAGGGGTTGGACATACTCTCGGGACCCACCTATGGGAGGGTCAGGGGAGAGGGGTGGTTATAACCCTTTCCCTTTGTCTAGTTTTGAGCCAGAGCAGGGGCTGAGTGCTCTGCAACTGGTTTGAACTGGGATATGCACAGGGACACCAAGTGTGCCCCCAGCACTGTCTGAAAAGCATTCTCTGAATGCACCCACCCAGCCCCAATACACTAAAGCCTGTCTGGGAGGTGGTTACACCTCCCTGTAACAGGAAACCTATTGTCCAGGCCTCCCCTGCTGGAGTTTCGCCCAACAGCAGGCAGTCAGACCCGTGTCTGTGGCTTCAGTATCCATTTGTGATGCTAGGGTTCTTTTAAACTATTACCGTTTAGGTCAGTGTGTACATTTCTCTCCCTCTAGAAGGGTGGATTTCTACCCCTGGATTCCAAAGTGTTTGACACCAAACATGACATGTTTCCATGCAGCCATTCCAAAGTTAGCATTAACCGCAAGGTTCTAATGCACTTAAGAGTATATGGTCTGGCTGCATCACAGAACAGCCTCCGAGAATAGGCTCCGAAAGCTGCAGAGGGGCCCAGCTCATGCGTGGGCACCCTCTCACACGAAACCAAGCACTCTGCTTTCAGGATTCATAAGGCCTGCCATAGGAGCGACTTATAAGTTTATATGTGTCAGTGATATAAGGTAGATATAGGTAACCTATATCTTAGTAAGGGGTGCATACACCACCTTACCCAGGCTGCAGTAGCAGTCCTGTGGTGTTATTTTGGAAGGCCTCCCAGGGGTGGCATAATACATGCTTTAGCCCCTGGTAGGCCTCTGGGGTACCTATGCCCTTAGTACCTAAGGTACCATATACTAGGGACTCACGAGGGTAACTCAGTAACCAATCTGGAGTGTACCTAGTGTACGTGCAATCAATTTAGAGAGGAATCAGCTAGACTGGGGTCCTGGATAGCAGGGCCCCAGCGAGACTAAAGTCAAGAAACAGTGAAACACCAGCAAAAAGTGGGGGTAACCACAGTAAGCAGATCCTGCTCTTCTACACCCACCCCCTTTGTTGCTTTCCCCCTCCTGCCAGAAAAAAGGTCTGTGATTCCTTTGAGCCCATTTTCTGTCCACTGCCCGCTGCCCCATAGCACCACCCACTGTCATTGCTTACCCCAGCACCCTCTCCTATGATTGCTTACACCTTACCCCCCTGCTCCTCCCACCAGAACAAATAAGCCTTGGCAAAATCAATAGGTCTCGCATATTCCTGATCTATTGGCTTTGTCAATGTTTTTTAGCCATGTTCTACAGCAGCGTGGCTGCTGTGCAGCATGGCTGAAAGTTTTTTAAAAAAGCACTATGACTCAGCTAGCGTCGACCGCATCATAGCACTTTTTTAATACACTCTCATCCACGGCGCACCTCAATGTGCTGCTCTGAAACATGGAGAAAAAACTCGACAAAGCCAATAGGCATTGCACATGCCAGTCCTATTGGCTTTATCAATGGTTGTTTGTAACATAAAAAGCAACATGTAAACACCTGGAGAGGAATTGTATACATTCAGCAGCCCAGAAAGTAATAAAAAGGAAGTCATTTTTTTTATAATTCTGAAGTGTGATTGATGCAAAATTTTTAATAGGATCAAAACAAATACATTTCTTAGTAATGCGCAAATAATGAATATTCACTGAAACCTGATTGCAACACATTAGCATTTATGTGCAACATAGTTTTATCAGTAAAACTTAGCGGCCATTTCGATGAAAAATGTGCTGTTAGGAAATGACAGTGCGTTACCACACAATGCCTTAGTTACATTAAAAAATCACAGCAACATGTGTATTAGAGCTAGTTGGGTCGCAACCTTTTCATGCTAAAAATTGGGCTATAGATGTAAAAAAATTGGGGAGCACTGTTGAAGAGCATCTCCAAGAAGCCAAAAGAAAACCGGGGGCTGGTCAGGTATGGACAGGTTCAGGTTTTATCCAGGTTATTATGTCACAGGTTGGAATTTATATACTAATTTATTTAGAGTGAGTTTATATAGAGCAACCATGACCCAATGGGTATCATGTATGGTCAGGGAAAAGAAAGAGGTAGAGCAAAGCAACAGCATATTCGAGAGCGACAAGGTGATGGGAGAGAGTCCCCTACAGCGCCAGGCCGAGTCAACACAGAGGAGCGAAGATAGGAAGTAATAAACTTGGGTGATGAGGATGAACCATAACATTGTCCAGAGGGAGGAGTTTGTGAATTCTATTTCAGAAAAGTATTCATTAGTAGGACTAACTTTGTTTTTGAAAGGCGAAGTTGAGGGATTCGGTCTTACTTCAGGGGGCAGGGAGTTCCAAATTTGCAGAGCGATACGTGAAAAGACACGGGTGTAAGTGTTCTTCCTATGACATTTTTATGCTTTCAGTAATAAAGTGCTGGTGCTTCTGCAGCACTGCAGCCGCCAGATAATTCCAGTTTTTGTGTAAGGTACAGTGGGTGTTGGAGTGTAGGGCTTTGTGGGTCATGAAGGCAATTTTTATTGGATCCTTGCCTCGTATGGGAGTCAATTTAGAGATTTTGAATCAGTGGAGATGTGGTTATTTCTTTGGGATCCTGTGATGAGCCTTGTAGCTGAGCTAAGAGAGGTCCTTAGAGGAGCCAACTTGTGTCCAGGTGGACCACAGAGGGCTGCACTTCCACAATCCAACCTAGAAATGAAGAAGGCTTGAACAGCGGACTTGACGTCATCGGGGAAGGGAAGAGTTTTATTTTTCTTCCGATGCTCATTTGGAAGTTCGCTCCCTCGGTGGCTCAGCGGATGTGCTCCTGCATGTTCAGGATCTTATCTAGCTTTAGTCCCTGTGATCTCTTGGAATCTATAATGTGTGGTACGCAGTTGAGAGCTGTGAGTTGTTGCATAAACTCTTCAATAACGGAAGACTGCTTGGGTGGGGAGATTAGGAGGAATTCCGTTTGAGAGAGTTTCGTTTGAGGTGGTTGGAGGTCAGCCAATTTTGGGTTTTATGTAGAGTTGTGTTGAGAGATCTTACATCCTCAGGGGAAGAGATTTTCAATAACAATTGGGTGTTGTTAGAATACGTGTGACAGTGGATGCTAGACGTTCTCAGAATTTCAGTTAAAGGCTCCTTCAACAAGTTGAAGAGATTGGGTGAGAGCGTGGATCCCTGTGGACTCCTAGTGCGATCGGAGTGGAATTGGACAGGAACGGATTTACCTTGATTCTTTGTGTTCTGTTGTTACGAAACAAGGCAAACCAGTTCAACACAGACCCAGATAGTCCCATCCTGCGTTCCTGTGGGTCTAGGAGGTTCTCATGTTTGACAGTATCAAAAGCGGACGAGTGGTCGAGAAGCAGTATAAGGCAAGATTAGTTCTGATCCAGCATTCTTTGTGCATTGTCAGCTATGTGTGTAAGGGCCATTTCATTGCTGTGTCTTTGACGGAAGCCAGATTAGAATCGATCTATGTGGTTACATAGTTGGACATGGAGACATTTCTTGAGGATGTGTAGGAAAGTGCCCTTTCTGACATGGTCACCCGCACTTTTTGCCTAGTGCCTGATACTCTTTTGACAGAAGCGCACTGAGTTCCTGCTATTAAGGACCCCAGTGCCAGATCTCTTTCCCCAAAAACTGTAAAATTGTTCCCTCAATTGGCCAAACCTTTAGCACCCCTGTACGTCCCTAGTAAATGGTACCTTGAGTACCCAGGGCATGGGCATCAAAGAGGGTCCCTAAGGCTGTAGCATGTATTGTGCCACCCTAAGGGACCCCTCAACTAACTCATGCAAGGCTTCCATTGCAGGCTGAGTATTTTGGTGCAGATAAAAGTGAAAACACGACATGATACACATCCCTGTGTGCCGTGCCTGCAGACACTGCATGCAGTATAGTTAAGTAACCCCAGCAGCGGGCCTTACAGCCCTAAGACAGGGTACATTATACTACATGTGTGGGCATATCTGCATGAGCAAGTGTTTCCTTGTGATATCTAAGTAAATTCGTAGATATGTGATCAGGGAACTTATTTTAAGTACATGTGCGGGACATTGGTAAAAGCAAGTTCCCCAGATACACGATGGCTTCACTGAAATCTATGCTGTTTGGTATCAAACACCTTGCATTGATAAACCCACGCTGATTCCAGTAGTGGGTTTATTATTACATGCACCCAAAGGGCACCTTAGAAGTGCCCCTGAAAACCTACCAGCCTCCAGTGTGCTGGCTGACTGGTGTTGACCAGCAGGTCACCACGTATAGGTTTCTGGCCCCTGCAGGTGAGAGCTTACGCTCTTTGAGGGCAGAAATAAAGCCTGCTCTGGCCAGAGGTGTTGTCAACTCCTCCAAGTAGGATGGCTAAGTATTCCGCATATAAAGGCAGGAGGTTTCAAAGGCCTCTGCCGCCTTTGATATGTGATCACAGCTTCTCCATTCAGGAGAAATGCCAACACCCTGCTCTGGCCCATTTGGCTTCAGGACAGGTGGGAAATTAGTTACGCAGGGAGGTGTGGCGCACTACCAGGTCAGTCACACCCATAAGGTGAGCTGTCTGTTATGCCCCCCCTTAGTCACATTTTAGGCGGTGTGTCCCATGCTATGAGTCATGCCTATGCATATCTTATGCAGCATCGCTTGTTGGATGCAAGGTTGACATGATGGGGGCCTCCTCACATCTTCGGAGATGTGTCCCATGCTGGGAGCCAGATCCCGGAAGATATAACCTCGTCTTGGTTAGCACGGCTTATTGGGTAAGGTTGACATGATGGGGGCCTTTTCACATCTAAGGAGGCGTGTCCCATGCTGGGACGCGTGCCCTGGGAGAGATAATCACATCTTAGGGAGCATCGCTTATTGGGTGGAAGGTTGACATGATGGGGGCCATCTCACATCTTCGGAGGCGTGTGCCGTGCTGGAAGTCACGCCCTGCGAGATATAATCACACCCTGGTTAGCACGGTTTCTTGGGTGGACGGTCGACGTGATGGAGGCCATCTTACATCTTTGGAGGTGTGTCCTGTGCCAGAAGGCGTACCCTGCAAGAGGCAATCACATCTTGGGGAGCATCGCTTCTTGGGTAATGTTGACATGATGGGGGCCTTCTCACATCTAAGGAGGCGTGTCCCGTGCTGGGAGGCATGCCCATGGAGATATAATCACATCTTGTTTAGCATGGCTTCTTGGGTAATGTTGACATGAGGGAGGCCTTCTCACATTCAAGCAGGCGTGTCCCATGCTGGGAGTCATGCCCTGAGAGATATCATCACATCTTAGGGAGCATCTCGTACTGGGTAATGTTGACATGATGGAGCCCTTCTCACACCTCAGGAGGCGTGTTGCATGCTGGGGGGCGGGCCCTCTCTGGGAACATTCGCTTGTTTATCAAAGCAAATGATAGAAAACAAGGAGTGGGCATTCTTTTTGACAAAGTAAATGTGTAGGAAGGAGCCATGTGTACCGGCCACACCTGACCTTCGCCCTGTGCCCAGCTGTGCCAGGTCAGCATTTCACAGAGGGTGGAGGGCACGTGTGTGACAGCATCTGGGGGCAATATATGCGAGGGCTCTCCTCCCCTCCATGTGTATGTACTCTCTCTCTCTCTCTCTCTCTGTCTCTGTCTCTGTCTCTGTCTCTGTCTCTCTCTCCCTCTCTCTCTCTCTCTCCCCCCCCTCTCACGTGACCGGCGTCCGCCTCCCTGTCCAGGGGCAGAGTCAGAAATGAAAGTAATGCTCTGAAAAGAGCCGAGAGGGCGGAGCCTCCTGCTGTGAAAGGCGTGAGATGCGTGACGCGCCTTGAGACTCAAACTTTCATCTTCTCTGGGTCTAAATGATTTCTCCCGTTTTTGAAAGATCGACGTAAAACAGGCTTGAATATTTATAGGGGAAATAAACTTTTTAGAAAAATGAATAAAATATGATGTTTCACTACCCTGCGCAATCTCCCAATGAATAATGTATTCTGCCAGCCTGGGCAGGACGGGGGCACCATGGGTGAGCCGCGCGCGGGCCGCGTCACGAACACGTGCACTCCTGCATGGCACGGCCAGTCACTCCTTTTATGCACGGCCAGTCACTCCTTTTATGCACGGCCTGTCACTCCCTTAGTGCCAATATCGGCGCGCCCACCATCCCTCCAAATACATGAACCCCATCAAAATAATTGGACAAGACAACTTGTTGTTGGGAAAACGTAGTCGCAGGTTTATTAGCATATCATTGCTAAGACATGGTGGGTTAACTTACAGATGATCCAAGGCAAGCCGCCCCTCGCAGCTTGCCACCTGATAGGCCAAGTAGCCCGCGGCCTTGGCCATGCGGTGCTTAGCGGTTGATGGTGAGAGGGTAGCCCCTCACCTGTCCGGTGAACCATTGGTCCACCCTCTAGCCCACGCCCCCCCCCCTACGAGGGGCGGAGCGTTCAAGCAACCCCCGGTTGTCCAGGTAACCAACCGCCCGTAGGATAACGGGGCGCCGTCGCACCCCCAGGGTCCACCGCACGGATCTCCCAGGGATAATAGGCCTCAGCACCCTTAGTGCTTCTGCATAGGGTACTCCCAAGTACCTTTCGCCTCTGGATCATCATGTAACTCCTCCTGCAACACAAATAACAATTCATTAAATCCTAACCCCCCCTTGCCACCTGAGATGTAGGGTAAGCGGCAGGGAGGGCAACATCGAGGGCAGCAAACAAAAGAGACTGCTCAGGGGCGTGGAGGAGACATAAATACCTTGTCCCCCCACGCCCCCAAATAAATAGCGATGACGTCATGGCCCAGGCAGCGGCCTCCGGCCACTGGACCCCTGAGGGCTGGTGCGCCGGCTTTCCTGTGGCACTACGGTGCCCGCCCTCTTATGAGGGTCACCTGCGGCTCCGTGTCGGGCGGCCTGCATAGTGCCAATATCGGCGCGCCCACCATCCCTCCAAATACATGAACCCCATCAAAATAATTGGACAAGACAACTTGTTGTTGGGAAAACGTAGTCGCAGGTTTATTAGCATATCATTGCTAAGACATGGTGGGTTAACTTACAGATGATCCAAGGCAAGCCGCCCCTCGCAGCTTGCCACCTGATAGGCCAAGTAGCCCGCGGCCTTGGCCATGCGGTGCTTAGCGGTTGATGGTGAGAGGGTAGCCCCTCACCTGTCCGGTGAACCATTGGTCCACCCTCTAGCCCACGCCCCCCCCCCTACGAGGGGCGGAGCGTTCAAGCAACCCCCGGTTGTCCAGGTAACCAACCGCCCGTAGGATAACGGGGCGCCGTCGCACCCCCAGGGTCCACCGCACGGATCTCCCAGGGATAATAGGCCTCAGCACCCTTTGTGCTTCTGCATAGGGTACTCCCAAGTACCTTTCGCCTCTGGATCATCATGTAACTCCTCCACAGCCCTGGATGTGGCGACCGTCACAGGCAGGGCCCCCCACCATATCTACCTCCTATATGCAGCCTGAAGAGCTTAGTGCCTCCTGAATGTCCAGAAGAAATAAGTCCATGCCTACGTCGGACAGGTGGACGCCTTCTTCGTCTAGGCAACCAGGGGCTTTGGCATGGAGTTCCCCGTGTCTAATAAAACCAAAGCCCATCAGCTCAGCGAATTTCCGCATAGCGCAGTTTACTTTTCTTCGCGCCCCTTCCACTGCTTGCACAGAGCGAGCACCTAACCAACACCGGCGTGGTGTGATTTCCGACCACCAAAGATCGCAAGGACCCAATAAGTTGCTGATTTTGATGATGTTTACTTTCATGTCCCTTAAGAGAAATCTTTTCCCTAGGCAAGGTAGGTCGTTCCCTTCCACGTGCAGGATGAGCACGTCTGGGGGCTGAGCGTTCCCTTGTAATTCACGTGTTAGCAAACCAAGCACCCCGCTCCAGCGTAAGCCAGTGACTCCATGCCAAAGAAACCGAGTTCTGCTAAACCCATGCTTCCACTTTCTCTTTTCTGCCCTCTGGGCCAACCTGGAAACCCCCTCGTGTCCCAGCACCCAGACCGTTGTTCCTGGTACATAAAGAGAAGTTTTGTATGTAACTATTTATTAAACACACACCAAATCAAATCTCAGCCCAAGATATTCACGCATGGCGCAGCAAACCTCCTGCGAGCCAGCTGCCTTACTGGTCCATCAGGGCAAAATGCCACTGGAGCTCGGGATAAGAAATCAGACCACAGAGCTCATCTGTCACTAACGTGTGGGCAATTCCCCTAGTGTTCTTCTTCTAAAGTGGCTGCTAGCCCCAGAGCTCAGACAAATTACAAATACTTCTCCAAAGCTGCACGGCGACACAGCCTGGTGTCACAACAAGGTGGAGGGGAAAGAGTCCTGACAACCTCCATGCAGGGCCAACAAATGCAGGCACCCTGCTTGCTGACCCAGTGACCGGACACAGTAGACCCGGTGCCTGCTAACCACCCAGCAACACCAAGGGAGTTTGGCTTGTGGCCCACCTGCAGAAGGCCCGATCTCTGCCCAAAATATTTACCCATGGCGCAGCAAACCTCGTGCGAGCCAGCTGCCTCACTGTCCCAGACAGGTCATCATGCCACTGGAGCTCGGGATAAGAATCAGACCACAGAGCTCATCCGACACCAACGCGTGGCCAATTCCCCTTGTCTTCTTCCTCTAACGTGCATGCTAGCCCCAGAGCCCAGACAAATTAACAATACTTATCCGAAGCTCCCCGGCGACACAGCCTGGTGGAGGGAAAGAGGGTGTGTTGCGTGTGGATAGGTACTGAAAACCTCCATGAAGGGCCAACTAGTGCAGTCTACCCTGCTAGCTGACCCTATGACCGGACCCAGAATCCCGTTCCCTGTTAACCACCCGCGTGAGTCTAGATGCATACACCAGAACGGTGTCGGGCTATCATGTTTTGTGTCACCTGCTTCACTGAGATCCCTTTGGGGGCTCCGCCGGGACCCATATGTCCCTGCAAATACTGCGTCCTGCACTAGGCCCCTAATGCCCCTCTCCGTCCCATGAGGACATTTGCCAGCCCGATGCCCCCTCGCAGCTTATGTTAATGGCATAGGGCCCCGCACCCCCAGTCAGAGTATGTTACCCGCATTACTTGAAGGTGACCAGAAAAGAGAGTGGCTGGTCCGGTCCTGTTAAGGCCTGTAACTGGCCGTTCACACCTAGTAGTGACTGTCGTGCCATGGGAAGAGTGACATGAGCACGGGTGTCCCAGAGTACAAGCCCGGTAGGAGGGGGAACTACCAGAATGCAACCTGACCCTGACTTCGGCAGTGGGAACGCCATTGAGTCAAAAAGACTGACAAGACAGATCCCGAGGATCAATTCTTTGTCCCCGCCTGCCCCCTCACCTAATACCTTAGTTGAGCAGCCCACCGCTGGACGCAAGCCTCTCCATCAAGCGTATGAGGCCAGTGAGACATTCGCGCAGGCCACATCCCTTATAACACTGTGTAGGGAATCCCTTCGTGGTAGACGCATGCCATGGCGCCCCCCTGTGCCTGGCCTAAGTTGTACTCTATGAAGCTTAACAAGCAGCCTATACAACCGTATATGCATCCTGTGGAAATCAGGGAACTAAAACTTCCTCCTCTAATTACCTGGTAAGTGAACACTGCCAACGGAAGCCCGACTATCTTACCAGAATAACCACTAAATTGATGCTGTCTGGTTTAAAAGCTTACCCAAGCACCTAGCCAAGGGCCCTCCCTGCGAGTCAACCCCTGATGAGGGACTTAGACTGGGGAAATTATTGTCCCTTGCCGACCCTTCACCAACGGACAGCTAAAGCAATCGCCTACCTGGGCTACCCAGCTTGTTCGGGCAAAAAGTGCTGAGAAGTGCTTGGTGATAGGCCGCTAAGACAACGCCTCCCTATCCTTACGTGGAAATGGAGCGCTAACATACAAACCCGGCCGTCTCATAGTAGAGTCAAACTAAGCCACAGTAACAGCTTTCTTGCAGCAGAACAAGAAAAGTCGCCCCCCTCCATAGCTATCTAGGTGTCAACTGCTATGTGTGACCTTTCCATCAATACCGTGTACTAAGAGTGACATCAAAGGACAAGAATAACACTTCCGTGCCAGCCATGGAACATGCAGCTGAGTCCGACCCAAATCAGTAAATCCACCAAATGACTAACAAAAGACTCTAAAATGTCAAGGATAAGGCTGCATATGTAAGAAATTCCCGTGCAAGACGTATGCCTGTGTGAAACAATGCCGTATATCCGCTACTTTGGGAGTCAAAGTGCCAGTCAATGCTGCTTGGTTGCACAAGAATAGAGGCCAGAATTGAACTTCCTTGCATGGTCCCGCACGAACTAGCCACCCTTAATCAGGCTACCCGGGATCAACCGCTATGTGTGACCTGTCCAAGGTACAGAGCACAAAGAGGGACATTGGTTCTTCCCTGCAGTTTGCATGAAGACTGTTATACCTGTCCCCTCTGGGCCCTACAAGTAAAACCTAGCCAAAACCATTGCAGGCCTACCTGCTAAGACACAACCCAACTGGGTGACGCGTGCCAAAAAGTGTCAAACTAATCTGTGGATGGGAAATTAAACAAACCGATATTACCGATATAACCGTAACAAATTACGATAAGCACTCCTACTATCCCTATCAAGAGGAGGCATGCACGTTGCCTGCTAGAAACATGTGCATGAGACAATTTGTCCCAATAATACATGTACCTACCTTTCCTACATGTTATAAAGGCAAGCCCCATAGACTAACGGTGAAAGATTTTACCCTGCCACATTTCTAGGCTTCTTGGTGCATCCTGTCGAAAGCAATACAGTATTTTGCTTTCCAGGGAGCTGGAACAAAATAGCATGTTACAAGGAACCGAAATGTGTATAGTGGCTCCGCACCCTAGAGGGACTCCAAACTAGGATAAAGGACTACTCTGGAAGACAAAACTCACTAGGTCAATCGGGCCACATTCCTGCTGTTCCACGAACAATCAAGTTCAACACTCCACAACTCGCAACTTTATCGCTGTGTTACACAAGATAAGGGCAACCTGTCAACGTATCCAAACGCCACTAATAATTAGAACCTTACCCTTAAGCGTCACCATCCTAGCACCGTGACGAGCAACACTCTCAGGCAACTCAGCAGCTTCCCTCCCACTTTGCCTGCTGGTTAAAGGCTCAAAACACTGGAAGCTAATAGCTAGGTACCCTGAGTGACCCCTGCTAGCCCTCCTTGCGAGGGGTGGTCCTCATGGACTCCTTTTCTTGCACCATATTGTAGCTGTGCCCTTAGAAGACCTTTGTCGCGCTGCAGTCACCTAATGAGTCTGGCCCTGCGCCAGCAGCTCGCTTCGGCTTTGGACCAGAACAAAATCACCGAGATCCTCCTCAGAGATCGCATACAGTATGTGACCAACACGCCTTATTCCAGTTACCGCAAGCAAGACTATAGCCTCCAAATAAAATCGGGAGTCACAGCCATTAATCAGAACAAGGTCGGGCACAATCCAAATCTACTGATGCCCAACTGCTAATTACAGCCCTGACACATGCACGCGTGCAATTCAGTTTGTTCCGTGCCCAAGTAGCTAGGGACGGCTTCGTCAGCAGGCCACATAATTCTAATGCAACTAGAAACCAGCGAAGTCTTCACACAATGCAATAGATCGGAACCACTTAGTTTACGACACATGCCCTCCTAGGCACCACAACGGGCCAAGCTGAGGTTTGTACAGAGTATCCCAACTTTCAGGGAAAGCACCCACCAACCAATCCACTGCGCCGATCTCCTACACATGCACCTGACCCGCCTGCCATATCCTGGTACTCTACCTGTTCTGCACTATCTAGTGCCTGGAAAACCAGTAAAATAAAGACTGCATGAGAGAGAACATGCAAATGACACGCGAGTGGCCATTGGCAAGCGGGCACAAGTTCTGAAGAAAATTGCTCCAGTACATCCAAATGATGTGCCTGCACATGGGGGGGGGGGGAAGGGAGGGGTGCACTTAGTGCCGCTGCACCTAGGGGGCGCTACACAGATCACGCCTGACCCCGTAGTCTCCTGCTGCGGTTAGCTCCACTAGGATCACTAAGCTCCAGCATGGGAAGCGGATGACACGTTCGCAAGCCATGGGGAAGTGCCACTTGGTGATACCGCAACCCCCTCGAGGAAAGGGGCTTACTCCTCCCAGTGCAAAAAACAACACTGTACAATATAAGGAAAAGGTAGAAAAGGGAGTGCACACCGCTACGTGTTAGGCCATCCTAGCGTTCTCCTCATGCCCCTATAAAAGCCACTTGCGATATCTACGAAGGATTACTACCACTGTCATGGCGCCATACTGTAACCACTTGTGCTACTACCTGCGTGAAACAATTAAGTGAAATGCAACCAGCTGTGAAGCGTGCAAACATAACTTTACTTAAGCGCAGGCTTAAGTGCCCCCCCTTGTTACTTCCTAAGACATTGGAGCCGTGCAAACAAGGACTTGTAAACATGTATAACATGGGACTGCTTTGACTGTGATAACGGTACCGAATCGGTCGCCTACATATCCCCGCCTAAGTACGAAAATGGCAGGCATGTGGAGGGATCAGAGCAATCAAAAGAAACATTTCCAAGTATATTTAAGATAATGACACCAACACTGCTATAACATCGAGACAGCCTTAAAAGTACAACATGACAGTAGCATGTGACTGTGTCACCATCGATGACCGCTCCGAACGTCGGTCTGAAAAGATACTCTTGCCAGCCTAAAACTGGCGCGACCACAGAGATCCATAACCCGCTACAAGTCCACATACCACTCCTTAAAATGGTACGCCTACAACGTCAGATGCGAGGTACCTTCCGTCGCATGTTAAGCCTAAACGCAAAAACCCGGAGCAGAGCCAGGGGTGGAGGTGTCCAAGATGGCCGCTCCCCCCCCGCCCCTCCCCTCCCCCTAGGCCGAGCAGGCCGAGACCCTAAAAGATGGCCGCTCGGGCAGATGACCCTCGTGGCCGGTAATGGCGGCCCCACAAGAAGGCCACTGTCTGCCGATGTACGACCAGGCGTACCCAGAGCAAACATCCCTAGCAAGAACATGAGGGGCACAAGGTCCCCGAGGAAGAAAAGGCAGGCGACTACTCGGATACAAAATTGGCCATAACCGGAGGATCGGAGCGGGGGAAGCATGGACGCACCCCGAAACGAGTGGACCGCCTGCCATATGCGAAACGATAACCCATCATTGGACATTCCTTGGGATAACATACAAGCCTCTTACATATGAGCACCTCTGTAAATACAGTCGGCTGCATAACTTGCACCTGGAAGAAAGTGTAGGTATCAGGGCACAATGGAATTGGACTCTGCAATATTAAAGGCAATTACAGGCAATTACCGTGATGAAAATAACCATCACGGTAGAAAGTAAACCCGCATAGCAAGCAATAATACATCTACCGCACCAGCGCAGCTAGCGCACACCCACGGAAAGCCTATACCATAGTATACTGATATTCACAGGCTGCCAGACTAATAAACGCAAATCCCAGCAATGGGATGCCTGATCTAGCGACCCGACCGAACAATCAGACCGGGGCGACTGGGATGCAAAAGGTGCATAACTGGCCCAGAAAATACGGTAACAGACCCTCCCTGCCTGCTGTATATAAACAGAGGGGGGAGGGGGGCGGGTCGACCAAGATCCCAAAACCTCCCGCAAAACCAGCAACTGGGTACGGTCGCACCAACAACCTCCTGAAAACAGAAATAGAAACAGCGAATTCATTACGCCTCCCTGCACATTTATTAAATGGGCCGTACCCGCAACGATAAAAAACTACCACTAGCGCCACAAGTCGCGGTAAAGCACATTGGCCGCATAAGCTGACATCCGCCATTTTAACCGCAGCCCAATGTATTACCTCACCCACGACTTTCCCGAAATGCATGCAGTGCACCAGACGTCCGTTCCCTGATCGTAAGGGTAGAGACCTTGAGCCCCGGCCCACTTAAAGCCCTGCTAGTTGCCGCCCTAACGAAGCCCCTCCAACTGTGGCACTAGCCGGCTGTGCTAGTGTGAAGATGCACAATACTCGCATGACCGGACCCTCGACCTACGCACATTTCGGCTCCGATACCCGACTCAAACAAATCAAGCCCGTAACTGTCCAGGATCACACAAGATAGGAGTGTGGACTGGAACTCTCTTTTCGGTAACTTAAGGCAAACATAAGCGACTGTTCTATCTGAAGCATAGAAAGGCAAGCAAAATTCTACGTTACCGATACCCCTGCAACTAATTACTAAATGTAAATCGTGGGTCCGCACTCATTGCTAGACATCACCTCTACAGCCTGTGGTTCCGCATCTGCCGAGGATAAATGGCGCACTGAACATTTCAGAAGCACACTGTTTACACGGCATTCTGCAGCCTGCGCGTTAACACTTCACCTATTAATCGCGACTGGAGATGGCCGCAAGGGCCCGAACTCCACTCTATCAACCACCGAAACAATGCGTATGAGAGAGCACAAGTTTGAAAAAAATGTATAAGTACGCCATATTTACAAGCACGTAGTTAGTTTAAACATGTTTTGCACACGAGTGGTTTATATTCAGTAGTGAAATGTATAGAATGTTAAGTAGAGTAACTATAATTATAACGGTGTGAGAGTAATGTAGAAATGTTGGAATATATGTGAAAACCTCATGTTCTCATGTTAAAAGAATCATGTCCGAATTAAATGTAACTTTGAAAATCCAGTATTATGTGTAGGCCTTAGGGCAATTCACAGCAAACCTGAACGTGCTGCTAAATTAATGTGAGATAAGGTTGACATGGTTCTTCCAAATGTACTATTGAACTTAGGGTTAAAAGTATATGCTTTATAGATGTGTTATTTTAGAAACGTATGCTAGTTAAGAATGTTTGCTGTTTAAATCAAGTTAACGTTTTAAGAGTGCAGGGACCTGCTGCATGTAAATCAAGTAGGCCAGAGGAGATAATGTCATGTTGTGTAAATCGTCATGTGCTCGTTAGAGAAGAGGTCGCGAGGTGTCCAGCACCGAGCTTTGAGAGTGTTTTATGACTAAAGATATGGTGGAGTCTGGAATTTGAGGCCCACTGCAGGACGAGCTGTATGCAGGTGCGAGGGTCCTAATCAGCTCGAATGAAAGGGACTTTGTTCAGTGGCGCCTTGCGCAGGCCTGTAGGAGTTTCCAGGAATTTCAGGGGGTATCAGCGCACTGAAGAAGAAGCCTGGGAACCAAGGTCAACTATAACGAGGGTCTTCAAGAGTACCATCATGGAGTTTGCCGCGCAAAGATGTACCACGTGAGGGGCGTCCCAAGGGGCGTTTCTATTGAAAATGTGATTTGGTATTAGGGAAAGAGACCCGGGAGGAGAGCAGGGCAGATGATTTTGGGAGCCTAAGGAAACGGATGGGTAGGCAGATAGGCTGATCAGGAGAGACCCATTATCAGAGAGAAGAGACAAAGAGAAGTGCGTGATCTTCTTAGGAAGTCACCACGGCTGACACCTAGAGGGGTAAAGATCTTGCTAAGTAGGGATGTCACTTAGTGTAGTGTAGGGACAGACTAACCTTAATTTTCTTTTCTGTAATGACTTTGAGGTTGCAACTTGTATCCATTTTGGCAACCCTGATGGTTTTCGAGCTTGTACTTATTATTCTGTTTTTCAGACTCAGACTATTCAAAAAGTTCATGTTTATAGTGATACCAATTTACCTTCTGAATCTCATTTTGAGAAGTTTGTATCTTCAGTTATCTTTGACTTTATATTTAATCTTTAAAACTTAAATTTGGTCAGTGGTCATTTAGAGTGGTGTAAGTTCTTAAATTGATTGACTTATTGCGAGATTACCTTTTACTCCAAGACAGGTACCAACGATTCAGTCGACATAGTTTGGGATTTGGTAAGATAATTAGTAACCAGTAATCCCGCGTTAGCAGTTGGTAGCAGAGTGAGGATGGTTATCTTCTTGAGGAAGGTAATCTAGAGAGGTTAGTTTACCCCAAGGCCCGAGACGCCGAGAGACGAGCAGCGGAAGAATCGTGTGCCGAAAGGTGCAGACGGTGCGAGAAAAGCAGCAGTATCGGAGAGTGAGTATAAAAAGGGTCATGCGTGAACAGATTGCGGTGTTTTGTGTTGTATTTGTATTGTAATGTCTTGCGGAGTTGAATGCCTGTAGTGTGAATGAGAGAAGGTTGTGAGCGCGCGCAACCTGGTAAGCTGGTAACCTGGTAAACGGGTGAACTGGTGAAATCTTAAGTTCAGGCCAGAGCTTAAGTGGTTTTGGGTGTATCGAACATCCAGGGTAGTTGTCGACCATAGTACGGAGGTCACGAGGTACCATTGACCGCCGTGGATCCAAGATAGGGGGAGTGTAAGAGTGAGTGTATGAGTAACGGACGCTGGTCGAAAGTTACTGCGTGTGAGTAACCTATCGGAGAAGGCGATTGTCTGGAAGTAAACGGAAAGACATTTCGCCAAGTTAAGGTGACAACTACAGAAAGACTGTGGGCGTACAGTCAAGAAAGGTGATCGCTTGGACGGAAGTAATCATTTTTCAGAGTATGAATGGGATGCGTGCATGACCGAGGAGACGAGCTGAGAAAGGAGGGGAACTGCTGCGAAGGGGGACGGGTGACGTCGGCTAGAGCCGCGCTCTGATTGAGCGGTTGGTGTGACGTTAGCTAGAGCCGCGCTCTGGTTGGGCGGCTAGCGTGACGTCGGAGGAAAGTCGCGTACGGATAGGCCAGTTAGTGAGAACGGCGCTGAGATTGGTGGAGTGTCATCAGGAAGTAAACAAACGCGGAGAAAAGAGAAATCATGAAGTGTTTTAAGTGTTTGAAAGGGATTTTTAAACGTAAACGAAGTGAACATTATTACGGGGAAGAGGCTCCCCCAGAGGGTACGCCAGCTCATTATATGGCAACGAATGTTGGGCTGCATACGATATTGTGGATTGGGGCTTGGAATAAGCTTACGGAAGGGAATGAGAAAATGCAGTTCCCGAGGTACGGGACGTTTAAATTAGAGGTGTTACATCGGCTAAAAGCAACCATGTCCTCATTGAAACCCTCGCCCAGACCAACACAGTTTGAGGCTCTTAATGCATGGATTAAGGCTGCACACGACCGAAATTTGAACAGGCGTCAACAAAGGCTGACGCGATCGGTAAGGGCAGTGCGAGATTCCAAATGGGATGAGGAGGAAAAGCGTTGGAGGGTACAGACTATTGAGGTGGAGAAAATGTATCCGATGAGGGAGGTGTCAGGAGGAGGAAACCTCATGGAAGAAGACGAGGAAAGCGAGTCGGAGGACAATCTGATAAACAGATTGTTAATGGATAGACCACCTCCGAGAGTGGAGTTGATAGAAGATAGAGGGCTCGCAAGGGAGGATGAGAATGACATAGAGGGATATACACCACTCCCTATATCGGAATGGACACCTATCAAAGGCGGAGAAACACCTCCAAACAACACTGTACAGAGTGTAGTGGGAAGGTTTGTGGTGCAGAAAACGCCAACCACAGAAAGGGTTGAGTCTGTGGGATTGCCAGACGCTCTTCAAGTGCCTGTTACCATAGGACCCATAGTTTCGATCTATAATTCTGAGAGAGATAGAGGGGAACAACAAAGGCAATTGGATAGGGAAAGGATTGAGATGGAAAGGAGGAATAATGTGACGAATGCATGGAAACAATTACCAGGTTCGGTAACATGGAACACCCCATTAGAGACAACTGTCGGTCCCAATTCAGAACAGGGAGGTCCGAGAGGACCAATGGATCTAAGGGGACCACGGCCAAGATCTTTTTCAGAGTTAAGAGCTGATTTGAGGGAATGGGACGGGTCCATAGTATCTCCAAGTAACCGGACAAGAAAAGAACCAGGGTGGGAAAGCAGGGGTAACGGGACTGTATCTCATTGTGGGGCCAGCGAAAGCAGTCAGGGCCGGGAAGGCCAAAGTCAAGAGAATAGAGGGGATGCATGTCCTACAAATCAGAGAGAACAACCGGAACAAAATACTAGGATTGTAGAATGTGAGGAAATGTCCCGTCTCTGGGGGAAAGGAGGAGATGAGGCGGTACGGGCTTTTCAGAATAGGTTTAGGTGCCTTCATCATACACTTGGGGAAGACGTTCAACATTGGAGAAAGGAGAACAGCGATAGGTCCCGCCACGCCTCGAATAATCAGGAATCACAGGGAAGTAGGGAAGAAAGAGGGAGTAATGGAACATCTTACCCTGCATCCCGTGAAACTAGCCCGGATGGGGAGAGAGGGGCTATGAGGCATGAAGGAGTGTTTCACCACCCACCCCGAGAAGACGGAAAGGCATGGGATCTAGAGAGATGGGAACAGGGGAGGACTCCCTATAATTCACCAATACCTAAACGTAGATCTCGGAGCTGGGATGGGAGAGATGCGGATGGAGGAGCTAAATTGAGTGTCTTGAAAGCTGAAATTAAGGCAAAAAGGCTTGATGTTACCAGTTTAAAATCAGATGTTGATGAGATAATAGATGGAACATTGCCTTTGGAAAGGATAGAATTGTATGAACAGGATGAGTTATTGTTCATGGCAAAGGATATTACTAGGAAAGCTAGAGCGTATCATGAGAAACTGACTGATTTGGCAGATAGATATGCCGTGGATTTGTCTAGGACAAGGGCATTACAGAGTAACCACAGATTACAGTACGCAGACCAAGATCTAGATGAGAAGAGAACTACTGGATTAAAAACACACATAAGAGAGCTGGTAACAGGGATAAGAGTGTGGAGGGAACTGGATAAATGGGAAGAAAGGTGGTCGAAAAAGGGCACAGTTAGGCAAAGTACAAATGTGATGACCCCTGAGGGAAGGGTAATGCAGATGGAGGCATTCCCTTTGCGAGAAATATCAAACGGAAATTATGTACATGTGCCCTGGAGTAGAGGAGATTTAGCTGCATTTACCAACTCATTTCCGAAGTTGCGGGACAATCCAGTCGAATGGTATAAACAGGTAGAGAGGTTTGTCAAAATCTCGAAAGTATTGTGGATTGATTTGAACACGTTGTTTGACATCGTGGTCCCATCTGATCTGTGGACCCCTTGTAAGACTAGTGTCGAATGGCCAAATGCTGAACCATTGAGGGATGCTCGGACTAATGGACCGTCTGAGATTGTCATGCGAAAGTATGAAAGGGTAATAGCATGGCTGAAAGATAAGGTACCACCACAGGACATAGATTGGGTAAAAATAGACCGAACAAGGCAGGAACCCAAGGAGACAGTTCACGAGTTTTATGAAAGGTTATTGAAAACATTCAAGCAATACAGTGGACTGGATGTAATGGATCCCAAAGATATAGGGCAGTTTGTGTCAAAGTTTGTCTTGGGGTTGAGACCTGATATTTGTTTGATGATACAGCAACATTTAATCTGTTGGCAGAATAAACCACTAGATGAGATTTTACGTTATGCGAGGTACTGCAGTGACGAGATAGATTCTAAAGCCAAGAATCTAAAGGAGAAATTGATGGTGGTGCAAATGCAGTCCGCTGGGAAGGGTGGCCAGCAGAAGCAGGGGATGGGACGAAAACCAAATGGTCAGAGCAAAGATAATGAAGAAGGGCAGAGACCTAGGATAGACTTTGCCACTTTAAAGAAAACGACAAAGTGTCATCAGTGTCACCAGGTGGGGCATTGGCGACGCGAGTGTCCCTTTAACCCTGAAAATGGAGAGCTAGAAGTAGAAGAACAGGTCCAAGAAGACCCAGTGCAAAAGGTGACAGTCCCAAGTAGTAAGGTGGCCAAAGGGGGGACTTCGGCTCCACGGGCCCAATTCCCACAGCCACCGAAGATAGCAGCTGGAGGAAAGGTCTTTAAACAAATGCCTCTGTTTATCGAGGAAGAAAAATTTATTACATTGATCCATTGACAGGACAACGGGTGAGCAGTGAAGAGGACTGTACCCTCGGGGCAGTTCTAGAAGTGGATCAGAGAGGGCCATTTGTTGAGGCAGAAGTGGCAGGGTGTCCCACTACGTTCTTAGTGGACACTGGGGCTACTCGTTCGACTCTGAGATCAGCGGTAGTTCCAGACTTGCCAATGTCAGGGGAAACAATTCAAGTGGTAGGAGTCGCAAATAAAAGAATGACTAGTCCCTTGACAGAACCAGTGTCTGTGAAAATTGGAAACCACATGAACGAACATCAGTTTGTGGTTTGTGACTCGAGTCCGGTATGTCTGTTAGGAAGGGATTTGTTGTGCAAATTGAATTGCACCATATACTGCACCCCACAAGGAGTGGAGGTACAGACTACCGACGATGATGCTACCTTTAAGGTGGCCAATTCAAAATTCTGTGTAGAACTATATCCTACTCTGACTGTAGAAGATCTTCCCCAAGATTTAAGAGATGCAGTGGTGTCAGAGGTGTGGGATTTCACAGGAGAAGATATAGGATTGATTAAAGGGGTAGAACCGGTAAAAATTCTGGTAAAACCAAATGTCGAGTTTCCAAGAACGCCTCAATACAAATTGTCCCAGGAAACGATTGCGGGAATAAAGCCTGTGATCGAGTCAATGATACAACAGGGAATACTGAAAGAAATCGTGGGCAGTCCTTGTAACTCCCCGATTATGGGTTTGCAGAAACCTAGCGGGAAGTTTAGGATAGTTCAGGATTTACGAAAAATTAACAACATAGTTGTTTCATGTTGTCCCGTGGTACCGAATCCATCAGTGATATTGTTTCAAATACCATGTCAAGCAGAATGGTTCACAGTGATAGATCTTTGTCAGGCTTTCTTTTCAATCCCATTGGATGAAGAGAGCAGGTATCTTTTTGCTTTTAAAATGGAAGATCGCGTTTTAACATGGTGTCGAATCCCACAAGGATTCACAGACAGCCCATCCATCTTTAATCAGTTGTTGAAGAAGAATCTTGAGAATCTAGTACTGCCACAGAATTCGGTTCTGGTACAGTACATAGATGACCTACTTGTTGCGTCAGAGACAGAGGAAGCTTGTAAAGCAGATTCAATTGCCTTACTGAACCATTTAGCTGAAAATGGACATAAGGTATCTCCGAGCAAGTTGCAGTATTGTTTGACAGCAGTACAGTATCTAGGGCACAGGTTAGAGAAAGGGAAACGTAAGGTGTCCCCAGAGAGGATAGAGGCGATAATGAAAATGAATGCGCCTACAACACAGAGAGAAGTTAGAATGTTCCTAGGAATGGTGGGTTACTGCCGACAGTGGATAGTTAACTTCTCACTGAAAGCAAAGCCCTTACAGAAACTGACGCACAAGGAGGTGAGTGATCCGGTACCATGGGATGAAGAATGTCTGGTGGCGTTTTTACAGCTGAGAGACGATTTATGTCGTGCTCCAGCTTTGGGAATGCCCGATTACGAGAAGTCATTTTCACTGTATTGCTGTGAGAGAGAGGGATGTGCTTTGTCAGTCTTGGCACAGACCCACGGTAATGCCCGTAGACCAGTTGCATACTTTTCGGCTACATTAGATCCAGTAGCCGCAGCGTTGCCCGGATGTCTCAAATCCGTTGCTGCAACGGGTGTCAGCATTGAAAGGAGCGAGAGTATTGTGATGGGACATCCAGTAGTGGTGTATGTACCACATTCAGTTGAATTGCTAATGACCAGGACGAAGACGCAGCATCTGACCAATAGCAGGCTCACGCGCTACGAGCAAGTTATACTTGCCGCAGAAAACGTGACTCTCAGGAGATGCTCTGTCTTGAATCCTGCTACTTTGATGCCATTACCTACTGTAATAGAAGGCGAAGGATGTGAAGACCACGATTGCCTTGATGTGACTGAACTATGCACGAAACCCAGACCAGATATTGTGGATGAGCCATTGTCAGACCCCGATGAAATTTATTTTGTTGATGGCTCATGTTTAAGAGACGATACTGGTCGGTTGAGAGCAGCTTATGCTGTTTGTACCATTACTGGAGTTGTGGAAGCCGCTTGCCTGGAAGGAGTACATTCCGCACAGGTAGCAGAGATTATTGCCCTAACTCGTGCCTGCATAGCAGGAAATGGAAAGAGAGTCACCATCTACACGGACAGCCAATATGGTTTCGGTGTGGTTCATGATTTCGGGCAGTTGTGGTCTCAGAGGGGTTACATGACCTCCTCTGGTTCGCCCATTCGAAATGGAGAATTTGTGCGATTGCTGATAGAGGCATTACAAGGTCCTGTTGACATCGCGGTAGTGAAGTGTGTAGCTCATACTAAGAATACAGATTTTGTGTCGCAAGGTAATAGATATGCTGATGAAGTCGCACGCTATTGTGCGGAACAAAGTTATTCTTTCTCAAAGGTGGAAATAGAAGGTGCAGAAGAAAAGACTGAATTAAGTATGATGTTAGAAACTGTAGACACTTGGGAGGATTTAAGAATAATGCAGGAGAACGCACCTGAAACAGAGAAAAAGGCATGGGAAATAGCAGGTTGTGTGCGAAGTGAAATAGGTTTTTGGGTTTCAGCAGATGGGAGAGCTGTGTTACCTGAAGAATTAGCTAATCCCATGGCGAGAGAAATACATGGTCCAGTACATCTAGGAAGGGATGCTATGATGAGAGTTTTTAGGCAGACTTGGTATTGCCCGAAATTCAGAATAGCAGCAGAATCAGTATGTAAGCGATGTGTTACTTGCCAACAGCTGAACGTAGGCAAACGAACACCAGTCACACTGAGTCACATTGGGAGGTCGGGGGGGCCTTTCAATAGAATGCAACTAGATTTCATCGAAATGCCAAGAGTCAATCGCCTTCGGTATGTGTTGGTGATTGTATGCGTATTTTCCAGATGGGTTGAAGCGTACCCTACACGTAGGTGCGATACACTCATAGTGGCTAAATTGTTGCTCAGGGAGTTGATACCGCGCTTCGGGGTGCCTGCCTCTTTGGAATCTGACAGAGGAAAACATTTTAACAGCGAAATAGTGAAGATGTTGTGCTCCACACTGAATATCGATCAAAAGCTGCATTGTAGTTATCGACCAGAAGCTTCAGGAATTGTGGAACAAGTGAATGGCACTTTGAAGAATAGATTGGCTAAAGTAGTGGCATCCACATCCTTGAGTTGGCCAGATGCTCTTCCTTTAGTGCTCATGAGCATGCGCAGCACACCTGATAGGAGGACAGGTCTCTCTCCTCACGAGATCCTGATGGGGAGGGCCATGAGACTTCCTACAGTTCCAACTACTGCTCTATTGAATATTACAGATGATCTGATCTTGGATTATTGTAAAGGACTGTCTGATGCCATCCATTCTGTGTCCCTTCAGGTGCATGCGGCTGAAGTTCCAGCAGCGAGGAACCTGTGTCATGACCTGAACCCAGGGGACTGGGTCTTAGTTAAAAAACACGTCCGGAAGAACTGCCTAGATGTTCGCTGGCGTGGGCCCTTTCAGGTAATCCTGATCACGAACACCGCGGTGAAGTGCGGGGGGCTGCCAAATTGGATCCATGCTTCCCATACTCGCAGAGTTCCAGCACCTCTAGAAGGAACAGCTCCCATCCCAGACGAAAGCCCGGAAGTGGAAGAAGAGTCGCAAGAAGGGATTGAGGCAGCTGAGGGGGTGTCGGAAGAAGTTGGGAACGCATCGGATTCAGAAGAAGAGCGAAGGCAGGACGGCAGTGAGACAGAAGACGCAACTGAAGGAGAGAGCAGAAGTGAATACGACTCAGACTCAGATCCGTATCGGAGCGACCAAGAACCAAGTGGGAGGACAAGAAATAGGAGAATAAGGCTTGGAGCTGCCACTTGGCCAACAAGGAGAAGAAGGCTAAGTTTGAGGTCGGCCCAGGAAGAAACGCTTACTCCTATATCCGAAGACTCAGATCCAGAAGAAGATATCCAGGATCAAGCCGAGGAGGGTCTTAGAAGATCAAGGAGGGTGCGAGTGCCTAGTAGAAGATACTCTACTCCCGACTGGACCTACCTCGTTGCAGATGTCTGGGAGACACAGAACAGGGAGGATCAGGGAAGTGGAACTGATCAGAACTGACCCGATCATCACAGTGCAAATAAGGTTTCTACTGCCAGGAGCGGAGACCGAAAGGTTGCTGACACTCAACATCGTTCATCCTGCTCTCCTGAGTGGAATAAGAAAATTGATTTTAGAGACAGTTGAGTTTCCAGTTTGCTGTTCACGATATCCAATATTGGAGGGAACTCTTCTTCGTTTGGAAATGCTTGAGCGAGTAGTAGAAATGCTAGGAGCGCTTATTGTTGTGGATTAATACCATATTGTGAATGTCTTCAAAGGGGCGCAGAACTGGAAAGGTGAAGAAAGTGATCTTGATTAGAACGGACCCCTTTGTAATTGTGGATGTAGAACTGATAGTACCAGGAGTGGAAATTGAAAAAACGCTAACTCTCAATTTTGTCCGTCCACTTGTCTTAAGCGAAATAAGGAGAATAATCCTAGAAAAAGTTGACTTTCCATGTTGTGGTACGAACTGTCCAGAACCTGAGGGAATGATACTTCGGATGGACATTTATGAAGACGTAGTGTCACTCCTTGAGCCATACATAACTTTAGATGAAAACAAGACTTTTGAAAAGAAATTGTAAACTTGTTGCAAGATAACCTAGCGCCGAGTGGAAGAAGAAAAGTGATAGGGGTTTCATTTTAGTGGATGGAGAAGGGCTAGGGTTGTCTATTTTCTACTGGACTTTGAACTGTTTTGCGGAAACAAATTGTCAAGCTTCCAAGTGTTCAAAAGAGAGACATTACAAGAGAGAAAGACTTTGTTTGAAAACGGGGAAGAAGTGAATGCTAGAAGAAAGAAAAAAAAAAAACTACACTGTTTGAGAACATGGAGGCTGGCAACTCGAACCGCAGGGCAAAATGTATAGCTGTTATACTTTTAGGAGTAGTGGTTTCTCTTATAATTTTAGTGGTAACTGTTTCATTCCTAGCGGGACACGAAGGGGATGAAACCGCAGTTAAGGAGGATAAGGGAGTATCAACACCGAAAACTACCATTATTAAAGAGAAGGGAAACATCAATGAGAAAGACAAAGCATTGTTAGATGCAGAAATAAAAAGGCTTCACACCGACGAGTCACAGGGAAATTACAAGTCAAATGCTTATGCTAAATTGCTTTATGAATATGTTGATGCCATAGAAGTAAAGGATTGTTACGTTTGTATGCAATTACCAGCTTCAGTGGAGGAGGGTATTAGATACCATCATCTTCCGTTGACATATGGAATAACGTGCAGTTTATTGTTGAGCATGTTTTATGGACGAGAAGGATTCGAGTATTATTTCTCGAATTTCGACTCGACATTGCCAGAGGTTCCGAATTTCAAGCATTTGAACAAATGGGACTACTACAAAAGCGAAGACAGATTACACAAATGGTTTATTCCATGGAAAACGTTAGATACTTCACATGCTCGAAGGAACAATCTGACTTGTCAAATATCAGAAGTTGAGAAAAAGTTTATAGCACAGGTAGATACTAGATACAGGAGGCAGAAGATTTTGAAAGCATCAGGACAATGGGAAACAGATTGGACCAAGGAGGAGAGGGCACATCAAAGAAAAGGCAGTATTGGTCCAATTGCTTTGGATAAGGATAAACGGGGAAAACTGTGCATTCACAGGAGTTACTCATATTATGAAAACTTTTATGTAGGTCAAGTCCATTGTGAACATGCCTTTCAATTGGAGTATTACTCTAAGAACTTTATGAAAGGGATGCAAGCAATACCAAATGTATATTTTGTATGTGGAAGATATGCCTATGTGAAGTTACCAGATAATTGGTACGGATCATGCTATCTGGCTGTTGTCTTCCCTAAAATATATCATGTTGAGAATTTAGACACGCCTAAGAAAGAAATATCAACTAGATGGAAGCGAGGGCTGGGTGCAGCAGAGGTAGTTGGAGATGTACTAGGTGCTGCATTCCCTTTCTTAGGATTGATAATGAATGACATTAAGATCAGGAGGTTAGCTACAGTCGTAGATAGGCTATCTGCTAGTTCTGCAAGATCATTGATGCTGATAGAAGGTGAGATGCAATCGATTAGGGCGATGGTTCTTCAGAACCGACTTGCTTTAGATGTTCTGTTAGCAAAAGAGGGAGGAGTCTGTAAGGCCTTGAAGGTCCAGGAATGCTGTACTTACATTCCAGACAATTCAAAGCCTCTAGAGAAGTATATACAAAACATCACTGCCATACACTACGAAATTGAGGACCTAGCAAAGGTAAATGTGTGGGAAAAAGTAGGCCATGGAATGGGTAAAGTTGGAAGTTGGTTTGCCAACTTAGGAAAGGGTATCGTTTGGTACATATTGAAACCCATCATCATAATTGTGATTTGTGTAATCACTTTGTGGGGATTGGTGCATTTGTATCAATGTTATAGAGCAAATAGGTTACAGAGAGCTATGAAGAAACAGGAAGAAGAGTTGACAGCGATGCAGGACACTCAATATAAGAGTCTGAAAGCATTAGAGAGTATGAAAAGAGGTGGAACTGCCCTGTCTTCACTTTAAAAGGTTCTACATTTTTAGTGTCATGGTGATGATGACCCCTGAAGGTCATCAAAGGGGGGACTGAGAGAGCACAAGTTTGAAAAAAATGTATAAGTACGCCATATTTACAAGCACGTAGTTAGTTTAAACATGTTTTGCACACGAGTGGTTTATATTCAGTAGTGAAATGTATAGAATGTTAAGTAGAGTAACTATAATTATAACGGTGTGAGAGTAATGTAGAAATGTTGGAATATATGTGAAAACCTCATGTTCTCATGTTAAAAGAATCATGTCCGAATTAAATGTAACTTTGAAAATCCAGTATTATGTGTAGGCCTTAGGGCAATTCACAGCAAACCTGAACGTGCTGCTAAATTAATGTGAGATAAGGTTGACATGGTTCTTCCAAATGTACTATTGAACTTAGGGTTAAAAGTATATGCTTTATAGATGTGTTATTTTAGAAACGTATGCTAGTTAAGAATGTTTGCTGTTTAAATCAAGTTAACGTTTTAAGAGTGCAGGGACCTGCTGCATGTAAATCAAGTAGGCCAGAGGAGATAATGTCATGTCGTGTAAATCGTCATGTGCTCGTTAGAGAAGAGGTCGCGAGGTGTCCAGCACCGAGCTTTGAGAGTGTTTTATGACTAAAGATATGGTGGAGTCTGGAATTTGAGGCCCACTGCAGGACGAGCTGTATGCAGGTGCGAGGGTCCTAATCAGCTCGAATGAAAGGGACTTTGTTCAGTGGCGCCTTGCGCAGGCCTGTAGGAGTTTCCAGGAATTTCAGGGGGTATCAGCGCACTGAAGAAGAAGCCTGGGAACCAAGGTCAACTATAACGAGGGTCTTCAAGAGTACCATCATGGAGTTTGCCGCGCAAAGATGTACCACGTGAGGGGCGTCCCAAGGGGCGTTTCTATTGAAAATGTGATTTGGTATTAGGGAAAGAGACCCGGGAGGAGAGCAGAGCAGATGATTTTGGGAGCCTAAGGAAACGGATGGGTAGGCAGATAGGCTGATCAGGAGAGACCCATTATCAGAGAGAAGAGACAAAGAGAAGTGCGTGATCTTCTTAGGAAGTCACCACGGCTGACACCTAGAGGGGTAAAGATCTTGCTAAGTAGGGATGTCACTTAGTGTAGTGTAGGGACAGACTAACCTTAATTTTCTTTTCTGTAATGACTTTGAGGTTGCAACTTGTATCCATTTTGGCAACCCTGATGGTTTTCGAGCTTGTACTTATTATTCTGTTTTTCAGACTCAGACTATTCAAAAAGTTCATGTTTATAGTGATACCAATTTACCTTCTGAATCTCATTTTGAGAAGTTTGTATCTTCAGTTATCTTTGACTTTATATTAAATCTTTAAAACTTAAATTTGGTCAGTGGTCATTTAGAGTGGTGTAAGTTCTTAAATTGATTGACTTATTGCGAGATTACCTTTTACTCCAAGACAGGTACCAACGATTCAGTCGACATAGTTTGGGATTTGGTAAGATAATTAGTAACCAGTAATCCCGCGTTAGCACGTACACAACGGCCCGACGTGCCAAAGTTTCCAGCGGTGATTGTGGGGACCGCACACCACCGCGCGCAGCGCCCCACTCCGCCCGGTCAACGTCCCAATGCCTCCTTACTTCCCAAATTAAAACACAATTTAAACTTCTGTTCACCAAAGCACCACCGCACTGTCTGGGCTCCATCGGACAAAAAACGAATCACCATCACTGCGCTCAAAGAATTGCGGCAAGCCGTACCTCACCATCCATGACCCCTCCATGGAATCCAGCACCCTTGCCCACTCCAAACAATAACGCGGACCCACACAAGCGACCCCACATGCCACCGGGCATTCCCGATGCCCTGCACAGGAGGACCTCCCAGGGTGCAGGGCAGGGGAAAGGCGCCTGCGACTGGCCCCTGCACCCTCGCTGTCCCCTCACCTGAAGGCGGCAAAAGATCACACCCCTACGAAAAGTAACTGCAGACAACCCGACTCACCGCAAGAGAAAACCAAGTCGGCAAACGGCGAGAAAACAACACATCGACGCTGGCCCTCCGGACGGAGCAAACAGAGGGCACCCCAACGGCGTCAGGGTGAGGGGACAGCGGACCAACATCGAGGGCAGCAAACAAAAGAGACTGCTCAGGGGCGTGGAGGAGACATAAATACCTTGTCCCCCCACGCCCCCAAATAAATAGCGATGACGTCATGGCCCAGGCAGCGGCCTCCGGCCACTGGACCCCTGAGGGCTGGTGCGCCGGCTTTCCTGTGGCACTACGGTGCCCGCCCTCTTATGAGGGTCACCTGCGGCTCCGTGTCGGGCGGCCTGCATTATGCACGACCAGTCACTCCTTTTATGCACGGCCAGTCACTCCTTTTATGCACGGCCAGTCACTCCCTTTATGCACGGCCAATCACTCCTTGTATGCACGGCCAGTCACTCCCTTTATGCACGGCCAATCACTCCTTGTATGCACGGCCAGTCACTCCCTTTATGCACGGCCAGTCACTCCCTTTATGCACGGCCAATCACTCCTTGTATGCACGGCCAGTCACTCCCTTTATGCACGGCCAGTCACCCCCTTTATGCACGGCCAGTCACCCCTTTTATGCACGGCCAATCACTCCTTTTATGCACGGCCAGTCACCCCCTTTATGCACGGCCAGTCACCCCCTTTATGCACGGCCAGTCACCCCCTTTATGCACGGCCAGTCACTCCTTTTATGCACGGCCAGTCACCCCCTTTATGCACGGCCAGTCACTCCTTTTATGCACGGCCTGTCACTCCCTTTATGCACGGCCAGTCACTCCTTTTATGCACGGCCAGTCACCCCCTTTATGCACGGCCAGTCACCCCCTTTATGCACGGCCAGTCACCCCCTTCATTCACGGCCAGTCACTCCTTTTATGCACGGCCAGTCACTCCTTTTATGCACTTGTACTGTCTAAAGCCACTCATTTAACTGGGAGTTCCTTCAGGCGAGCGCATGAGCTGCAGGCAGCACAGCTCGGAAACAGTGAGCGGTGGTCGCCTCCCTCTGCTGCCCAGCTGTGCCAGCGGTACAAGTGCGCACTGCGCACCCGCACATGTTCTTGACCCATCCCATGGGGTCTGCCAGTGCTGCGCATGCGTCCTCCTTTCATTATCCCATGCAGCCGTGCCGGCAGCACGGGTGCACGCATGTGTGTGCCTGACTCCTTACGTCAGATGCTCGGTCTGGGTCTCGTGTTAATAATCCTGGTGTGAGGGTTGCGGGTGCAAACCTCCCTTGGCCCCCTCAACACTGATTCTCCACAGATGGAGACGGCTTAAGCTGGCTTCTGACCATGTGCTGGTCTCACTGAATGATGCATCTTCAGTGAGCTGCGCAGGGCTGTCCACATTCTACCACGTACAACCAGTGGCGGCCAACACACATATATACGGGTGGGTGGATGGGGTGCAGAGGGGTGGAAGCGCGCGGGGAGTGTGCGGCGGGAGGGCTAATAATAAAAGAAATTGAGGACAAAAACACTTACCTGGTGTTCCCAGCCTCCTCTCACTCCTCTACTGCCAGTTCCTGGTCCCAGCCGCCCCTGGCACAGCATCACGGACTCCCCATCTAATCCCTGCGCTGATCTCAAGAGCAGCGTGGGGATAGGCCTGAGCAGGCTGGTCTGACGATCGCTCAGGCACAGGAAGTCTGGTCGTTTCTCCACCCAGCGGTGCAATACAGCTGGGTGGAGAAAGCCTAAGTGCGCATGTCAGGTTGGGCGGCCTTTGACAGTCAGCTAAACTGACATATTCACATAAAAGTGCACCTACCACTATTCCTCCCCACTCCCATGGCCCGGATATGCCCTTCCCTGCACACGGTGGCTCATCCAGCATCTGAGAAATAACACAATAACAAAAGACTGTTTTCTTTTTTAGTTTCTGGCTCTCAGCCAGTGGGGTGACAATCCTCCGCCATTGATGAGTAGCCGCCGCTGCGTACAACCACAGTCCTTGGCAGGGACATGAGGTCATGTCGGCGGGCGCTCAGTGGCTGGATTCATTCCTCATCATTTTCTCAAGGTCTCCGTTCTGGTCATCTTTGCATGTTTTGTGCTTATAGGCCGGGCATCTGAATTTATGTGACTGTGCCATGATTTTCGAATGATTATAGATTTCTAGAATTTGCCTCAAAATTCATCATCTGCAGCATAATCTATAGATTTTAACCCAAAAAATTGTTTCTAGCTTAAACAGTTCAAATGTTACTGAAAATGTAGCAACACCTATTGCCGCACAGTGGAAGGCCCTTTGCAAGGCTGGACAGGTCACCTTTCTGTTGCTTATTGTTATATTTTGGGTATTAATAAGGTGCAACCAATGCCCATACAGTCTTACCAAGTTTACAAATGTAGGAATAATGCTATTACAATGTTCTGCACAATTCTGAATAATTTGTCGTTCCTTGCCGCATAATTTACACAACCCTGCCACATAATTTGGCCCTCTCCTGCTGTATAATTCCAGTGGCACTGCTTATAGGGTATCAGTGACACTCTGGCTGGATGGAGATCTTGAACCTTGCTCCGTGTCCTGGGTGATGCTTCTGGAAGTCCAGGGATTGTGTGGTCCATATGGCATCTTGAGCAGCATAGAGACAGGCACTGGAGTCGCTAAATAACTAGATACAGCCAAGGAGGTGATCACATTAATGTTTCTAACCATAAAAACCAGGATATGTCCTGCAGTGGATACATTTTGTAAGGATTTCAGTTTAGTGTTTTCATACTATGGCCTTCACCAGTTGCATCTGAGTTTGAGATGCACCTACATACAACACATTAATGTGCTGTTGTTGAGATAGGGGCTACCCGAGTCATTTGCGTGGCACAGCAGTGTTTGGTCAACAAACAAATTTGTCATAAATAAGTAGTTAGAAGTTAGATAAGCCACATACTAACAATCAAAGGTTTCACTCCATTGAGTAACTATCTGGTGATCATAGAAAGACAACTTGCCCCCATTGGGAAATGTGTGGGTGAAGCCGCAGGTGCTTCCATGTTTTGCTATAGTGCTAGCTAGACCCAAGGGTATCAGAGTACTTTACAAGACTTAGCATTGATAGAAGCATTCACAGGTGACATAGTATAACAAAAGGGGACATAAAAAAGTGTAACTTAAAATTCATATCTCAAAGAATAAAGGATAATCCAGCATTACACATCCGAGGTATAGACACTGAATTGGCTCAGGCGGCTATATTGAATGGAATATCACATGAAAATACGGTGCTTGCAAAATAAATAGAAGAATCGTGAGACAGACTCAAACCTAGACTTTAGGAGAGGTCAGCCTTTTTTTGCTATATCAAGCATGATTCTAGTTAAAATGGGAAGGCCATCCTTGATGGAGGAGGATGTCTCACACAGATAAAAGCGTCACGCTTCATCATCAGCATCCTCTCCCCCCCTGAAAAGATGGCACTACCAGGGCGGACTCAACCTCCGTGAAGACTTGGTGGTAGGAGGGACTAAGCGGGATCCAGGTAATCTAAAAATACCACAGGTTCCTCGGTTATTACCTTTAATAGTTAGGACTTGTCTAAAAGCACTTTTCTGGGAGATCACAATTCCTCAGAGCTATCTTCTTATCATCAATATGCTTCTGGCCTCAATAACTAACCTTTCCGGTCCAGGGTACTCATCAGGGCTGTAGGATCCTTACAACTAGACAGTAGGCTCAATCTATCCTATCTGGTAATGCTAGTACATCACCAATACAAACACCCAGGTGATTCCTAACTGAGTTTTCTTAGAACCGACTTAAGCAAACAACCATAGGCTTTAGGGGATACGGGTTGAAGAACCGGGTTTTCTTAGAACCCAGCGGTGCCAGGGACACACCCGAAGGCTTCGAGTTCACCGGTCTTGGCAAACAGAGACACGGAATACTTCTAGGTGGCGTCAGAGATCAAATTTATTAGCTGCAGCTAGTAACAGTAAACCAAGCAATACAACACGGTGTACAACTCAGGAAACTGCTCAATTTTCATAGAGCAAGACATCACCTTATATTCACAATTTCAGCCCATTACGAATGCACACCCACTGAGGCAAATTCTGACGAATCAAGTACATTTTACACACATTATTACATTTCAAGAAGCTCACTTTACATCGTACCAACCCACAAGTTAATTATTAGGACTGTCCCAAATTCGATTACCAGAAGCCGAACAAACCCATTATTGAAAGCACTACACATGTAATGAAAATACATAAGAAAAGGAGCAATTCAGATGTAGAGTAGGATAAGATATGTGCAAAAAACTGAAAGTTAACGATATCTTGAACATTTATTGCCAATTTGAGACAACAATCTACTAGAGAAATTGGCTTTGTGAAAGGGTCAGTTTCAGGTGACGGGGTCAGCATCTTGCAGTTCACTCGCAAGTCGAAAAGTCCATGTTAATATGTACATGAACAACAAAGCCCATGCAGCTTTATTCGTTCGTTTACCTCCACGGCCTACGTGAGGGCAAGACAAAATGGCGTCTTGAGCAACGCAAACAAAATGGAGTCCGGTCCCGAAAACCACAGAACCTCAGCCCCTCCTTTTGCCATTACGTAGGCAATAATAGAAACTCACGTCAATCTGAATCCAGGTCTATATCTATTCCCATCAGATCATCAAGGTGTTGCTGTAACATCATCTTATTATCTTTCACTTCTCTCTGAACGGGTCTCTTCACACAGATCATAGCACAAAGGCCACAAATGGCGGGACCACACTGGATGCATAAGCAACACGAGAAAAGGATCGCTAAAGCCATACCAAAAAACATCAGAATCTTCCATCCCCATTTGGACAGCAGTTCCCAAAACCATCCTATCAATGACCAGTTCCCTTTGTCTACATGTATAGACTCAGCAGACTTATGAAACTTCAAGATGGCTTGGCACACTGTCGGGGCGTTATCTGGTATGAAAACGCAGCAACTAGATCCGATCAATTTGCATATTCCACCTCTATCTGCAAGTATATTATCTAAAACAAAACGGTTCTGTAATGTCATAAGGCGATCCGCTTGAAGCTCAACTGTAATATTGCTAAGGGCACCTGCAGTCTCATTTATAGTGGTCATAACCACTCTCGTAAGCTGACGAATATTCCTACTATTAGCCATAGGACCCCAAAAGGGTAGGAAACCCTTAAAGAAGTCTCCAACTTCTTGTGCAACAGTATCTTTTGCATCGATAATACCTCTACCAAATCTTGTCTTATGGTAATCGAAAGCAGCTGTGTATGTAGGGGGAAGCAAAAATGCCACATAACATGTGCCTGAAAAATCAGATGGCAACCATGTATATGCTCTGTCGTAACAAACAAAAAACGTGCCTTTGGCTGGCACGAACGGTGGAGATTTCTGGGATGTATAGACATAGGTGTGAACACACTCACTCTTACCAAGCTGAGCTCTCGGATTCTGACCATTACCTTGCAGACAAAAATGACCTCGATGGGGTACGATCCAAATAGGAGGAGACCTTTTCTGTCTCTCTTTTTCAGTCAGACTAATACTATATCTCGTCTTGTTCCAACCAACATATGCTCGTACCTCATCTTTAAGGATAGCATTATACGCATCGATATCTCTAATCATATCGACTTTCCCCGTATCAAAGCATTATTACATTATCTTTGACGGAACGTATAGGAGATGCTTCATTCGCATAGATAAACATTGCTTGAAGTGCCCATACTGACCCATTTGGCGAAAAAGGCAAAACCAAATATGGCATACCCTTATCTGTTGTATGTGGCATAAGACCACAAACCCAACAATTCATGGAATTCATGACTAACTGATGCTGATGCAACATCTGTATAAACGAGTTGTTCACAAATTCTGATCTTCGTGTCTGTTTATGTTCAGGCAACGTATGAAACTCATGTGAGGAAACAGTAGGAAAAGAAAGAGTAGGTTGGGACGTAGATGCAAGCGTCTGTTGTGTGACATGGAAAATCCAACCCACACATGCTAACGTAATATTCAAAAGCATTAAAAAACACAATATTAAAAAACATTTGCTACGAATCAAAATACATATTTTCACTTTAGAATTAACTTTCTCAACACTCTTATCAGACTCCAAAAACTCCATCCTCTAACGTGCTACTCAGGGCTATTACCTTCTTCACTTAAGTGTGTGCCAAGATCGTACTAACGACCCTGAACCACAGACCTTGTGTCAATACGCAGTTCACCCCTTAAGGCTGTACCGCGACCATGCAGCTGAGTCCGGATGGTGACTTGAAAAAAAGAAAAAGCAAAAAAGTTTCTTGATCTGACAAGGTGTAATTCACTTTATAAAAATAAAATCCAATTTAAACTTTATTAGTCCATTATACAGTCTTTCACATTCTTAGATTGTAGCGTTCTTTACCAGGCACAGTCTCATCTCGAAAAAGGAGTTCTGGATTCATTGTGTCGATTCTCATGTGTGGCGGCACAGCAGCTTGAAGAACGTCGTCATCTGCACTTTCTGACTGAGTCCAAATCAAATGAGCATCACTAAAAGGTACGAATCTAGGAACTCTTTCTCAATTGGAATCAGCTATTCCCTCCCTCACCCACTGATCATACGGTAAGGGCAAAGGAACTCTTTTACAATGGGTGGCATGCACCCAGTTCTTTTTGCCAGCTACTCTAACAGCAGTCCGAGTAACTAATAAAACTAAGTACGGGCCGGTCCACCTCGGCTCCAAATTCTTGGTCCGTTGAAAATTCTTGGTCAGGACGTAATTTCCAGGTTGAATCGTATGGCCTGGATCTGCAGTAGCTGTCGGCAAACTGTCATAGACCTGTTGGTGGAGAACACACAATTTAGCAGTCAAGTCATGTAAATAACCCACCAACATAGGGTACTCAATGTCACTATATTTCTTGGGACGAGGCACATTCCAAACATTCGCCGGATGACCAAACACAATTTCATACGGGCTAAGTCCCACACGAGAATGCACAGTCGTCCTTGTTGACAAAAGAGCCAACGGCAAGGCATCCGGCCATGTAAGACCAGTGCTCGCTTGAATCTTAGCTAATTTCAGTTTCAATGTGCCATTATAGCACTCAACAAGTCCAGCTGACTGGGGGTGATTCGCAGCATGGAATTTCTGACTTATTCCCAAACCAGACCACACTTTCTTCATGATCTGACCCACAAATTCACTCCCATTGTCCGACCATACAATTCTCGGCAAACCAAATCCGGGGAAATACTCTTTGAGCAAAACCTTGGCTGTAGACAAGGCAGTATTATCCTTTAGGGGGTAAGCCTCTATCCATCTGGAAAAGGCGCAAACAACCACAAGGACATACTTTAAGTTATTGCATCTCTCCATGTGAATGTAATATAACTGTATCACCTCAAACGGATACGTCGGAGGAGCAAAATGACCAGCTTTAGTTCGAGTTCCCTTTCCAGGATTGTATTTCAGACAAATCATACAATGCTTCACCACATTCTCAGCACATTTTGGAATTCCAGCATACTGCCATACTGGAGCCAACAACTTGCATATTCCCTTTGAACTAATGTGAGCCATTCCATGAGCCATAGTAACCACTGGGAGCACATACGCATCTGGCAACAACCATCGCTGGTGCTCTGACATCTCAACCCAACAACCTGTCGAATCCAACATACCCGTACTTTCTCTCCACGTACTCACTTCCTTCTCAGTTGCTTCAGACTGAATCATCTTCACACTTTCTATTGTGTCTTCACACATTCCTCCTGCCATGACCCATCTTGCGGGGCCTGCAACATACACACGGCTCATCATGTCTTTCGCTGTTTCCTTCGCAACTTCATCCACAAACGCATTTCCTCGACCTACATCATCCACAACTTTCTTATGTGCATTACACTTCACAATTGCAATATGCTTTGGGAGGGTAAGTGATTCCAGAAGTTCATTCACTAACTGCCCATGCTGTATTTTCGTGCCATGGGAAGTAAGGAACCCTCGTTCTCTCCACAAACGCCCAAAACTATGGGCAACACCAAACGCATACTGGCTATCAGTATAAACATTCACTCGCTTTCCTTCCGACAATATACACGCTCTAGTCAGTGCAATCAACTCTGCTGCTTGCGCAGAATTCTGTGCTATACGTGCTGTTTCAACAACTGTATGCAAAGTTGTGACCGCATACGCTACAGTCGTTTCACCATTCGGAAGCTTAAAGCATGAACCATCTACCCATAGGGTGCCATCAACATTCGTAAGAGGAGTATCTTTTAAGTCAACTCTAGCCTTCGTTTCTTCCTCTGTACGAAGGAAACAATCATGCTGTTCTTGAGCATCTGTCTCTACAGAAATCGGCAACAACATAGCCGGATTCAACACATTACAACTATTAATGTGCACATGGCTAGCCAACAGTGTCAACTCATAACCTGACAGACGTGCACTAGTAAGGTGATGTGTTTTGGTCCTATTCAATAACGTATCCACTGCATGTGGGACCATCACAATCAACGTATTATCCAATACCAAACCAGCAGACTGTCGGATAGAAACAGCAGCTGCCGCTGTAGCTCTCAGACAACTCAGCGCCGCTTTAGCTACCGGATCTAACATCGCTGAAAAATACGCACATGGACGTTGCTTGTCTCCAAAACACTGTGTCAATACTGACAATGCACAACCTACTCTCTTGTGTACATACAACGTGAAAGGCTTGCTGTAGTCTGGAGTACCCAACACCGGAGCCGAACACAATGCATCACGTAATTCAGAAAAACTTTTCTGACATTCGTCAGATCAAGGAAGAGGATGCGGAGTATCTTTAAGAGTCAATGCCAACAGAGGTTTCGCTAGTAGTGAAACATTTGGAATCCATTGTCTACAATACGAAGTAATACCTAAGAAAGCACAAACTTCTCTCTGTGTAGATGGCACACTCATTTGCGCAATCGCTTGAATTCGTTCTGGGGTCAATCGACGTCCCTCCTTCAACAAGAGATTACCTAAGTAGGTCACTTCTTGGCGGCAATACTGTAGCTTCGAAGGTGACACTTTATGATGAAGGTCAGACAAATATCGCAACAAAGAAAGAGTAGCCTCTTTACAAATCTCTTCATCATCAGCAGCAACCAGAAGATCGTCAACATACTGGATAAGTGTCGCACCAGAAGGCAACACAAAACCATCAAGCTGAGTTTTCAATGCCTGACTATAAATTGAGGGACTTTCACAATAACCTTGGGGAGCTCTCTTAAACCGGAAGCTTTGTCCTGCTAAAGAGAATCCAAAAATATCTCTACTCTCCTCGGCAATCGGAATGCTGAAGAAAGCATTCTTCAAATCGATGACAGAAAACCAAGCAGCCGAAGCAGGAATCAGAGTCAACAAAGCAGTGATATCAGGAACAACAGGAAATTGTGGCACAACGATCTTGTTAACCTCTCGAAGGTCGATCACAAACCGATACACAGGTGGCTTAGAAGCATCAGTACGCTTAAGGACAGGCAAAACAGGACTATTGCACACATTTCCTCTCGTTTCTCAAACTACACCCTTCTCAACCAGATCATAGACAATCGCCAAAAGAACTCTCTCGCCACGCTCGATATCTTATATTGCGGAATACGAGGTAGCCTAGCATTCGACTTGAGAGTAACAACAGACGGTGGAATTTGCAAAAGGCCAACCTCATTTGGACCTGTAGCACAAAGCGTATCAGGAAGTGAACGCAATTCCAGTGGAGACAATCTTTAGACAAATACATTGGAGAAATCACTCTCTTACCTAAGGTAAGGTGTACTCCCGAAGGAGAACAATGTAATGTCGCATACAGTCTTTTCAGCAAGTCCAAACCCAACAGACTCTCACCACAACCAGTCATTAGAATAAGTGGAGCTTCCAATTCAAAAGGACCAATGGAAAGGCACAAAGGACTAGAAACCGGATTACTAACTGGGGCGCCTGAAAATCCTACTGAAACATTGGTCAAGCCAGACAAAGGTGCGCCAGGAAGTTTAGAGTGCATAATAGAACTCTTCATCGCACCAGTATCCAAAAGAAAAGGTTCTACCACACATGATGTAATCACTTTGACATAAGGTCCACTCTGGTCTACTGGAACTGACACTACTCCCTCTCTTTGTCCTTTGCTATCCTAGTTATCATTATAACCAACACTCTCACCTTCAACACAGTAATCCTCAACATAGTACTGGGCAGACTGACCACTCGGAACATTCTGTCTATCAAAATAATTCGCAGAATTCTTAGGGGGAGAGGAACGCTCATTTTGAGGAAACACACCACGTCCCCTACCCCTAGGAGCTTGCTGAAAACCTCCACGACCTCTCTGACCAGACACACCATTCGCACGCTATAACAAAGCCGTGCAATTTTTCTTGAAATGACCTTCCTCTCTGCAATAAGCACGCTGATTAGGACCAGGAAAGAACCGCGGAGCATAGGGCTCAGGCTTCTGTAACAATGTCTGAAACTGTGGAGGTTGCTGAAACTGAGGCTGATTCGTACGAGGCGGATAAGCTTGCTGTAAAAGAACTTTCGTCTTTAGATCTTTAGTTTTCTTCTCCGCTTTATCCTTCTCATCTTTATCCCTATTCTCGTAATATTGTGCAGTAGCCAATATCTGGGCCGACGAAGAAACAGCCCATGAACTCTCAGAGTCCTTCAACTTATTAGAAAGTTAGGGAAGCAAATTAAAGACAAATTTATCCACAAATAATCTTTGACCACCTTCTGTGCTCATATCCTGACCACTATGATCGATAAACGTCTCTTCAAACCTAGTGAAGAAATCAGATACACTTTCGTCTTTCTTCTGCTTACATGCTGCTAACTTATCCCAATTCACTCGTAAAACAGGCATCATCGTTTTCATCAAATTAATCATTCTACCTGGTAATTCTGCAACTAAAGGTTCAGGTTTAGCGCCTCCAACCTGTCGACCATCTGCAGCAACAATATTCGCCCACGTATCTCCTAACTCTGCTGCATGATTCTCATGACGAATCTTCGCCCACAAAGGTTGAGGGACTACATTACCCATCAACATATCAATGTCGGCTAAATTCATAATGCACGCATCTACTGTCTGAGACAACTCTTTGTCATAACCAGCAGGATTCTTACGAGGGTCAGGTAAGGTCTGCTTAAGAGCCAAGACCTCTGCTCTCTTCCAAGGAACATGTACCCATACTCGCTGAAAATTAGCCGGAACAGCATCAATATTATGAGCGGCATCAGCCTGAACTGCGTTTCTCCAAACAGGAGGAACTTCTCTCATGGGATACTGCTTCACCTTTCTCCTAACAGAGGAATCAGGTTCATGCAATGCCTGAGGCGGAAGCCTAGATCTGAAAGCAAGTATCGTCTCTACGGCATCTGTAACATCAGATTCCACTATTGCCCCTTTAGCAAACTCTGACTGAACATCGAGCACATCCTGCGGAATCGGACCCAACTCATTATCTTCCCATTCCTGACGCAGAAAAGTACACATTATATCAAAAACATACCTTTGCTTAGGCGGTTCCCACTGAAAGAAAACATCCATAACCGCTGGCAAATCATACCTTGGAGCATTTAAAATCCACCTACGAGCCAACAAATCCAACACTGTCCGTTCCTCGGAACTAGGAAGCTGACCACGACTCTGCTTACGTTCCGAAACAGAGGTCATATTCAGTGACCCAAACAATGGAGACAACAAATTAACAACAGTTTCAGTCATTCGTTTTCGGGCAGAAGGAGAAGAAGCAGACATAAAAACAGGAGAATGAATATTCGGAGGTGACAAAGGCGTAGCGATAGAAGGAGCAGGAATAGTAAGAGATAGAGGGACGTAAGGTACAAGATCTTGAGGCAAAGCTGGTAGCAAAGCTGGCGACCCTAGAGTGGGTTGCACAGTAAGAGGCAAAACCATCTGAGGAACAATGGGTGGCTGAACAACAGCAGGAGGTTGAACAACAAAGGGTGGAACAACCGGGGGTAATGGAGGCGCAGTAGCACCCTGCACATAAGGAGGCGGCAATCTCAGTAAATGAGAGATCAAAGGATCTTTTTCAAGGTCTTCAATCACTTTCAGAGGAGAAGACGGCAAGGCCGGATAACATTTATCTATGGCCATGCAACGTTGTCTATCTGAGACTTTACTCGCATGCTCTTCTCCATCTTCCTTAAACTGCCTAGCATCTTGTAATACTGACATATTCTTATCTTTCCTATCTCTTTTTGCTTGCTTAATTTCGCGCTGTTTGGATTCCTTTTGCCAAAGGCGTAAAGAGTCAAACATATTCTTAAATAGTGCAACTTCCAAATTATCTAAAATATTTAATTCGAAACTACCATGTTGGGGCCATCGTAAAACACCATCCTTCCTAGTATAGCAGACCCACACTTCATTATAAGTAATAGGACCCACTCCGTGTTTTGAATAGAGCTCATAAGTTGGAGTTCCAACCGGAGGTATCCGACACAAATCCTCTAGTCGGGAATCCCTGTTGCAACCACAACTAAACCATTTCCGAATTTTGCTAAGACCAGGCATCTTATAGCTCACTAATCTAGCTTCCAACTTCAAGGGGTTATCAACTATCGATACACTCGCAAATATACGAGCCCCTCGGCTTCGATTGCTGCAGTAACCGAATCAAACCAAACCAAGAACCAAACAAAGTCGTGGGGGCGACCCACTTATACTTAACCAAAATATCTGTCACGCCACCAGAAGACCGTCTATCGTCTCGCTCTACAAAGAATCAATCAAGGGTCCAAGACAGGCCGACAGTCAGGGCAGCAGT
Source organism: Lissotriton helveticus (assembly GCF_964261635.1). Lineage (NCBI taxonomy): Eukaryota > Metazoa > Chordata > Amphibia > Caudata > Salamandridae > Lissotriton > Lissotriton helveticus. Next base: position 1,188,902,980 of record NC_136072.1, on the reverse strand, counting down.
CCTTCATAGCCGTCGGAAAGCGGGAAGCCTCGCAGCAAAAACCTTCGGTCCACGTCGACATACAGGGGTCGATGAAGGGGCGTCCTTCCTCCAGAATTTTCTCACGTTGCTCCTCACGATCCTCGAGCTTGGACCGGTACCGCTTGATGTCGCCCCATGTTGGGCGCCAACTGAAGACCGGGTTTTCTTAGAACCCAGCGGTGCCAGGGACACAACCGAAGACTTTGAGTTCACCTGTCTTGGCAAACAGAGACACGGAATACTTCTAGGTGGCGTCAGAGATCAAATTTATTAGCTGCAGCTAGTAACAATAAACCAAGCAATACAACACGGTGTACAACTCAGGAAACTGCTCAATTTTCGTAGAGCAAGACATCACCTTATATTCACAATTTCAGCCCATTACGAATGCACACCCACTGCGGCAAATTCTGACGAATCAAGTACATTTTACACACATTATTACATTCCAAGAAGCTCACTTTACATCTTACCAACCCACAAGTTAATTATTAGGACTGTCCCAAATTCGATTACCAGAAGCCGGACAAACCCATAATTGAAAGCACTACCCATGTAATGAAAAGACATAAGAAAAGGAGCAATTCAGATGTAGAGTAGGATAAGATATGTGCAAGAAACTAACAGTAAACGATATCCTGAACATTTATTGCCAATTTGAGACAACAATCTACTAGAGAAATTGGCTTCGTGAAAGGGTCAGTTTCAGGTGACGGGGTCAGCATCTTGCAGTCACTCGCAAGTCGAAAAGGCCTTGTTAATATGTACATGAACAACGAAGCCCATGCAACTTTGTTCGTTCGTTTTCCTCCACGGCCTACGTGAGGGCAACACAAAATGGCGTCTTCAGCAACACAAACAAAATGGAGTCCGGTCCGGAAAACCACAGAACCTCAGGGTAAACTGTCAGGGAGTGGGTGGTGTCCTTTGTATTTACACTTTCATCAAAGGGTCCTCCGCGCTCAGGGACCTAAGCATTCACGCTCCTTGATGTTTGTCTCACGTTTCTTCTATTTATTTGCAAGCACCACACTTTCATGTGATGTACAAGTTTCTTGTGGGAGGGACGTACCGGTGTAACTTCCTCCACCTCTCTTTCTTGTGATAATAGATTGTATTGAAGGGTCTTGTTGGTGCAGCAAACTCAGGAGGGCTGGTTGAGGTGTTGAACCAAGAAAAGCCCACCCCAAGAAGGAGTGTGGGCTTGGCGGTGCTGGAATTATCCGAGTCTACTCTTACCCTCCTTATATAATAAAGTGGACCCGGAAACCTTCGTCTGCAGAAGGACCACCTTTATTACAATAGCCCGGGCTATCGAACAGAGTCCCAAGCTAGTCAGAGACAAAACCCAGGAGGCTGCTGCTTTACTCCGCAGCGAACAAGCCCTATATACATTTTTACTCCACTCTTTTGGCATTCAGCCATTGTTCAATAAGGCCTGTGTTTGCAGTTTATAACCTGATCAAGGCGATGTTTGTAGTTGATGACCTGATCAAGGCGATGTTTGTAGTTGATGACCTGATCAAGGCGGTGTTTGCAGTTGATGACATGATCAAGGCTCGGCATTCAGACCATTGTTCAATCAGCTTGATCAAGGCTTGGTCAGTCAGACCATTGTCCAGATAACCTGATCACGATGTCAAGGAGTTTTACCAAGCAAGAAGCAGAAGATGAAAAACAAGCTTGTTTACCCAGGGCGTAGGTGTCTCATGGCTTTCTGTTGATGAATTGGCCAACTGCAAAGAACGGGGGACTTGGGTATGTGATGGTTTTGAGCATCAGCAGAAATGGAGGCTGTAGGCAGGGGTTTGTCACGTGGTGGCAAGGAATGGAGGAATGTAAGGAAATCATTAGAACCTAGTGAAAACTCATTTTCTTCAGAGGTGCTATATAAAACGTTATAAAATAAATAAATAAAATGTGTTCAGTAGAGTTTTGGAATTCTGTTCAAAGCAGGTATAGCGAAGGTCTTTAGGAAGTGAGTTCCAAATCAATGGAGCGTTACCTGAGAAAGAATGTTTCTGAAATTATTTTTTGTTCAATTTGGGAGCAATAAGAAGAAGTGAGTCAGAGCTTTTTAAAGCCTGAGTTTTGCCCAGTCTCAATAGTTTGTTTTCCAGATATTTAGGTTTTGCGGTGTGCAGGGCTTTGCGGGTGATACAAGTTGTCTTGAAGATACACCTCCCTTCTATTGGGAGCAAGTTGAGGCTCTTGAGAGCAGGTGAGATGTGGTGTAATCTTTTGGCACCTGTGAGGAGTCTAGGGACTGCATTCAAAGTTGTTCTAAGAGTTGCTAGGTGGCTTTTTGGGGTCATAATCAAGTTTCGAGAGGATAAGTGATTGTGCCACAGTCTTTAGGTCTTTAAGTGTGATTAACGATTTGATTTTCTTGAGGTGTTTTAGGGTGTAGAGCACACCTGTGGCAGATTTGCTGATTTGCTGAGGTATTCTTTCATTTACATGTTTTTGTCTAAGATTATCCCAAGAGACTTCATGGAGTTAGAGAGTGTGAGAGAACAGTTAAGAGCATCCATGCTTGTGAGCCATTTTTGGATTAGCAAAGGCTTGTTATTTGGGAAAAAGAGTAACAGTTCAGTTTTATTGGGGTTCAGTTTTAGGTGACAACGCTTAGCCAGTTTTATATCTTGCTTATTGTGGTATTCAGACGGCAGATGTCGCTGTGGGATGATATTTTGTAGTAAAGTTGCATGTCGTCAGCATAAAGTTGATATTTCACCCCTGCTTGGTTCAGGATAGTGTTGAGGGGTTCCATGAAGATGGTGAAAAGGGCTGGGGCGAGGATGGAGCCTTGTGAACTGGTGTAGGCTGTGAGAGACAGCTGCTGATTTCTGTTGTTAAAAACCGACAAAGGGTTCGGGCTCTGAAGCAGTAAGGTCAAGCCTCACTAGAATTCTCATCAAAACAAAAAATACCAGTACTGCAGTATTAGTTCTCGAATGATCCCACCAATGTAGTGACTTCAAACACTATATAGACCAGACTACTTTTTCTGTCTGAAATTAATCTTTTTATGTCAACATTTTTATAATACCAAAACACTTTTTACATTTTTTTATGCACTTGAACACAAAAGACACAGATTACAATGTTGATTCAGTACATTACAAATACAAATTAACTCACTATACAGCTCTCACCTTTCCCACTCATACCATTCAACAATCACACTCATACTCCTATTTACACAATATACATAGAATCATCATTAAAGTGTAAATGAATCAAAGTTCGTAACAGAATTCAAAGGAAAGCGACCTTGGTGTGAGTTTCACTTGACTCTTTGTTTATAATTTCTTCAAAAAAACCTAAGGTCGCGTAGAAGGGCGTCCAGCCGTCTGTTTATTGTTCGTGCACGTGAATTATGCACTTTCCCTCCGCCGATTCAATCCGTGGTTGTCCTGTGTCAGTCAGAGATGGACGCCATTGAGTCAGAGTCCGCCGTACAAATTCAGGTATAACGAAAAATTAAATCTGATAAGACAACAATACATACAAGTTGCATATATTCCACAAACCTCTTCTCTCTCACCCCATGCCACTAATTGGCTAAGATATGTGGTCCTGATGAAAACACCCCTGAGTATGGGTGTTTGAAACGCGTAGACCCTTCTACGCGACCTTAGGTTTTTTTGAAGAAATTATAAACAAAGAGTCAAGTGAAACTCACACCAAGGTCGCTTTCCTTTGAATTCTGTTACGAACTTTGATTCATTTACACTTTAATGATGATTCTATGTATATTGTGTAAATAGGAGTATGAGTGTGATTGTTGAATGGTATGAGTGGGAAAGGTGAGAGCTGTATAGTGAGTTAATTTGTATTTGTAATGTACTGAATCAACATTGTAATCTGTGTCTTTTGTGTTCAAGTGCATAAAAAAATGTAAAAAGTGTTTTGGTATTATAAAAATGTTGACATAAAAAGATTAATTTCAGACAGAAAAAGTAGTCTGGTCTATATAGTGTTTGAAGTCACTACATTGGTGGGATCATTCGAGAACTAATACTGCAGTACTGGTATTTTTTGTTTTGATGAGATTTCTGTTGTGGCGCACAATGTTGTAGATAGGTCGTAAAACATCTCAGGACCGTGCAATTGATACCCGTGCGAGTTTTGAGGGACTCCAGTAAAACTTAGTGGCTGACTGTAGCAAATGCTGCCGATAGGTCTATTAGGATTAGGACGTAAGAGTCACCTACATCTAAAGTTCTAAGAATGTCATCTGATATATTGACCATAGCAGTTTTCATGCTGCACCCTTTTCTTAGTTCTGATTGGTAGGTGTGGTGCAGGTTTGTGTTGTCTTGATAGACTCGCTAATATCCTGTGTGTGATGGTCAATGTTAGAAACCAATGTGTGATCAAAATGTGGAGTTAATGAAGAGCCAGAAGGACTGGTAGTGATAATACACTTATAATCCTGCATGGATATTGAATATATCATGAATTGTCATTCCGCTAATCCTTTTTGGTAGTAACAGTGACTCAAAAACATCTTTGCCTGTAGCTAATGATGGGTGATCCTATGTTTCTTTCGTTGTTATGATTAGGCCACACTAACCATCCCAAGGGGTCAATATTGGAAGAGTTAAGTATGCCATTTTGAAATAAGACAGCTAAGTCTTCAATTGTGTAGTTTGTGTGTGCTTGCCATGTATTATAAGGAGCCAATAATGGAATGGAGGAAATATTCAGATCCTTGGCCGTGGCCAAACCCTAACAAGTAGTCTGTTGTACTGTGCCATTTAAAAATAAGATTTGGGACAAAGTCAGATGTTGGACTAAAAATTAGGTTGGTCGACTCCTCCTAGCATTGTATGATTTAAGTTAGCATTTCCAGCACCATTTTGTATTAGCCGCCACTTTCGGTAATATTCGAAACTAACGACTTTCTCATATCGTGTCTGCCACATCGAAAAGCAGCTGCCAATGTGCCATCTGTAAGTGTATTTCTTCAATGATGATTTTGCTGTGCTATAAATAAACTATGAATAAACTGCCTATATTACTGCATACCTTTCTGTCTAGATAGGCCTGCTCCCACAGCTCAGAATGGTACGGGCAGGCAGAGTAAACTTGAATGCAAGATAATGTGCTCCCGGTCCCAAGATCGTACCTCATCCTTCTGTACCTCCTTTGTTCACCAGGTCCCAGACTGAAACATTCCGGTCTGGACGTGTCTTTAATTGTACTTTCAGTGCCCTCCACTTGCCAATCTTTCGTACCCCAAATGGATTTTAAATCAATTGTGTCCTTTCAATGGTCATAACCCTTCATGGACAAATCGTTCCTGAAAGTCATGGAGTAAACCAATTTAGTATGTGTTAACATAAATTCAGTTTGGGGCGCCATCTTCAATTTATAGAAATAGGACTATGACAGACAGATTGTAAACAGAAAAATACACAAACTTACTTTTTGGACCATCAAACTTCCCTGTAACGGTGTTGGGCAATGCTCCCATTGGGTATGATTAAAAAATGGTCTCTGTGTTTTGTCTTATGTAAATAATGATGGCCATATTGTTGACAACAGAATAAATCTGCATGATTAGCCGAATTCAAATACAAATCTCAGTGTCAAATGCAGCATAATATTTTAAATCAGAAAACAATGAATGAACGGCCTGAACATCCCAGTCATCTGAATGTATGTCGGGCAAAACCACATCTCCCAAGGAAAAACGGAAGATGTATGAAATGTTCAGAATTTTGGTTGGGTCATGGATATCGTATGATACTTTATCCTAGACAATGGCATCGACAACAGGAAACGCTGATATATTGACAAGGACTTTGCCTCTTTTCATTATATAGGACGATATGTGAGGGGCCAGAATTGCATCAACGAAGTTCACAGCAGAGCGTTCATGTAAATAATGGCCATTAATGTGTAGGAAAAATACAGTCACAAATCCGACCCACATGAAGAGCAATATCATCGTAAGCATCATCCAGATATATGTCCATGGCGGGACCAAGTAAGTCTTTTTGAACTAGGAGATGAAAACCCTGGTACGGGTAGGGGTAGGGGGTCTCCGGCACAGAAGATGACAAGGAAGATGCGTCAGAGGAAAAGCTATTACGATCCATATAATAACCACTGGACCCCAGCTGACAGAACAGGGGATGTACTGCCTCGGATGTTTCAGGTATAGTACTCTCAGGAATGTTAATTACGACTTCAACTGGAGGAGAAGCATACTCAATATCCACAGATGTGGATATCGAAGGAAAAACAGGCAATAAATCAATTGAAGTTTACATCTCCCCTTTTGATTGCCGGGGAGCAGCTGAAGAAACAGAACCCATCTGATTCAGTAAAAGATCTCGACATGGAATGCTTGAAGGCATACTATTCATTAACAGCCATATGGTGTACCTTGACATCTTAGAATGAAATGTAATGATTCTCCAGATGACCAGGTAAAGGAGGTAGGATCACGGTACGGGTGCCTTTCAAACCAATGACTCTGACTGGTGTACGGTATGAATTCTTTTCATTTCTGTACCTTTTCTCAGACAAGATCTCCAACTTTAGTAAGCCAGCCAGAAACAGGAATCAGCACCGCTGGATCCACCGAAGAGGACAACTGGTCACTTGCTTGTGAATCACAAGCTTTTTGTAGATCCTGTAACATAGCACAATGATTATCAATGTCAAAGGTGTGGCAGCCGCCACAACCTCTAGACAATCAAGGTCTGGCACAAACATGTTAATGCCAAAGAGCGTTGCGTATGGGGTCCACCCACCCAGAGATCTTCTAGGGAGATTATTTAGGGCACGTTGGACTCCACACAGATGACTCAACCTGGCATGTAGTTACTGTAAACCTATATAGGACCTGCACGTTTAGGTAACATACACTGTAAGTTTGGTGTCTGAACTGATTCTAGACACCCCCACCGGGTATGTTGGCATGTATACCAGCTAGCTCACAGTGCCACTAGAAACTCTTCCTACCAAGGAGGGAATAGTTCTTGGCAACTATCAAACATGACAACCCTGATCCCTCAAGATCGTGGAAACAGTGTCATACTTTTCGCTCAGTCACTCGTGCTCACTTTGTCTCAGAAAGATACACAGAATAAATGATGGGGACGATATCCAATAAGCATTTATTGTACCAGCGTCATACTAGTGTAAAATAGGTGTGCTGAAACAACCATTAGACTGAAACAGATATAAATGATTAGAAGCACAACCAGAGTAAAATGATGGTAGATTTCTACCATCGTGCTAAAACAATGAATACAGGCAAGTATCTAAAATACATAAAAGTAATAAATGCAAACTCCTACAATGCAACCCTAACTAGATGTACCTAAGTGTACCTAGCATGTATGTCGGTGTAGAGCCAAGAATCCCTCTAGGATAAAATCCACCCCAAAACCTGAAGTGAGAGACTGTGGGACCCCGTCTTGGTTTTGAAATGGACACCCCACAAGGGATGTCAAAGCACTGAGGGCTGTAGTGTCTGCGTGCTGGAACCTCAGCGTCTTGCGGCACGGTGTCAGCATGGAAGTCCTTTTCTCCTCTAACTACCTCAGCAAGATATGGTGTTTATATACCCAAAGTGTTACCCTCAGAGGTTCTACCTTGCTGTGTCATGTCGGATGTAGGATGATGGAAGGAATGACCATTATACATAGTTATTATGCAGGAGATGGTAGTCCTGCTGATTTTCCAAGAATTTTCATGCATAATGAATGAGGTTAGCTTTCAGGGAAAAATCTATGTCTTGTAAACTGTGGGGAAGTGTGGCTCAATGGTTAGAGCGGCAGACCCTGATGCAGAGGTCTGGCCCGGGACCAGGGTTCAATTCCCGCCTCGGCCGGTCTTGGGCTCAATTTCTTCGGACCTGATAATTCTCGCCTCAGTGCCTATTCTAATCATGGGTCCCACTCTGCAACTGGGCTATAGCTTGCCTAATCTCCACAACGGCCCCAACAGCGCTGGGATGCCTGGCTTCACCTTGGGGGTGCCCAGGAGTGGGCATTTCACAGCGAAAAGCCAGGAAGGGTTCCACAGCGGTATGCGTACAGCGCCAAGACGCCTCAGGGTATAAGTGCACTATGCAAGTACAAATTCATTTAATTTCATAAACAGTATTGTAAGTAGGTAAAAGGTCAGTCCCAAGAACAGTTAAGTAGTGAATGTTAAGGGAGAATATAGGTGAAAGGTTAGGTGATTACCTGAGCCTATATTGGGGAACCTATATGAAACATAACACCCACTCCTCATCCAACTGGATGACATACTAAAATGTTAATGTGCTTCTAGGCATTTGTATGCAAACAACTAGCAAACATTAGTGTGTTTAAATATTTATTTATTTTTAAATGCTAAAATCGTTTTTTAAGTGGGAGAAGTTTTACTAAAATATGTTCGTATATATAGTTGAACAACTATGGGTGACTTAAAGCCATGCAGTTTTAGCAGAAATTTCTGTTTGTTAAAAATTCCAAATTTGGATGTTTTAGAAAAAGCTGCATTTTTCCTAGCACACGATGTGCCAAATGTTTATGTGCCCTGGCTGGGAGAGGCAATATCACTGTTGCCTGCAATCGCAGACGACGGTCCCTGCAACACCTCACAGATCAGGTCAATCGAGCATAGATGCTCTTCCTTATTCTCCACATAATTACAAAAAGGGGGGTGGTGATGGACAGAGTATCTGAGTTAATCAGAACACTCCTACCCAGTCAACAGATCAGGGCTTGATCCATCACCGTTTTTTAGCTCACTGCACCATCCCAGTTCAGAACCTGGCTATATGCAAATTAGTCTGTCCCTGGCCCAGTGCATCATGGGAACAGGGCAGACCAAACTACCAAGCCAATTCTTCACTGGAAAGGAAACAAGCTTCCGGGGACCGGTTTCTGGCATTACAGCCGTCTTCGGCCCGGCTTGCTTGAATCCTGATGGTGCAATGAGCAAGGGACTCATGTCTGAGCATACCCTTCCACACTCATGGTGGCGAAAATAATTACAAAAAGGGGGTGGTGATGGACAGAGTATCTGAGTTAATCAGAACACTCCTACCCAGTCAACAGATCAGGGCTTCCTTATTCTCCACAGCGGCTGCTGGGGATGTCTGTGTGACAACCAAGGCCTGAGTACTTGTTGAGGAGCCGGTATCCATTCCGACAGGAGCTGGAGCATCCTGTGGTGGCTCTAAGAATGCAGACATCAACATTGGAATACTCTGAAGACACTGCAGAAGATGGGTTGTTATCTGGTCCAGTAAAGCATAAATGTCCGGTGGTGCAACTGATGGAAGAGTTAGACATAGGTCCAACACGCATGCTTGTCTGCAGAACAGACATCAGAGGACAGGCAGAATACAGTCAATCCACCATGGTCGAAATAATAGGAACGAAGATTCATTTAGTTCGTGAAGGCGAGGTGTGCCTCAGATGTAGTACCTTGCGATCACTGTATCAGCACTCCAAACGCGTTTTTTCCATCTCCTTGGTGACTGGGACGTCCATTGAGTAGCAGAAATATGACAAACAGGATACCTGCTATTAGGAACAGGGTCAGCTGAAGCCCTCCAAAAATGCTTTAGAATACGGAGTGTATGAAGTTGGGAATAACTCTGAGGATTGTCTGAAAGGTGCTTAACAGTGCAGAACCTATGGTCTTAAATAGGTGTATTATAACCGTCGTATCAGACATGTTAAAGATACGTTGTACCATTTCTGTGAAACGGAAAGGGCAGATTGTTTGTACTAGTGCCTGTATCTCAGCCGAGGACCTTGCAACCTGGAGATCAAAAGTCTCTCGGCGGAGGTTAAGGGCACGGTTTTCTGTAAAAGCATGGCTTGCATTCGGCTCATAGTATCAAACTGTATAAAGGAAACATTCAACGAAGGCCATATGCTCAGATGTGAGTCCCTTGCTCATTGCACCATCAGTATTCAAGCAAGCCGGGCCGAAGACGGCTGTAATGCCAGAAACCGGTCCCCGGAAGCTTGTTTCCTTTCCAGTAAAGAATTGGCTTGGTAGTTTGGTCTGCCCTGTTCCCATGATGCACTGGGCCAGGGACAGACTAATTTGCATGTAGCCAGGTTCTGAACTGGGATGGTGCAGTGAGCTAAAAAACGGTGATGGATCAAGCCCTGATCTGTTGACTGGGTAGGAGTGTTCTGCTTAATTCAGTTACTCTGTCCATCACCACCCCCTTTTTGAATCGGAAGCATCCCACAGCAACCTAGATCATTCAGCATTAAGTAACTCCCATTCAAGAGTAACCTTAACGCTGGATTAATCACGGCAGCCAGGGACCCTTTCAAATGAAAGGATAGGTTTGCAACTGAACCATTACAGGCCCTGTGAAGCATGATATCCTGGCATATGAGAGATCCACTTAAAGAGTTCTTGCAGTTTGTACCACTTAGAAACACTTCCATATCCCCACTCCTGCATCAAAGTCTGTATGGTAATTCCCAAGATTCCTTGATGAATTCCCTACCCATTGCTTCATATCGCCTGCCTGTTGTTCAAGGCAATACTGTAGTGTTATATGGCCATGAATTAACCCTTCTGTGGATGGTGACTATGCCACAGTAAAAGGTATTGTCTAGTTTTTCAATATGCCGTATTGTATATTTTGCTCCCCTTTGTGCCATCGTTATCTGCTTTTCAGTTAGATTGTATGCAGAAAATAGGGTGGTACTGTTGATAAATTGCCAGGGCACATAACCAGTGTACAATGATTGCAGCATCCAGCTTAATAACATAATAGAACGTAGTTGAGATTGTCCGTGTTTTAGTATGGACAAGTCCTGTTCTAGTATATATATATAGCAGAAGTTACAATGTTGCCCAGTGAATAAACCCTGGATGTTAATGTAGTCATACCATTGTCAACTACAGCTGACGCCTTTTCTAGGTTATTTCTATCTATTTCACGAAGTCTCTCCGCAGCATCACGTTTGAGAGATCTTCCAGATTTCATAATAGCCAGCGTATAAGAAACGTTTCTGATGTGGCTTTCGGGGTCCTAATAAAAAATCCCTTACATCCACATCATCTGAGAGTAAGGATAAGTGTTGTTTCACCTGGGACAATGTCAAGGTTTTTAGCCAATGGAGGCACAACTTCCCAACACTGTATGATGTCACCACCCCTGGATGTTCACTTTGTACATAGCGTTGGTCTGGACTATGGATGCTAAACCCTTTGGTGGTACCCTCGAATCTTGATTGACATCTGTTGGTGTCTGTGGGCCAAACTAACATTTCCAATTGGGGTCTGAAGTATTGTACTGCATGATGTCTATTGTATCCCCTCCATGTGATGTGAAATTGATGTGTGAAGGTGTGGGAATCTGAGGCTCATTCAAATCCCTGTTCTTGGCTAGTCCAAGACAGGATGCCTGTTGCAGAGTGTTAATCAGAAATAGTATCTGCTGTGGAATGTGACACACTCTAAATAGTGCTTCTGTTCCCTGAACTTGCCATTCTATAGAACCCCAGGCTGATTTTATGTCTATAGTGTCCTTCCATAAGTCGAAACCCGGTTCAGACAGTTAGGAAATAAAGGATGCAGAATAAATCTGTTTGGTATTAGTTAGGATATTTTTCTGTGCAGGTGTAGGTGCAACATTGTAGTAATATGAGGTCGGCTCAGAAGTGTTAAACCCGGACAAATAAGAATGTTTCTGTGCAAACGTTTTTGAACTACCTGTTGGTGGTGTCGGGCAATATTCCCTTTGGTGGTAAGGAAAACAATTTGTGAGATAGTGGATTTGTGTAAAAAGTGATGACCATAATGATGGTAACAGTACGTAGTGTTATAGTCTGATGTGTCTTCTAACATTTCATTGCTTGAAAATGCAGCGGATTGTTCTAAATCAGACAACATATTATTTACAGTTTTAAAATCCCAATCATCAGAAAATGTACTGAAGGTAATGATATCATTTAGAGAAATGTCAAATAAATGAGGTATTTTCAAAAGTTCAGTGGGACCAAATACATCGTGATCAACTTTGTCCCAAACTATACCATCAGGAATTGAAACAGCTGTAATGTTCATGAAGGACAGCTCTCTTCATTCACAATGAGATGATGTTTGAGGTTTCAGGATCAGGTTCACGTTGGAAAGTGCAGAGCATTATGGGAGATATTTTCCATTCATGAGTAAGCAAAAAACAATCCAGGTAAGTAAAAAAACAATATTCCAGCTATTATCCGGAGCTGGAGGCAAAGTGATTCTAAGTAAGTCTTTTTCTGAAAAGTGCAGAAATCACAAATTTGTTGCTTACAGGAAACTGGAGCTGGTGTTGTCTCAGGTTTAAGAGAGAAGGTAGCAAAATCTACGAAGTAGCCAGATGCAGTTGGATCTATCTGGTAGCTCAGCAGGTTTTGTTGAACTGGCAGACGTCTCTTGTAGAGGCATATTAATGTAGACATTGGTGTTAGGCCGAATTGATTTTTGTCTTTCAATTGTGTTTTGTAATTCTGGTTCAAGAGGAATGAGTTCCATTTCATTTTTGGAAATTCCATCATTTTGCATTGGTGACTCTTCAAATGTCATGAGTCTTTCTGTCTGTACTTCCTGTATGGAAGCAAGAGGAGAGCGTTGGCTACCCAGGACCCCACGAGGCTTAGTAATATTCAGTATCGGCCATATGGTGTGGTTAAATCAGATCAATGGAGACAAATCTATTTTCTTTTTTGCCGGCAAGAGGTGGAAGAAGTCATGTTCTTTTTCCTTCGACTGCCAGGACAGGTACAGGCTTTCTGTGTGATGGCCCAAATTATTTCTTGTCCTCATCCTTTCCCTAACGAGATCCCCAACTTTTAGGATCCATACAGGTCTTGCCATGACTGATTTGACTTCCCCATTGGCGGTGCGTTTTATTTGCACGTTGCTTATTTATTTATTTATTTATACCATTTATAGAGCGCACTATTACCAACCGGTGTCCTGGCGCTAAAGTGGTAGCTCCCTGGGTTTATAATCTCTGATCTAGCTCGAGAACATGAATAATCAACAGAGACCACCTGAAACAAATATTCAGTACATATTCCGATGGTGTTGGAATACACTCAGTGTGTTAAAATACCCCTCACACACCAAAAGGGCCCTTGGTGTCATGCTTCATCATCGGGGTCTTCCCGCCCCCGCTGCGGGACAGGGCAGTGCTGCGACAAGCGGCTACGCCGGAGCACCTTTTTTTGTGAGTACTATGTGAGTGATGATGGAGTGAGTGTCAGTGGGGTCAGGAGTGATAAACAGTGAAATTAAAAGATACCTGGCCTGGTGTTTAGAAAAAATTATTTAATAGGCACTGGCTGGTATCGTTAAAAGGGGTGAGGCGGAGGGCAAGAACGGGTTACTAGTCTTGCTCTCCTGTGTGGGTCAACATGTTTCGGGGCGACATGCCTCTTCGTCAGGACCGGGTATATAGATCCCCCTGTCACTCACTAATGCGCTCCCACAGATAGAGGGTGTTAGCTCGAGAACAGCCACGTTTTCAGTGTTTTTCGAAATGCCAAAAGATTGGCACTTTGCTTTAAAGCTAAAGGAAGAGCATTCCAAGCCATCGCTGCCCCTCTCACAAAGCTTTGGCCCCCCCAACGCACCTTCCTAATGCGGGAGGTCTTGATCAGCCCCAAATTAGCTGACCTTAATTGTCTTTCCGGCGTATACCATTGGAAGAGCTGCTGGAGGAATTTTGGACCTATTCCATGGAGCGCTTTGTAAACAATGCATAGGGACTTGAACCTGATCCGTTTCCGCACCGGGAGCCAGTGCAGCTTATCCAGCTCCCTGGAAACGGAAGCGAATTTCGGCAGGCCAAGAATAAGACGGGCGGCCGCATTTTGTAGTACCTGCAGCTTATTAAGCAGCCCCTGTTGAGCCTCAAGTAGTAGACTGTTACAGTAATCGAGGCGGGAAAGCACAAGGGCTGACACCACCGTCTTTCTGCTCCCTACTGGTAAAAAGGGAAGGATTTTCCTGATAATTTTCAAGGTCCAATGGATGGATGATGAGAGCGCATTTACTTGGGGTTTATAGGAGAGTTGGTCGTCAATGATTACTCCTAAATTCTTCACCTTTGTAGCGGGGGAGGGAGGGGATCCCATATCTTCCGGCCACCATTCAGGGCCCCAAAGATTGGTATTCTGCCCAAAAAGTAGCACCTCAGTTTTAGAGGAGTTTAATTTTAAGCAGCTTTTTTCCATCCAGATGCTGACTGCTTTCATACAACCTTGAAACCTGGCGGCCACGCCTAGATTTTTTCCCGGGAGCAATGATACCACAATCTGGGTATCATCAGCATACGATGTTAACTCGAACCCGTAGGATTGTATCACCGGGGCAAGAGAGGAAACATAAAGGTTAAATAGGGTGGGGTTTAGGGAGGATCCCTGAGGGACCCCCCCAGGAAGTTCGAAAGGTTTCGACTCGAAATCTCCCATTGCCACCACCTGAACCCTGTTCCTCAAAAAGGCTTTCCAGAATCCCGCAGTCCTCTAAACAGTCCACCAACACATTGTGGTGGACCGTGTCGAAGGCTGCGGATAAGTCGAGAAGGACCAACACAGCTTGGCCTCCTGCATCTAGAGCCTTCCTGACCTCCTCCGTGGATTTAATCAGGGCGGTCTCAGTACTGTGTGTGAGAAGTTGGCCTGATATATGATGTTCACTAGTTCTAGTGACCACCTTGTATCAGTCCAAACAACCCTTATGGTGATTGGTTGTAAGTCAACCTTATAGACCAGCTATCCTAGGGGTAGCATGGACAAAGCAGTCTTAGGCTAAACTCTTTTGGCATGTGAAGCCAGCTGTTTTACCACAATATAACCCCTTGAATACCAACTGAAAGGACACCACACAGGTTGTTATGAAAATAAACGATATATTTATTAATAACAACACCTCTGAACTCTTTATGAGGTCAGAGGGCTAAGCACATGACAATACTACAAAAGAAATACGAGTTCGCACAATATCTACAAGTGTGCCTGAGGGGCACGACAAACCATATACTCAAAACAATGGAATGCGAGGAAGGAAAATACTGTAAGGAGATCCAGAGGCTGGAGGATCGCTGGGACTACGCTACGAACTAGGTAAGTAAGGAGCCGGAGGTCCACGGGACTCACGTGCAGAGTGGGAACTCTCACGCGGGATGCGTACCAACGTCTATGGATGCTACAGTTTAGAAAGTTACGGATTCCGGACGAACCCGGCTGGATGGAGGGAAAACAACAGTGGACCTGGACACTAGGATAGTGCACACAGACTTCAGCACCTAGGAGCTTTAGTTACCTAACCCACAGGCTGCGGGTGCATAGGGCTGAAGTTGCGTCGGGTTTGCTGCGTTGATCCCGGTGATGCCTGAAACAAGGAGTTGCTGGCCGGCAGCCAGATGGAGGAGTCCGGTGGTTCCAAGGATGGAACTGGAAGGAAGAAGTCCTGAAAGGGAAGGGGACAGAGTCTGGGTCGCTAGCCAGTGACGGTGCTGGAACCAGGAGGGAACCAGATGCTGTCGCCGCAGTCAGGTGAAGGAAGGGTCGCTTCTCTCTGTAGCTGCGCGGACCAGGAGCTGCTCTTTACGACCAGGCTGGAGGCATGAGCTGTCCCACGTAGTCTGCTGCTGTCGGCGGTGTCAGATTGTCGATTTGGACAACAGGCCTTGGCTAATGCAAGCCACGCGGTGAAACAAAGATGGTGTCTGGTGTGGACCAGGAGGGTCCGGGGTGCTTCTCTTTCACAAGGAAGCAAGGGCCAGTCTGGGGAACCAGACTAGTAGTGTCGAAATCTTCGGGTCGTCGTTTCAGAGGTCACTAGCCAGCCGGCAAGGGACCAGACAACAGGAAGGGCAGCCACCAAGCAAAAGGTCCCCACGCAGATCACGGGGATGCTGGGGGGCTGGTCTTTGGTGCAGAAGCTACGTCGGTGTGGGGCTTCTCAGTCCCCAATGCACTCACTCGAGGAACCCTCGGGGGTCGTGCTGGAAGCGCTGTGCAGGTTTCTTCAAGATGGCCGTCTCCACGTTGCTCGTCGCACCCACGGGTCCCAGCGGTGCTGTGGATGTGGGTAGAGGTCAGAGAGGTCTGGAGGTCTGGGTCTTGTCGAGCTGGATCATCGGATTCCGGGATGGAAGGACTTTGCAGCAAACCGCACAGGAGCTTGATGGTGCCTGCGAAGCAGGATGGTCACTCCCTGACCATAGGGGAGATTCTTCAGTCTTCTGATGTTCAGGAGGTCGAAGGTCAAGAGTTTCTTCGTGGAAGTTGTCAAGATTAATCTAATTTGGGAAGGGGGCCTGCTCCTACCTTTATTCTAAAAAAAGGGGCTGGCACGCGACTAGGACCTGCCCATGGGTGGGACCAGGAGGGGGGTGGTTACACCCCTCTCCTTTGTCCGGTCTCTCCCCAGCCCAGGGGCTGGTGTGCCTCTGGAACTGGTTTGAGCCGGCATATGCACAGTGAGCACCGGGGTGCCACTTGCAGTCACCTTCCTTTCAGCCCTGCCTACCTGGGATACACAAAATCCTGTCTGGGATGGTGCTGGCACCGCCCCTGACAGGAAACCCTTTGTCCAGGCCTCCCTCGCTGGAAGGACTCCCAGCAGCAGGAGGGCAGACTTGTGTCTCGGTGGCAGCATCCATTTTGTGGAGTTGAGGCTGTGTTTAACTTTTAACCGGGGTTCACAGTTACATACATGTCGTGTCCCTCTAAAGGGTGGAATGCTACCCCCGTTGCCAGAATTGGCAAGGGGGTAGTATTCCAATTCGTATGACACCTTACTCGACATGTTTTGATAATGCTATGCCAAAGTTAGCATTTGACAGCGAGGTTCATAATGCACTTAAGAGTATATGGTATAGCGTTATCATGGAACAGCTATTAGGACTTGGTTCCGCAAGCTGCAAACGGGCTCAGCTCATGCCAGAGCACCATCTCACATAATTCCAAACACTCTGCCTTCAGGATTGATAAGGCCTTCCATAGGAGTGACTGATAGGAATATATGTGTCCATTTTAGGTTTAGATATAGGTATACTATATCTACAGCAAAGGGTGATTACACCACCTTGCCCCAGCTGTCGTGCAGCCAGTTGTGTCAGTTGTGGATGGCCAGCCAGGGGTGGCATAATACATGCTTCAGCCACTGGTAGGCCCTGGGTACACCTATGCCCTGGATACCTAAGGTATACTGTACAGGGACTGATAAGGTGACTCAGTATCCAATTAGATATGTACCTAGGGTACATGGAGTCCATTTTAACAGAGAGAGCAGAGAGCCTGGGGTCCTGAATAGCAGGATCCCAGGCCAACTAAGTCGAAAACCAGCAAAACTCTCAGGCAAAAAGTTGGGGGTAACCATAGTCAGATATCCACCTTCCTACACTGTGGCCTTCCCTGAACCCATGTTGGGCTAGGTCCAAGCCCTGTGTTGAGCGCAGGAAGTCAGATAGTTGGAGGTTCATGGCCTTCTCGATTAGTTTGGCAGGAAGCGGCAGTCTGGCAATGGGCCTATAGCTGTTTGGATCAGTAATATCCAGTGTGGGCTTCTTTAGCAAAGGAGAAATGGAGGCCCGTTTCCAACATGTAGGAAAGTCACCCACATCAAACATCTGCAGCTCGCAGCCGTTTTCCTTTCCTTTCGTTGGGGCAGAGAGACTGATACCTGCTAAACCCACTGGGAGCTGAAACCAGGGATCCTCACCAGCACGCTTGCAGGGGCCGGGACTGCGAGACCCAGGAATCAACGCGCATCAACAATCCAGCGCACCTGGTGTCTCTTCCCGCCCACTTTCATCACTATATCAGCACGCCACAACACGCAAACGCGGGACGCACGCGGGACTAAGGCCGGGGCTAAGCGCGGGCAAAGGGCGGGCCGTTTGAGGCCGTTCGAGGACGGCAGAGACCGGGTTGTAATCTTCAACTATCCCAGTCGCCACCTGGTCTTCTCCACACTGAGGTCGTGATGTGCACCTGGGAAACAAGGAGCAAATCGACGCTGGCTGCGGCAGG
The DNA here is from genome assembly GCF_964261635.1 of Lissotriton helveticus. Taxonomy (NCBI): domain Eukaryota; kingdom Metazoa; phylum Chordata; class Amphibia; order Caudata; family Salamandridae; genus Lissotriton; species Lissotriton helveticus. The sequence goes on along the minus strand of NC_136072.1, from coordinate 1,188,884,930 downwards.
AGCCGTTAAATGTACCATCGATAATTACTTTGTCAAGGCGGGATCACTTCTGATAGATGAAATTTCCGTGCTTGAAAGACGCATTTCCCAGGAAATTGAGTGGGTGAGGAGATCATCAATGGGCCCACTGGCCCTGGCCAAGACCCCTGAAGGAAGGCCAGAGGCTATCATTACTAACCTCGAGGGGCTGGAGGCGAATCTATCAACCACTAGCCCAAACCTTACCAGGGAGGCCTTAAATGACCTTGAGGACATGAGTCTAATGGCCCTACCGGTGGGCCAAATACCACCTATCCCACTTCTAATCCCCAGCTCTGGCTCTGACTCTGCCACAGCCACTATGAGAGAGAATGTTTCGGATCCTGCAAGGGTGGTAAGGGAAGGGGCAATTCAAAAAAAGAGGAAAGGAGGGCAAACAAAGGGGCTTTAGGGCAAAAACACCTAAGGCTACCCCCGTAAATGATGTTGTCACTTCTGGTAGTAACACCCTTGGCCAACTCTCCAAGACTAGTGCGGAGGCTCCCCCAGTACTCATTGCACCAAAGGGTACTTCCTCTCACCCCATTATTATTTGATTGGACTCTTCTAGTGAGGACATAACACTCACAGACATAGGTGCACTTTTTAGGTCCCTTCTAGCCCCCCTTGAAGCTCGGCTGATTAAGATCGAAGCCAGGCTAGTCAACATCGAAAAATCTACAGTCCAGCTGGCAGATAGTCTGAAAATAGAAACCAAGGGAGCTAAAAGGGGGTTGGAACCAAACCACAACTAGGGCACTACGAAAAAAGACACAGTTAATTCCCAAAATACACAACACAAATCCAATAAAACCATGACCCCGCAACCCCAGGCTACAACAAAGAAAACAACCTCGCCTACACTAACCCAGCCATCATCGCATTCCCTCCCAATTACAACCACAGATCCCAAAGTTATTGCTGCTCCCTCATCAGATAAACCGCATAGTGACCCTAAACCCAGAGATAACATTCCAAACAATCCTCGTAAAATTAAACCCATGAACCTACCACCAGAAGCCTCCCCCTACACAGTCATCTTGGTGGGAGTACCCGAGCTAAAATCCACTGCCATAGAGACGATCAACTCCCTTAGGAACAAAGTCATTAACTGGTTGTCCATATATAGACCTCTTCCGCAAGGTACAACTAGCGATGTTCTTATGGTGAGACGAACCACCTGGGTTGGAAACACGAGGAAAACAATTAGAGGTGACTGTGTGGTGGTTAGTTTTAGAGAACACAGGACAGCCTCTTACATCTGTAGCTGGGCCCTTGAAGACCAAGTGAGCCAAATCCAGTCTCTCCCTCTCTCATTCTTCTACCCATCGAACATGTACCACTCAGAAGATCAAAGATGGGGATACCACCAAGAATTATTAGAAGAGTGGGAGAGAGATCGTGATGGGAAGAGGGATACCTACTCCCATTGGAACACGGCCCCCGAATATTTACCTCAATATGGCGACGAAGAGGGATGGGAGATTAGCACCAGGAGGAGGGGTGGAAGGGGGGGAAGAGCCAGAGGAGTCCCGGGACCCTACAGAATCCACCAGCCAGCTTACCTCTAGACCTCAAATAGGTATAGCAGCCTCGAAATGTTTGATTGACTGCTTAAGCCGACAGTTAGGGACCTGCATCAACCAGACGACTTCGAGGTTGGAATCACCCTCTGTGAACAACCCCAAGTTTCACGAGAGGGGATAACTGCTTCTAATGACCTTACGCTGTCTCGAGATCCTGGTCTCCCCACAAATGAGATACTGGGGAATGGTAGGAAATCAGGGCCCGGTCACGAGGATTTGCCTCAAGATCCAACGGCAAACCTCGCCACAAAAGTTTTACCACCCCCAAGACCTCCATTCCTTAACTTGATTTCATGGAATATAGCCGGGCTGGGAAAAAAAACGAATAGTCCGGAGTGGGCTTCTTTTGTCAATTTAAAAGGCATTTGCCTCTTTCAGGAAACTTGGGCAAGAGAGGAACATACACACCCGGGGTTTGCAGTGTTTTCAAAACCTGCTAAATGGGGGGGTAGGGGACATCCATCAGGAGGGTTGGCTACTTGGGTGGCCTCTCATCTAGGTTGCCAGGCTAGAAAATTACCAGTTGACTCAGATGACATACTACCGGTTCTTCTAGAATGGCCAAATTCTACCAAGTTGATGACAATAAATGTCTATTCGCGACCTGTAGTTTCGCAACGCGAATCTAATACCATTGAGGAACTCTCGGCCTTCCTGAGTGAAATTCCAAGAGACCTCCCATATGTGGTTGGAGGAGATTTGAACTCGCACTATGAGCCATTGCCCGGCCTTCTTGATGGACCCTCCCTAGAGGAGGATTTAAGATGGCTGATACCTGCTACGGTGGCACCCCCCCCCCCAAGAGCCTGGACCTCTCTCGCATTGCAGATCACCGCACTCACCCTTAACCATGGTCTAAGGGCTTGTAATGGGTGTGCTAAATCAGATACCCCAAGTAAATGCACCTACAACAAGATAGGCAGGGAATCTAGATTAGATTACGTTCTAGTCCAATTGTCCTGCTGGCAACGAATCATCGATTTCAGGGTACTGGACAGAGGGGATAGCGATCACAACGCCCTCAAACTCGAATACGCCACACCAGGTATCGAGGACTTGGGTCAGGACAAAGAAAGTCCAAAGACAGGGTTACTCCTGGAGAACAACAGGAGAAGAGTCAGGTGGGGGAAACTGGTTACAAGTGGCGATAAGTTACGCAGGCTTTACGCTAGAATTACCCCTGTGCTGGAAAAAGTTTTTGATCTCGGTGCAGATCTGGGGAATGTGGAAAATAGAGACCAGCTATGGCGAACACATGGAGAATTAATTAGCACCATGGAGTTTGATCTCTTTCTAAAGGGTACTGTTAGATCCAGTGGGACGCATAAAAAGTCCTGGTATAATGCCACATGCCGGGACTCGAAACGTACACTACTACTCGCTATCAAGGCGCGTAGTTGCAGGGAGGAGATACAAGCCAGAAGACGAGCATATAATACACTACTGGTAAATGCCAAGGCCGAGTGGGACCAACAATACTGGGAGGAACTCTCTGGAGCATTAGCCACCAAAGATTCTTGTAAATTTTGGCAGTTAGTCAACAACGGGTCAGAAGACCTGTTGTCGGCTATTGAATCCAACATCGCTCCGAGCGTTTGGCAAAATAAATTCCAGTCCCTATACGCAATAGAGGACGCGGCTGTGTCTACACCCTACCGCACTCTAGTTAGTGGCGAGGAGGGCGAACCCTTTACAGGAAAGGAAGTCCGGGCAGCAATTGCGGGCCTGGCAGCAGGTAAAGCACCGGGGCTCGACGGAGTGCCTAGAGACCTCTATAAGCAGGAGCCAGGGATATGGGCTCCCTATCTCCTGCTAATATTCAACGCAATCCTTAGGGGAATGGACGTCCTGGATACTTGGCTGGGCGCAGAGGTGGTCCCAATATATAAAAAGGGTTCCCCTTTCCTCCCAGCCAACTATCGTCCAATAAGCCTTATCGACGTGTCTCAGAAGTTGTTCGGTAGGCTGATTTTGGACCGATTGCAGAATTGGCTTGAGGAAACGGACACCCTGAGCCTATATCAGGCAGGTTTCAGGAGTGGGGTCTCTACAATTGATCAATTGTTCAGATTAAACCTCATGTACTGGAAGACTGCATTGATCGAGGGCGGCACCCTGTACACGGTTTTCGTGGACCTTCGTGCCGCCTTCGATCTGGTTCCAAGAACAAAACTGTGGAGGGTAATGGAAGAGCTAGGTGTTCCCAATGACATTCTTGCAATCTTGATGAGACTACATCACAACAACTTTGCACGCGTCAGGTGCGGGAGAAGTGGCAATCTAACTGAAAGATTCCCCGTTCGCAGAGGGGTGAGACAGGGCTGTGTGCTTGCACCGACCCTGTTTTGCCTCTTTGTGAACGGGGTAATTGCGCACCTGGCGGGAATTGCAAACACCGACGCCCCAAAATTGACAGGCAGCAGGGTGCCCGCAATTATGTTTGCGGATGACACCCTGCTGCTGTCCAAATCCCCGATGGGTATACAGCGGGTGTTAGACGGCTTCTTGGAATTCTGCACGGAAAGAGGACTTGAAATCAACCCGCAGAAAACCAAATTCATGATCCTAAACCCCATGCCCTTCAAGTGCCCAAACCCCCTGCTCGGCACAGTGCGCTTGGAAAGGGTTAACACTATAGAGTATTTGGGAATAACACTTAACCAGAATCTCACGTGGGCGGAACATCAGACAAAGGCAAACATAAAATTGGCCCAGAAGGCAGGTGGTATCATGAGAATTGCGACCAAGTCACCACATCGCCCTCTCAGCCCCGCTATTCAAATCTACAAAGCACAGGCACGGGGGGGGTCACCCACGGGGGAGAGATGTGGGGCCACATTCCATCATCCTCTCTGTTAATCACAGAGAACACATTTTTGAGGCAGCTGACTGCTCTTCCACCAAGTACCCCACTGCTGCCCTTGAGACTGGACCTGGGCGTGAGGCCCTTTACGGAGGAACTAGGGCTCAGGCCACTAACATTTTGGCGTCGCATTTGGAGTAGTCAAGATCTTCTCCACTATAGATCGGAGCTGCAGGAATTTCCATCCCTACCCAACGCAACTAAGATTCCTTGGCTAAAATACATTAAGATAACCTGTGAGATCCTCGGACTACCGGACCTATGGTTAGACTCGGGAAGTACATCCATCAGGATTCCAAGGAAAGCGCTCTCCACGTACTGTCACCTGTGGTGTTCCTCAGGGTTCTGCTCTCTCCCCTTTACTTTTTAATCTTTACATTTTCCCCCTGGTTTTTGCTTTACAGAATATGGAGGTCACTGTATATAACTATGCAGATGATCTCCAACTTATTTTTGACCTTTCCTCCCCCTCAGGGGTTGGCAGTTTCCAGTCCGTCATGCTATTTATCCGAGACTGGATGAACACCAACCAGTTAAAACTTAATCCGGATAAAACGGAACTTGTGGCGACGGGCGGCGCTGCCAATCCCTGGTCCTCTTCTTTCTGGCCCTCCTCACTTGGACCCCCTCCTTCCCCTTCTTGTTCAGTTAAAACCCTTGGGATCATTCTCAACAACCAATTAACCCTTCATTCACACATTAATTCGGTGGTTTCTTCTTGTTTCTTTACACTTCGACTCATCCGGAAAATTGCCAGGTTTTTTTCCACTTCTGCTCTAAAGCTAATTCTGATGGCCATGGTCCTGTCAAAGATTGACTATGGAAACATCATTTACAATGGAGCCCCTGCATATGCCTTGCAGCGCCTACAGTTAATACAAAACCAGGCGGCCCGCCTGGTTTTTGGCCTGTCTAAGTCCCATCACTCGACTCCCCTACTCAAGAGCTTACATTGGCTCCCTATAAAAGAACGAGCCAGGTTTAAGTTGGGGTGTTTGACTTTTCAAGCACGAGCGGGTACAGCCCCAGCCTTCATTAATTCGGCTATTTCTCTCTATGTTCCTTCTAGAGACCTCCGCTCCTCTAGCTTAGCCTTACTAACAACGCCCCGGTTCAAAAAGAAGCGGGCAGGAGGGCAGAAGTTTGCTGTGCTCGCTCCCACCTTCTGGAATGGCCTCCCACTGTCCTTAAGACTCTCTTCCTCCTACATGGAGTTCCGGAGGTCACTAAAAACATTTTTATTCCAGCAGGCTTTTGGCACTTAGCTATCCTATCATCTCTAGCTCTTTTATTTTTCTTTATTTTTTTTTCTTTAGGGACCTCACCAGCGCCATGAAACTGACTCAGTGTACGTGCGCTTTATAAGTTCTTTTTTAAATTAAATTAAATTAAAGCGCTGTCCAGGGTATATTATGATAAAAGGCTTTCTCGAGCTCTCGACGGTGCGCGCGAGGGTTCTTTGTCACTCTGTTTCATCAAAATTAAAGACTCCTACAACCTGGAAAGTGTCTTGGATGGCATGACCCCTGCCCTAACGAGGAAATTATTCCTGCAATGGAGATACGGGACCCTTCCTTTAATGTCCTTCACCAAAGCATGGTCGCGTCGGCCGTCCACGGAAAAGTGCCCGGCATGCGACCATACAAAGGAGAATGAGGCCCATTTGATTTTCTTTTGCCGAGCCTACCAGAGAAGCAGGACATTCTGTCTGGTTCCCCTTCTCAAAAACCTGGGTTTTAGAACACTTTTACCAGCGTACAGAATCTTAAAGACAGACTTATCTCCGCCAATTGTTTTTGCCGTGGCAATATTTTTAACTGCGATGTGGTACACTCGAAATCGACTGATCAAGATGGCTGGAGAACTTTGATAACCGCCACTCTTTGACTTATTGCCAAATCCTAATGCTTTTAACATTAATGATTACTTGTAATTTGATTTTAACCAAATGCAGCTATTTTGTATATCTTTTATGATCTTGTGATCGAAATAAAGATTTGGATTGATTAAACAGCCCAGCTAGAGTATCTGCAATTGGGAGGGCTGCCAGCTTTGCTACTGACAGTGGACAGGGGTCAAGAGGGGAACCCGAGTTAGTAGCTTGCAGTAGTCTGAGGATGTCTGTGGTATGTACTGGTTCAAACACCAGAAATTTCTCTTCCTGAGGAATACTCGCGGGAGACCTGTGAAAGTCCTCTAATACACTCAAGGCAACCTGTGGCTCAAGAGTGGTGAAGATGGCCTGCACTTTGTTAAGAAAGAATTCAGCTAGAGACTCACAGAGTTCTAGGCTAGGAGGAACGGTCACTGGCTTGGGAGTGGCCAGGCCAGCAACGGTATCAAAGAGTTCTCTAGATGAATTCTTTGCCCTCTCAATCTGATCTGTAAAATAGGAAGTCTTAGCCTGCCTTATAAGATCCTTATACATCCTTAGTGAAGCTTTCAATCTGACCTTGTCTGTGTCATTATAGTTGGAGTGCCAAATGCGCTCCAGCTTCTTACAGACAATTTTGCCATCTCTAAGCTCATCTGTAAACCATGGGGCTGACGGGGCCGATCTCGTCGAGCGGCATACTTTCGGCGGGGCTAAGGTACGACAGGCCTGATTGATCCATTCCGTGTACCTGGCAGCCGCTTTGTTCACATCTATTGGCAACACTGTCCTAGAAGACACCAGAAGCTCCTCAAGAGCAGTGCCCTCCAGTTTTTTCCAGGGCCTACAAGTCATTGCGGTGTTCCCACCATGTGTAAGCTTACGCACGGGAGGGCTGAAGACGTTAAACAGCACCGCAGCATGGTCTGTCCAGGCCATGGGTTCGACCTTTACAGATCTTAGGTCAGGATTGTTCGCAAAGATTCCATCTAGCGTGTGTCCCGCCAGGTGTGTCACTCCCTTAACCAACTGAGTAAGTCCTGCCCCGTGCATTGCCTCAGATAGTGTGAGCGTGTCAGGGTCATTACTGTCCTCTAGGTAGAAATTAAAATCACCCAGGGCTATAAAAGAGTTTGCACACAGGGCTTCCTCAAGGATGTTACTCATCTCTTCGAGGAACCGGGCCCTTGCCCCCGGAGGACTGTAGAGAAGACAACCTTTAATGGACTGATGGTTAGATAGCTGGAGCTTAAATCCCATGGCTTCACATGTTTTAAGAACCATAGGCTGAAAGGACCCTTGAATAGAGGCCTGATAGATAATGGCTTAGTAGTGCCCGGGATTCATTCAGATCCTGTAAAACAACCAAAAATGTATTGATGTCAAATGGTTTTTCATCCGCCATTGTGCTTTCATAATCGAGATCAGGTACCCACATTCTTGTCCCAAATAGGACTTCGTATGGAATGACACCTCATAGGGAACTTCTTGGCATATTATTGAGGGCTCGTTGGACCCCGTATAAATGATTAACCCAACTACCACCCGAAACTAATACTCTCACTGTTAAAGAGTGCTTTAAGTCTCGGTTTTTCCTCTCCATGATTGAATTTCCCTTGGAATGGTACAAAGAGGAGTACCGAAATGCTTCACCCAAACTTCCCACGGCTTCCTTGTAAGCCCTAAAACTAAATGCGGGACCAAGGTCAGAATGTAATGTGCCTACTACGTATGTGTCTATAAAGACTCACACATTTTTTATAACAGTTCGAGCGTCAGCCGAGCGCTGAGGCCATACCCATAGGAATCTGAAGCATGAATTCACTGCCACCAAGATGTACTTGTAAGCCCCATCTGATTGTAGGGAGCCTCAGTGGTCCAAATAGACACAAGCAAGTGGTCTGTCTGATTCAAGAAATGGTGTCTGTGCTGTACGCGCCACAGTGGAACCCTTCGTCTGCTGGCAGATGTCGCAATTGAGGACAAAATTCTTCATTTGTTTAATTAACCCTAGCCACCAATAGTGCTGTTTCAGTAAACTGTCAGTCACTTGACTGACAAGTACAGAAAGAAAGTCTGCATGTTTTCACACATAGGGCTCCATTAGACATCTTGTGACAAAACTGAAACTAAAGTGCAGTGAAGGTGCAACACAGAAAATGTGAGTGCACATTGGGCCTTTAAACTGATAGGAAAGTGTAAGTTTTGAACCTCAGCAAACTATTCAAGAACTTGTCAACTATGCTAGGTATGTGAGTAATGCAGCTCAGCAGCTCTTGTGGTTAAGGACACACCCACACCCAGGACACCATCAGACTACAGTGTGAGAAGTGCAAAAAACAGAAGAAAGAAGGCAGCAGGCCTTTTCCATCTCTGAGCCCAGGATCTGGAGCAACATCCCTCAAGACTGCCCCAACGCTGCTCCAACTTAGGAAAGAGTTGAGGCTGAACCTCTTTAAAGAACACTATATCAGGATGTATTAACCATCCTCACCTCAGCTTCCTCACCTATTACTGGCCAACTTTAAGCTTGTTTTTGACCAGGTGCAGTGCTCCGCTGCCTTCTGGCTAGGTTCCAGCTATAAATCTGTACAGATATGTTAATGAGAAGACAGCCATTGATGCATACATTTATAGATATGTTGTTTCTGGATTAGAATCAGTGCTTAATTTGAAGCCAGTGGCTGGTGGCAGAACCACCGGCACCGATTTTTGGGGCCCACATTTATTTTCCTCATCAGACATTTTACATCATCAAGAGAGAGAAAAGCACACAAAGGGGAAAGAAGGAGGAAGTGAAAGATGGTACCTGAGTCACAAACGGAGGAAGCAAGAACCTCCAAGAGTGAAATAAAGGGCCAGGGAGTGTCTGGTAGTGGATTAAAGAGGCCTGAGGAGGATTCAGAACTATGCAGCCTTGGTGTTGATCAAGGGGAGATTTAATTGCGCCGTCCGCGGGTTTCTAAGCAGCACCTTGGGCACTGGCACTCATGCTTTTAAATGAAGCAGGGAATAGAATATTAACTCCTTCCGTGCTCATGACAGCTCCCGGCCGTCAAGAGTCACAGTAGGCGTGTGCTCATGGCGGCCGGGAGCCGTCCGAACATTGCCGCTCCGCCCAGGTGGTGTTAATTCCCCGCCTGTGCGGAAGAATTAATCAGTGGGCGGAGTTCGGAAGGCTCCCGGCCGTCATGAGCACACGCCCACTGTGATTTATGATGGCCGGGAGCCGTCCTGAGTGCGGCGAAGGGGTTAAAAGACAACAGATACATTATTGGCCCCACTGTCATTAAGGGGGTAGATGTACAGATACTTTGGGGGTTATTCCCAAACTGCACTTTGTAGTACGATAAGTAGTACTACAATAGTACTGCCATCCTCCTACAAAACACGAATCACTAACCTAAGTGTGGACGTCTATGGCTCCCTCACTCCTGTCTCTTCCAGGTGGAGACTCTGGCCCAGTGTCGGAGGTGTCCACACGCATAGGTATGCGTTTAGTAGTGAATGTGGGAGGTACCTGGGGGAGTGGCTGCCCTCCCATAAAAATATGGAGGCAAGTGTTAAAAGTTATACTCAATGCAAAATATATTGATATTAAATAAATATTTAACTTTTCCTTTAAACATAATGAAATAAAAAGTGTAAGCCATTAAAAATTAAAAATGATTGAACAAATATAAATTCATAAAATGCATAAATAATCATTGAATACAAAAATGATAGCCGAGGGTGAAAATATTTTAAAAGAAATGTAAAAAATAATCATACATTTAATTCATCTAGTTTCCATTTGGTGTGTGATAACAATTTTTTTTGGTCTAGGTTAATAGTCATTATTTTAAATTGATTTTTATTTTACTCTAAAATATGTGCAATATGCGTTTTTATTAATTATTAAACTTTAGTATTGTTCGCTATATCTCTGCTTCAGTGCCAGAGACCTCTGCCCATGTTTAAAACGTTACTAGTAGTAACTTTACACTCGTAAACCCATTTCTAAAAGGCTCCACCCCCTGTTTTGAGGTGGTGAATACATGTACGTTTAAACCTAGTGGTACATTTACACTCAAAAATGGTAAATAACAAAAAAGTGTAAAGCTACTACAAGTTGTACGTTTACACATGAGTGAAGCTACATATGCAAATTTATATTTTTGAACAGGCCTCCGAGTATCTGGAAAATAATTTACATGGTGGATAAGTTGTAAAAACACCTTGTCTCTGGAAGACAACAGATACACTAATGGACATAGTGAGTGGGAGGAGGGGAGCTAGATGTAGAGATACTTTGTATCTGTAAGACTACTAGACTACAGATACATTAATGGCCATACTGACGGGGGTGCAAGATGTAAAGACACTTTGGGGCCCATTAGGATGTCGGGCGGGGGCAATCCGCCCGACATCCTCACTCGTTTCCCCCCCCCCCCGCCATATTAGTATGGCGGGGGGACCTCGGCGGACGGGAAGACCGTCCGCCGCTTTTCCGCCCCGGTCGCCTTGCGGCCGGGGCGAAAAGTGAATAATATGGTGGCGGTGTCTATCAGACACCGCCAGCCATATTATGATGGGCATTTTACAACGTAAAGGCATGCGGTCTTCACTTTGGGGGCCCCCTGTGGGCCCCCAAAGTGAAGGAGGGTTGGGGGATGCACACGGGGGGTACCTGTGGTACCCTCCTGCATTTGCATATATAATGCGGTAGACACTGCGCGGTGCCTGCCGCATTGTGTATGCAAATGCATACATGCATTTATGGCATTGTGGCGGGCGGTGCAGAGAGCACCGCCCGCCACAATGTTATAAATGCAGGATGTGGCCCCACTGTGGCGGTCGCATCCTAATACCACCCACGGGACCCCCGCCCTTATGGCGGGCGGTCCGAATCCCCGTCAGCCCGCCATCCTAATGACCCCCTAAGTATCAAGTAGACAACTAGGCAACAGATACATTAATGGCCACACTGATGGGGGTGCAACATGTAAAGACACTTTGTATCAAGAAGACAACTAGGCAACAGATATCTTAATGACCACACAGATGGGGGTGCAGGGCTAGATATAAAGATACTTTCTCTCTGGGAGACAACTATACAACAGACGCATAATGGCCACACCGATGTGGGAGGGAGCAATATTTGAAAATACTTTGTATCAGAAGACAACTGCACAACATATACATTAAGGTCAAAACTGAAAGCAAGTGGGAGACCTAGATTTACAGATACTTTGTATCTGGAAGTCAACTAGACAACAGATACATTAGTGGCCACAATGACAGGGGTGGGCAAGATTTAAAATGACTTTGTATCTGGAGGACAACCAGACACGAGATACATTAATGGCAACACTGACGGGGCAGGGAGAGCAAAATGTAAAGATAGTTTGTATCTGCAAGACAACTAAACAACAGATACACAAATGGCTAGACTGATGGGGGCAAGGTGTAAAAATACTTTGGGGCCTATTAGGATGGCGGGCGGATCGCCCCCGCCCGCCATCCTACCCTGAATGACCCCCCGCCATATTAGCATGGCGGGGGGTACTGCGGGGAACGGAAAGACCGTCCACCGCTTTTCCGCCCCAGTCGCCTTGCGGCCGGGGCGGAAAAGGGTTTATATGGTGGCGGTGTCTATTAGACACCGCCAGCCATATTAGGATAGGTATTTGTAAATGCCGGAAAGGCATGAGGAGTCCCCCAGCGGGGGCCCGTTGCGGGCCCCCAGGGACTCCAGGGGGTGGGGGGTGCACATGGGGGGTACTTATGGTTTAGAAATACAACTAGACAACATATACATTAATGGCCACACTGAAGGGGAGATGAGGGAGGGGCCTGATGGGAGAAATAGATGTAACTATACTTTGTATCTAGAAGACAACTAGACAACAGATATACTGACAATGGGAGGGGGGGGGCAAGATGCAAAGATAGTTTGTATCTGGAAGACATTTCGACAACAGATACATTAATGGCTGCAGTGAAGGGGGGCACAATGCAAAAATACTTCTTATCTGGAAGAGAAATAGGCGGCAGATATATTAATGCCAGGCTCACGGGGGGTGGGGGGGAGAAAGATGTCAAATACTTTGTGTCTGGAACACAACGATACAACAGATACATTAATGGCCACACTGATGGTGAAGTGGCAAGATGTAAAAATGCTTTAAATCGAGAAGACAACTAGACAACAGATACGTTAAAGTCATCACTGTAGGCGAGGGGGAGGGGGCTGATCGTAGAACTAGATATAAAGATACTTTGTATCTGTAGTACAACTAAACAATAGATATATGAATGGGCACACTGAAGGGGAGATCTAGATATAGAGATACTTTGTATCTGGAAGACAACTTCAAAACAGAAAAATGTATGGCCACACTGACGGGAGTAAGATATAAAAAAAATACTTTGTATTGAGAAGACAACAGATACATTAATGGCAACAATGACGGCAAGAGGAAGAACTCGATGTAGAGAAACTTTGTATCTGGAAGACAACAGATTAAAGGCCACACAGATGGGGCACATGATGTACAAATTATACTTTGAATATGGAAGACAACTAGAGAACAGATACATTCATGACAGAGGGAATCTAGATGGGACAGATGGAAGCTAGATGTAGAGATACTTTGCATCTGGAAGACAGCTCGACAACAGATACATTAATGTCAACAGCGACGGCGAGGGGGAGAGCTAGATTCACAGATACTTTGTAGCTGGAAGACAACAAAACAACCAATATATTAATGGCACAAGGGACGAGGAGAATCTTGATGTAAATATACTTTGTATCTGGAAGACAACTAGACAACAGACATATTAATGGCCATATTGGTTGACAGGGGAAAGGGGGGCTGATGGGAGAGCTAGAAATAAAAATATCTTGAAGCTGTAATACAACTAGGCAACAGATAGAATAATGGCCACACTGACCGGGAGAGCTAGATTTAACGATATGTGGGGGCCGATTCACAGAACTAACTTAAGACAAAATCCTAAACTTACTACTTTTGGCATTCACAGAAGTTAGGATATTGTCTTAAGTCTTTCTTCAGTCTGTTTTAAGACAAACTTAAGACAAAATCCTAACTTCTGTGAATACCAAAAGTAGTGAGTTTAGGATTTTGTCTTAAGTTAGTTCTGTGAATCTGCCCGTGTGTCTGGAAGACAGCTAGACAACAGATACATTTAATGGCCACACTGGGGTGGAGTGCAAGATGTAAACATACTTTTTATCTGTAAGACAACTGGACATAAATACATTAATGGTATCACTGACAGAGAGGGGGTGAGCTAGGTGCAAAGATAATTTGTAGCTGGAAGACGACTTGAATGGCTGCAGTGATGGGGGGCGGCAAGATGTAAAAATACTTTGGGGCAGATTTACAAGGCCCTTGTACCACTTTTGCGTCACTTTTAACACGGGGAAAGAGACGCAAAAGTGGCGCAAGGGGCGTGTAAATATGCCCCTTTGTATCTGGAAGACAACTTGACCACAGATACACTAAAGGCCACACTGACACACTGGGGGTGGGGGAAGGGAAGGTAGTTGTAAAGATATTTTCTAACTGGAATACAATATAACAAGACAACAGATTCAGCAAAGGCCGCGCTGATGAGGATGGGAGGGTGGAAGGTAGATGTAAAGATACTTTGTATCTGGAATGCTACCTAACTCGAAAACAGATACAATACAGGGCAGGGCACTGCCAGACACACACAGATCTGAAGACACCCCGTTTCTGGAAGGTAACTTATGATTCACTACATGAATGTTCAGACAGCCTGGCACCGAGGGGCACAGCCTGGCACCAGGGGGCACAGCCTAGCACAGAGGGGGCAGCCTGGCACCAGGGGTCACAGCCTGGCACCAGGGGTCACAGCCTGGCACCAAGGGGCACAGCCTGACACCAGGGGGCACACCCTGACACCGAGAGGCACAGCCTGGCACCGAGGGGCACAGCCTGGCACCGAGGGGCACAGCCTGACACCAGGGGGCACACCCTGGCACCGAGAGGCACAGCCTGGCACCGAGGGGCACAGCCTGGCACCAGGGGGCACAGCCTGGCATCAAGGGGCACAGCCTGGCACCAGGGAGCACAGCCTGGGACCAAGGGGGCAGCCTGGCACCGGGGGGTGGCACAGCCTTGCACCAGGGGGCACAGCCTGGCACCAAGGGGCACAGTCTGGTACCAGGGGGCACAGCTTGGCACCGAGGGGCACAGCCTGGCATCAGGGGGCACAGTCTGGTACCAGGGGGCACAGCCTGGCACCGAGGTGCAAAGCCTGGCACCAGGGGGCACAGTCTGGTACCAGGGGGCACAGCCTGGCACCGAGGGGGGCACAGCCTGGCACCGAGGGGCACAGCCTGGCACCAGGGGGCACAGTCTGGTACCAGGGGGCACAGCCTGGCACCGAGGGGGGCACAGCCTGGCACCGAGGGGCACCATTCGAAAGTGCTCTCGGTGCGTCAGGATGCACGGACCCCAGGCCCCGGCTGGCAGGGGCGCTAAGCTGTGCTCTCTCCTCATGTCTGCTCTCCACAGACCGGAGCTGTGGGTCTGTGCGCCGCACCCACCAGACAAAGGCTCGGCAGACACCGTCACCAGCCCCGGGGCCCAAAACCTCACAATAAAGGCTGCGAGGGGCCCTGCCGTGACTCACCATCCCGGCCCAGGTGCGCCGCACTTAGATGAATTAAAGCGCCTGGAGGGGAAAACGACCGAGAATAGAGAGGGGGAGGGGGGGGGGGCAATGCATTACCAGACTGGTGCACGCGCTGCTCCCGAGGCCCCAGACTTCCACCCACGGAGAGTTCACGGCGCTCTGAAGTAAACAAGGCCTTAAGGCGCCATTTCATTTCTGGTGCTCGCTTTGAGGTTTTCATAAAGCGCTATCTGCCGCTCGCTTGCAGTTGTGTTCAAAGCGCTTGGTGAGGGGGGTTTGGCAGGGGGGCTGCTGTGGCTTCTCCTGCTGGTCATTGGTCCAATTACTGAAAGAGGCCTGGCGTGGCCCTCGTGATGGTGATGGGGAGCCTTGTCTGTGGGGCGCGCAGTGGGGGGTTCACCATCATAGTGTGTCCCTTCAGCTCCTACGGCAGAGGGTGGCCTCTCAGCGCTGTCCTGGCCAGGCGGGTCGGAGAAGCCGCTGAAGCAGGGTATTGCGCTGATGACACCTATGGGTATTTGAGCGCTTTATAAGTTGTTTTAACATAACATAACATGATGTAGTGAAGCGCTTCACGGCACTTTAGAAACAGAGCTGGACTGTGAGTCTAGGCACTTTTCAGCAGTAGCAGCTCGTAGTGGGAGTGTTGCGGGCGGTGGGTAGGGGCAGGGTAGTAAACTCTGGCATACGGCGGACTGGAGGTATGTACATAAATAAAGAAATACAATGAATTACATTGCGCGCGCTGCAACGCCATTTGCGTTGCAGCACGTGCAATGTAATTTGTTTTATTTATTTATGTACTTACCTCTGGTCGGCCCTATGCCAGAGTTTACTACCCTCCACCCTGCCCCTCCCCGCCCTACCCCACCACCCGCAACACACCCACTACGAGCCGCTACTGCTTTTCAGTATACAAGTGTTTTACGGGCGCCTTCTTGCCGAGGAAGGGGTGTGTTCCAGAGCGCGGAGCCTTTTACATGAAGTCACCATCTTCAGCCACTTCTTTCTGAGTGGCCAGACCGAGAGGAGGATAAGGTTCATCTATCGAAGGCAGCGGAGTTTGTATGGTCTGAATAACTTGGCGAGATACCCGGGGGACAGTTGTGCAGGGGCTTGTCAACAGTGCACAAGGCGATCCATCGTGCAAGGGCTTGTGAACAGTGCACACAAGGGGAGCAGTTGTGCAGAGGCTTGTGAACAGTGCACTTTCCTGCACTGTAAATGGACCCGATTCACAAAAGTAATCTGAGACAAAATCCTAACTTTACGACTTTCGGTATTCACAAAGGTCATTTAGGAGTAGTAAAGTTGTGAATACCAAAAAGTCGTGAAGTTAGGATTTTGTCTCAGATTACTTTTGTGAATCAGGCCTGATGTGCTTGGTTGGAGCCTATGTGGTGTCAGGAGTAATGTGGTCTTTGTAGTGGAAACTGAAAATGGACAAGGCTGGGTCTTTAGAGGTGCTTTGGAGTCTTAAGACCTTAGTGACCAGAGGGGTGGCCTGACAGTGCCAGGGACCCCCCCAATAATTCTTGACTCCACTAAATTCAACTGGCAGCAGACTAGAGGTTTTATTTTTTTATACACAAAATAGTTGCTCATTTTAACACTATCTTGACCTCTTAATATGTTCATCATGCAAGCTCATGTTAGAGTCACTGGAATTATGCAGCAGGAGAGGGTCACGTTACGCAGCAGGGTTCACAAAAATATGGTGCAAGAAAAAAGTAAATTATGTAGAATATTGTGGCACATTTTGTGATAGAATTACTTATTACAATATTTGCAGTTTTTGCATGTTACTACTGTCCAAGCAGAGGATTCACCCACTAGTACCAGTTTAAAATTCAAATCCAGGAATAAGCAAATGAAAAGTGACCAGTCAGCTTCTGTGAAGGGTCTTCCACTGGACTTCAACATGTGTTGCTGTCTTTTAGTAACTCTTGATCCGTTTGAGATCGAAGCTAAAATGTATTTTTGTTAAAATAACAGATGATGCAGCAGATGAGTAAACCTATACTTAAGCACAAATTGCCACAAAATTGCATTATTACAGTGGCCCTGGCTAATGTTAACGGCCAAAGGAAATGATGGACGGAGCGTTGACAATACAAACACTCACCCCCAGCCAACTGATCTGGGTTTAATCCATCACCATTCTTTAGCCCACTCTGCCACCCCAGTTCAGACATGGCCATATGCAAATCAGTCTGACCCTGTGCCTCATGGGACCAGTCCAGCCCGAACTGCCAAGCCATGTCTTCCATGGACCGGAAACAAGCTTCCGAGGACTGGTTTCGGATTCATAATCCTCATCAGCCAGGCTATCTTGAATCCAGTGGCCAAGTGAGCAAGGGACTCACGTCTGAGCATACCCTGCCACACTTAGGGCGAACAAAGCGATACAAAAGGGGATGATGGACGGAGCGTTTGGGCAAATCAAACACTCACCCCCAGCCAACTGATCTGGGTTTAATCCATCACCATTCTTTAGCCCACTCAGCCACCCCAGTTCAGACACAGCTATATGCAAATCAGTCTGACCCTGTGCCTCATGGGAACAGTCCAGCCCGAACTGCCAAACCATGTCTTCCCTGGACCGGAAACAAGCATCCTGGGACCGGTTTCTGGCATTGTTAAAGGCCTGCACTGCAATGTCAAAATTACCAGGTGAGCAGTGAAGCCGCCCCTGCATTAAGTACACAAAGCCTGATGTGAAAAGTAACTACAACCCTGTATGAGACACTGTTATATACGTGTTAGTGAAATGCATGACACGTTTGTGAGCGCTCACTCTTTTCAAAATATTTTTGAAAGTGCAGGTGAAAATTTATCAATTTTGTATAGATGTCAGCGTAGTTCTGGAGCTTTGGCACATTGATGTATGGACTCTCGAAAAGTGTAGATAAGTAAATAAAATGGGAAAAATGTATAATCATATATTAGCAAAATAATGTAATGATTACAACAAAGTACCAAATTGTGAGATGGAAAAGTCCTCTGCATGGTAATGGACGTGTAGTCCTGCCCTGAGTGCCCAAACGTACTGCGGTCTGGGTCCCTCATGCTTATTTTTTGTTATAGGCGAACACGGATCACACGTGTGTGCATTGACATAAGCCTGTCTCACGGATTGCGGTCTTGTCAGACCAGGAGCGGGACTAACGAGCTGCCTCATAGTGGTAGAAGGCTACCGCCTTCACCAGGAGTTGAACAGCACAAGCGCGCTGGTGGCAGCGCACAGTGTAGTGACCAGTGGTAGTGAACAGGGCCCTTTGAACCCGTGTCACTGGAGTGAGGCCTGCAGGCTCGCTCACTGTTTGAAAGTTCTGCAGCTGTTTGCTGAACTCACTCCTGGCCTACATCAGGTGGATGTGCAAGGGCGTGGGTGACGGAAACGTCCTGAGTGCATGGGTGCTCCCAAGAAGGACACTACACAAGGGGTGAAGTGTGGTACGGAGTACGCATGGTAACTGTGTGTATGCTGACAGTGTGTGTTTTTAAAATAACACACTGGTACAACACAGAAGGGCTGCAGCACTGAACAGTGTGCACAGACTGCATGCATGTGCTGCATGTAGTTATGCTTGTGGCGGCATAACACATGATGATAACAGTGCTGTGTGGTAAGTGTGCTGTGGGTGAACACTGAGTGCAAGAGTGCCTGTAGTGGTACATTATGTGGAGTACTTTGGGTTCCATTTTGGGAAGCCCAGGCCTGCCTGTGGAAACATGAGGAGTAGAGGAACCCCCCCCCCCCACTCCAGACAGATTTGTGTTTTGCTGCATTTCTGCATGCTGCGACGACATGCACTGGAGGATGTGAGAGGCAGGCTCTCTCTCTGAATTTCAAAAGGATGATCTTTGATTCAATGATAGATCACGAGGATGGGGCCTGGACACCTCTCGGGAAGAGAGATGGAGCTGAACAGAGAATCATAAACAGTAGTGCAGGGAGCCCAGGATTAACCTTTTGATGCACTGTGGCTGGCATCCAGGTGCGCACTCTCGTCACTCCCGTGAATCTTGTTGTGGGTTAATCAGCTGCAGAGTCTTGCCTGCTGTGACAGACATCCTTCAGGAGAAGGAAGAGAGGGGAAAGGTGTCTATTTCAAAGAAACAGAACCGAAACACACAACTTCAAAGACTCAGACGCGAAATTAAATTTTGTGTTTGGAAAAGTAGTGGACTTTGAGACCCCAAACCTTTTCTGCTGATCAACCAGATGGGTTGTGTGAGGAGGAGTGCATGCAGTGCCAGTGACCCATATTCCAGGTGGGGACGCTGAGGCCAAGGGTTCAGTCTGTTGTAAATTGGCAGCGATTGGGTTAGCATTAGCAGAAGCCATCCTGTATTTAGAAGTTATCTTATCCGTTTTGTGGAATCTATTTTGTATTTCTGGCAGCCATCTTGTCTGCCATGTGCTACCACGTGCGTGCCATGTGCTCTGTCCTACCTTGCTGTTGTCTGCTCTTGGAATCTGCCTAGAGACAGGTTATATTTAGCTTCTTCTGCTTCGCACATGCTCAGTTGAGCTTGCAGCTGTCCATGCAGCTGCTGTCAGTCTGTAACTGTCAGGAGGTGTTCACCAGAATTAGCAACTGTTAGCTCCTCCCACTTGTTGACTTTGCATTTTCTGTATGACCTTATATGTAACTAAAACCTTCTTGTTGTATTTGTACCGCCTTCTTTTGATCCCCTGTGTGGGTATAAAAGGACCAAGCTCCTTCCATTCAGTGTGCTACTTCATACACTACCGAAGGGTGTTGTGTGAGTGTAGTTCCACCTCATGAGGTTAATAAACACTTTGTTTTCTATTCCAGTTTCTGTGCCAACTCCTATTCTATTGGTCTGAGTACTTGTGCAGAGAAGGGCGAACCTCTAGCACTGGTAGGTCTTGCTGAGACCCACCACTACAAATTGGCGCCCAATGTAGGGCTCATCGACGACTCGGCTGCCCGAAGGAGTGGTCGAAACGGAGGATTGGAATCTCGCTTGGACGATCACTGCCCGAGGAGACCCGCGTCTTGGCAACCACAGCGTTTTTCCTCTCTTTCTGATCTGACCATCCAGGTTCCAGGTGGTGCCGGTCCTCGACTGAGATCTCTTCTGTTGATTCGCCGTGCAGTGACCATTTGGCTGATTTTGAGAACTTGGCAGTTGGAACCTGGACACCAAGTGATTGGTAAGAGTCGCTATGAGGCACTTGCTGTTGGTTTTTGAAGCCTGGGACTGGTAAGGTAGTTTATGTCAGGTTCCGCCGTTATGCGCCTGCCAAGATGCAGAAACTACATTCCCCATGCTCCTCCACTCTTCCGGCCAGGAAGTACATCTGTGGGCGAGAGACGCTTCCGGGTGCGTGTTATTCAGAATTTTCCCGTCCCCGGCGTGAGAGCGGCTGCTCTGCACGCCAGTTCCAGGTTCCAGCTTCTTCGTGCGGTATTGGTGAGTCTTGGATCGCCGCGCTGTCCGGAGAGTCTCCTTTGCCCTTCGCTCTGACTCCTTTTCTCCCTATGCAGTCAGTTTGCTTCCTCTGCAGGTAATGCTTGACTAAGACATTTCAGCAGCGTCTCGCGGCAACAGGTGTGTGGTGCACTTAACTCATGTCGGTTGACTAGCATTGTCCGTATCCGTATCGTACAATCCTTTGCTATTCTAAGGCTCCTTGTTTTTAGGTATTGATGTGCGGAATACGGTGGCGGTCGAAACCACGTGTTACTGTACATCTCTGGCAGGTATAAACTTGAACTATTTAGCGGAGCGCGGTAGTGGGAATAACTACGCGTTACCGTGAATTTCAGTTGGATTCTGTGTATGGAATGAAACAGAACTCAGTGGTGGTCGCAACTACGTTTTTCTGTTGTAAGGCCTTTTCTTTTGTTTATGGTTATCAATACTCTGAAGAGTGGAGGGGCGGAGTGTTGTGGTTATTGCCTCCTACACACTTCCGTGTCCTATTTACCTTGTATGGAACTGATTTGTTTTCATTTGACCTCATGGACCCCAAATACATCGTGTCCTCTGAGCAGCTTGTGGAAGTTCCAAAAGGCTGTGTTGGAGTGGCTATATTGGTTCATTATCAAAGGTCTTTTCTTCATTTATCTGCAGGTATATATGTGCATATTTAGCAAGACTTTATGAGTGTAGAATTGTGTAGAAAGCAGCATACATTTGAACGTGTCTTGTTTTCTATTACAAAGTATTATGGTGAGCGACCCAATATACCCTTGCGGGCTCGGGCAATACTTGTTATACAAGATAGAGGACCAGCTAGGGATTTTATTCTGTTATTATTTACCAGCGTAAAATGACTCTGTTATAAGAAATCAGAATACCTAAGACTGTTATTAATCAGTAGCTGTAATGCATTAATAAATTCAGAAAATTAGTCACATAGGATCTAGTAAATACAATGTTACCACACTAACACAGTAAATAATACGAAGAAACCAGGGTTTTATTTTGTCTGAGGATTATTATTTTTTCAAGACAAACAAATTTTTATATACAAAATCAAACTTTTACTAAATAGGGTACATACAGTAATTGTAATTAGATATACAAGGTACAAGTTATTTTCACCTTTAATATATCTAAAGAAAAGTCCAGACTGCTAAACACAAAATAACACTATGATTTCAACTCAAAACAGAAGAAAATCAAAAGATGATACGATGGATTACATGCAGACTTGGACTGAATAGTCGACGTTTCGGTCTTGTAAGGAATTGATCATAAGACCATCATCAGGACAAAGAATTTCTACATACAGTAGATGACCCTCTGTTGAAAAAACAAAATTATATTAACATATATTTATACCTGGTTAAAACGATTTTTATAAAATTTCATTCCCAAAACTGAACATTAGGTTTTCAGAAGGAAAATTATATTGCACTTTTATGTAGTCGGTGTGGCGGCTACACAAAGCATATTCTTTAAATTTTAATCAAAACATGTGTCATTCAATGTCGACAACCGTAGATAACTCACTTTTACATGAATAGAGATAAATCCTTTCTCTATGAACACAGCTAACCGCAATTCCAATTGTTTTGGCGTTGTGGGACACAGAAATTGATTCTTTTGTATCCAAATTACTGCAAAAATAGAGAGGGTGCTGCTAGTTACATTTTTATACAAACGGCGTAACCATTATTCACCTCCAAGGAAGTGCCCAATTATATTTACCTCGTGTTATACACTGTAGGTATTTCTGTTATTCAACCAGTTGCCTTATAGTTGTTAGTTGATGAGGGAATACCCGTTCAGTTCTATTTAAAAGAATTAAAAGAAAGCCATCATATCCAATCATTGTATTAGGTTTTAGTTAAACATGCAGATTTTATGAAAGTCATTGTGTTATCAACTCCATTTCTAATGGGTTGGAACGCATATTTGTAGGTATTTAAACATGGCTTACAAAATGCATACCCAGAGAGTGATCTAATCTCGTAACTTTATAATTGGGAGGAAGCATGTCTACCCATTGTAAGGAAGATATTTAACAAACCTCAGGCACTTTTTGTTTTGACATGTACAAGCTAATTCAAGGATTTAGATGTATCCAAATTTTAAAAATACTTCATGTAATTAAAAGATTGTAATCACCCTGGTCATGTGTCAAGTTTACTCTATGTACTGAGTCTACTTAGCATCACTTGCAAGCATATATTTGGGACTTGGTGGAAAAGTGGGTTCTTGTTACATTATTCTATGTTCCACAATTAATAAAGCAAAACAGGGAAGAGGTTTCTTTTTAAGAGGCTTCCCTATCAAAATCCATCTAGCCTACTACTTACTTTCCAAAAGGTGAGAGGAACGGCAGCAATCTCGTTCTAGCGCTCGTCGGACCACAACGTAGCAAAGGTTCCGGCTTGCAACAATGTTACTGCGCTCGAGTTGGGTTTAAATAGGGTAATTATCCGCCACGTTATCACGTGATGTAGCGCGATTACGTGTTTGTTGTTTAGAGATATCGCGGTATGTTTATGAGTCGCGTTGTCGGCTTATACCATCCCACGGGCACGCCGCAAAGACGGCGGCCATCTTTGACCATGTAGCTTATGAATTAACAGTGATCCCGTTTTCAAAGGGCGATTAAACTACCAGACTTGCCCGAGCTTGTTCGCAAGTTAATACGATTTCTAAACATGGACAAATAATTGCACAATTCAACGAATCTATTTTCTACTAAAAATCAGATTATGTCATAATTCGGCATTTTGATGTTAATTCTCATGGTTAAATATGTATTTCAAGGCGTGATACATTAAGGAACCTGTATTGATTTTAAAAGTTAAAGTATTGGCAGCGATCTATACATAGTCTCCACTGTAACCCCTTAACACAGTACCTGTCACCAAAGCTAAGGCGCTCACAGTCTAAGTCGTACATATACAAAAATATGCAAAACATGATGTATTTAATACATAGAAACCAAAAACACACAAAACACACTTAACCATCATGGCAGTGTACAAGTTCATTGGCTAATATAAACCACTTGGAGGAATATGCATATTGATATTTAGCATTTCGAATACGTCAATGTCATCGTTTTTTAGAAAGACTCAAAACCTCAGAGATCAACCAGACATAGAGCCTAGGGGACCAAGTTAGAAAGATATTATGTTAGACATGCTAGTGTGTGCCATTCTGTGCAGGAGTTCATTCCATTTTTGACACTATCTGCAGTTTCCATCCAGCGGTTTTCTTTGATAGTTAGAATTCTGTCGCCATTTTTATGTCTGATGGAGGGTTTTACAACATCAATGACCCACCAGATCATATCTCTGTCAGAATGTTGGGCAAGAGAGTAATGCTCAACCAATGGGGCATTTTCGACCCTACGACGAATGCGAGATTGATGTTGAAGAATTCTCTGCTTGATCATTTGAGTGGTTTTGCCAATGTAAAATTGTCCACATGGACATTTTATACAGTAGATTACATTGCTCGTTCTGCAATTCGAAAAGTGTTTGATGGTAATAGTCCGGCCATTAATCTCAAAACTTTTCATGTTTATTGTGGTGTTGCACGCGATACAATTGTTGCACTTGTAGTGACCTTGTACTGGCGACAGTTGTTTCATATTGTCCACCATATTTACATCTGGTCGCTCATACGCATGCACCAAACGGTCTCTCAAATTGGGGCCTCGTTTGAATGCAAACATTGGTCTTTCTATGAGTTCAGGTAATTCTTTTAAAAGAGGCCAGCTCTTTGTTACAATTCTTTTGACTTGTTGGCTATATGTTCCAAAGGTCGTTACACATACCAATGGTACCTGGTTATTCCTTGGTTTTGTTTGGAGTAATGCTTCTCGGTTATTATACCATGCACGTTTCATGGAGTTCTTGAGGAGCTTATTGGGGTATCCTCTGTCTCGTAACTTTACTTGTAGGATTTTAGCTTCATGAAAATAATCCGTACGTTTGAAACAGTTTCTGCGCAGTCTCAGAAACTGTCCAAAAGGTAACCCGTCACGTAAAGATTTTGGATGGTGACTGTTGTATTTCAACAACGTATTGCGTGTGGTTGGTTTCGTGTACAGGGTTGTGTAAATAGTATTGTCATCATTGGCTTTAATGGTTAGATCTAAAAAATTAATTTCATGTGCATTGTATTCAAGGGTGAATTGTAGATGCGGATTTCTATTGTTCAACCATTTGTGAAATTGTATCAATAGATCTTTATTTCCCTTCCATATGAGGAAAATGTCATCTATATATCTGATGACAATACTATTTACACAACCCTGTACACGAAACCAACCACACGCAATACGTTGTTGAAATACAACAGTCACCATCCAAAATCTTTACGTGACGGGTTACCTTTTGGACAGTTTCTGAGACTGCGCAGAAACTGTTTCAAACGTACGGATTATTTTCATGAAGCTAAAATCCTACAAGTAAAGTTACGAGACAGAGGATACCCCAATAAGCTCCTCAAGAACTCCATGAAACGTGCATGGTATAATAACCGAGAAGCATTACTCCAAACAAAACCAAGGAATAACCAGGTACCATTGGTATGTGTAACGACCTTTGGAACATATAGCCAACAAGTCAAAAGAATTGTAACAAAGAGCTGGCCTCTTTTAAAAGAATTACCTGAACTCATAGAAAGACCAATGTTTGCATTCAAACGAGGCCCCAATTTGAGAGACCGTTTGGTGCATGCGTATGAGCGACCAGATGTAAATATGGTGGACAATATGAAACAACTGTCGCCAGTACAAGGTCACTACAAGTGCAACAATTGTATCGCGTGCAACACCACAATAAACATGAAAAGTTTTGAGATTAATGGCCGGACTATTACCATCAAACACTTTTCGAATTGCAGAACGAGCAATGTAATCTACTGTATAAAATGTCCATGTGGACAATTTTACACTGGCAAAACCACTCAAATGATCAAGCAGAGAATTCTTCAACATCAATCTCGCATTCGTCGTAGGGTCGAAAATGCCCCATTGGTTGAGCATTACTCTCTTGCCCAACATTCTGACAGAGATATGATCTGGTGGGTCATTGATGTTGTAAAACCCTCCATCAGACATAAAAATGGCGACAGAATTCTAACTATCAAAGAAAACCGCTGGATGGAAACTGCAGATAGTGTAAAAAATGGAATGAACTCCTGCACAGAATGGCACACACTAGCATGTCTAACATAATATCTTTCTAACTTGGTCCCCTAGGCTCTATGTCTGGTTGATCTCTGAGGTTTTGAGTCTTTCTAAAAAACTATGACATTGACGTATTCGAAATGCTAAATATCAATATGCATATTCCTCCAAGTGGTTTATATTAGCCAATGAACTTGTACACTGCCATGATGGTTAAGTGTGTTTTGTGTGTTTTTGGTTTCTATGTATTAAATACATCATGTTTTGCATAGTTTTGTATATGTACGACTTAGACTGTGAGCGCCTTAGCTTTGGTGACAGGTACTGTGTTAAGGGGTTACAGTGGAGACTATGTATAGATCGCTGCCAATACTTTAACTTTTAAAATCAATACAGGTTCCTTAATGTATCACGCCTTGAAATACATATTTAACCATGAGAATTAACATCAAAATGCCGAATTATGACATAATCTGATTTTTAGTAGAAAATAGATTCGTTGAATTGTGCAATTATTTGTCCATGTTTAGAAATCGTATTAACTTGCGAACAAGCTCGGGCAAGTCTGGTAGTTTAATCGCCCTTTGAAAACGGGATCACTGTTAATTCATAAGCTACATGGTCAAAGATGGCCGCCGTCTTTGCGGCGTGCCCGTGGGATGGTATAAGCCGACAACGCGACTCATAAACATACCGCGATATCTCTAAACAACAAACACGTAATCGCGCTACATCACGTGATAACGTGGCGGATAATTACCCTATTTAAACCCAACTCGAGCGCAGTAACATTGTTGCAAGCCGGAACCTTTGCTACGTTGTGGTCCGACGAGCGCTAGAACGAGATTGCTGCCGTTCCTCTCACCTTTTGGAAAGTAAGTAGTAGGCTAGATGGATTTTGATAGGGAAGCCTCTTAAAAAGAAACCTCTTCCCTGTTTTGCTTTATTAATTGTGGAACATAGAATAATGTAACAAGAACCCACTTTTCCACCAAGTCCCAAATATATGCTTGCAAGTGATGCTAAGTAGACTCAGTACATAGAGTAAACTTGACACATGACCAGGGTGATTACAATCTTTTAATTACATGAAGTATTTTTAAAATTTGGATACATCTAAATCCTTGAATTAGCTTGTACATGTCAAAACAAAAAGTGCCTGAGGTTTGTTAAATATCTTCCTTACAATGGGTAGACATGCTTCCTCCCAATTATAAAGTTACGAGATTAGATCACTCTCTGGGTATGCATTTTGTAAGCCATGTTTAAATACCTACAAATATGCGTTCCAACCCATTAGAAATGGAGTTGATAACACAATGACTTTCATAAAATCTGCATGTTTAACTAAAACCTAATACAATGATTGGATATGATGGCTTTCTTTTAATTCTTTTAAATAGAACTGAACGGGTATTCCCTCATCAACTAACAACTATAAGGCAACTGGTTGAATAACAGAAATACCTACAGTGTATAACACGAGGTAAATATAATTGGGCACTTCCTTGGAGGTGAATAATGGTTACGCCGTTTGTATAAAAATGTAACTAGCAGCACCCTCTCTATTTTTGCAGTAATTTGGATACAAAAGAATCAATTTCTGTGTCCCACAACGCCAAAACAATTGGAATTGCGGTTAGCTGTGTTCATAGAGAAAGGATTTATCTCTATTCATGTAAAAGTGAGTTATCTACGGTTGTCGACATTGAATGACACATGTTTTGATTAAAATTTAAAGAATATGCTTTGTGTAGCCGCCACACCGACTACATAAAAGTGCAATATAATGTTCCTTCTGAAAACCTAATGTTCAGTTTTGGGAATGAAATTTTATAAAAATCGTTTTAACCAGGTATAAATATATGTTAATATAATTTTGTTTTTTCAACAGAGGGTCATCTACTGTATGTAGAAATTCTTTGTCCTGATGATGGTCTTATGATCAATTCCTTACAAGACCGAAACGTCGACTATTCAGTCCAAGTCTGCATGTAATCCATCGTATCATCTTTTGATTTTCTTCTGTTTTGAGTTGAAATCATAGTGTTATTTTGTGTTTAGCAGTCTGGACTTTTCTTTAGATATATTAAAGGTGAAAATAACTTGTACCTTGTATATCTAATTACAATTACTGTATGTACCCTATTTAGTAAAAGTTTGATTTTGTATATCAAAATTTGTTTGTCTTGAAAAAATAATAATCCTCAGACAACATAAAACCCTGGTTTCTTCGTATTATTTACTGTGTTAGTGTGGTAACATTGTATTTACTAGATCCAATGTGACTAATTTTCTGAATTTATTAATGCATTACAGCTACTGATTAATAACAGTCTTAGGTATTCTGATTTCTTATAACAGAGTCCTTTTACGCTGGTAAATAATAACAGAATAAAATCACTAGCTGGTCCTCTATCTTGTTTTCTATTACAGGCATCCTTTCCCTGCAGACCTGTGGTAAATAAATAATTAAATACCGGTACTATTTTTGAATGCATTAACAATAACAGATAGCTCAATAAATAAGAGGCAGGATCCGATGTATCCGAGTCGAAAGGGTTTTATTCAGGCAAAAGGGAAGGGACAGAATTGGGACAGCCTGAAATAAAATGGAGAGGCAGCTGCAGCGCTCGCTACATCAACAATACAAGATACATATATATAGTAAAACATTTCCATTACATTGCATACAGTAGGCGTAACTAGTGACAAGCGTAAGATAAGAACACATGGGCGTGAAAAGAAGGCGTGCACAGGGCGTGCACGTAGACATGTGATGAGAAACGTCACAGAAGTGTCATGAATGGGCGGAAACATGGAGGGGGCTACCTGAGCAGCTGGGACCTTTAACCTAGTGGTGCGCGCAAACGGGCAATGACGTGTTACCGGGGAGAACTGGGGGCTATGACTTATACACTAGAAGAGGAGACTAAAGTCTGCGGTGTCAGGACGACATGTACCTGTAGCATATCTGGTATCTGGTGTTTGGAGTACATGTTGTTAGAATCCAAAAGTTATCAGGGCAAAGGCTACTTGACACTAAGGCTGGTGCATGCATATATTCTACATGTATTGCGTGTGCTATGAATCTTCTATGAATATTAATACAGTAACTTTCTTACATGGAGACAGAAAGACTAGACTATAGCTGAAACTGTTTATGCGGTTCAGTAGCTTAGGAATGCAAAGAAGGAAAGCTGGACTGATAACTAGAAGCATAACATATTCTTGGCAGACAGGCAGGCAGAGCCAGGCCGGGCACCGCGCTGCGCGGCAGGAAGTAAGTGAAGGGTCAGGGATGCAGGTGGGGGCTGCATCCCTCCTCGGAGTGGGTTCAGGAGACTGGAGCATGAATCTGGTGTCCGGGCCCTTTGAGGCCTAGAAACGGGGACAATGCGGTGAATTAACTTGCACACTGTAAAACGTGGCAACATAGGCCTAATACTCGTTGCTTTCACGAGAAATGGATACTAGCATACTAGAGTTGGACACATCTATAATTGCGTCTTTAATCGATCATAGGGGGATATATGCATATCGATCATGCACATATAACATAGGATGGGGAACACGTAGGCACACATGACAAGGCAAAATTCACTTTTCCACATTCCCTCCTTGTGCCCTACGTTTCCTTCAGGAAACATCAATATTCATGATACCATCTCTCTGTTCATATAGCATAATTTGCTCGTCTCAAATTGTCTTGGAACGGGACTTAGGACTAGGAATACAAGAGGTAGCACACAAGCCGCAAATCGCAGGGCCACATTGTAAACAGAGGCAGCAACTGAATATGATCATTACTGCTATACCTAGGAATGACAATACTTTCCATCCCCAGGCAGATATGATACTCCAGAGCCAACCGGACCATGTCCAGGTGCCTGGATTCTGGTGTAACTGATGGGCAATTTTATGAAGTCTGGTTATAGCTGAATAAACAGACGGCGCATTATTAGGAATGAAAATGCAGCAACTAGATCCGATGACTCTACAAGCTCCTCCTCTATCGGCCAGTATGACGTCAAGAACGAGACGATTTTGGAGCACAACAAATCTCATAGCAGATTGCTCTTCGGTTAAGTTACCTAGAGCGGAAGTAGTCTCATTCACTACTGCTTCAAGGGTTCTGGTTAGCCTACGTATTAACTTACTATTCTGGACAGGACCTATAAAGAAAAAGAAACCTTTATTGAAGTCTTGATATTGTTCTAGGGCAGTTTCAGTTTGATCGACAATTGGGGACTCAGTCTCCCTTCTAAGTCTAACGTGTACTAGATGTGTGTTCCTGTGATAATCAGAAGGGGCTAGAAAAACTGGTGGCAGTAGGAAGGCAATATAACATGTTCCATCCCAATCGAGGGGCAGACGAACATATGCGGTCTGACCACACACAAAATAAGAATGACGTGAGGCTTTGAAAATAGATTTCCCACTGTCACTATACTCGACCACAGTGGTACAATCACTATGACCTACATGTGCGGAACCATTCTTTCTGACACATAATTCGCCTTTAACTGGTAGAACTGAAATAGCAGGCCAATCTGGAGTAGTCTCGGACTGAACATTCAAAACCATGAAATTCGAGGAATAATTACCTAAATCATACACTTCATTTTCTAGATCTAATCCTGTTCTATGGGAAAGTCCTTCCTTGTCTGGGAAACATGTTCTGTTCAGAAGGGACATATCAGTTGAGGATGACGTTAACGTGGACCATGCTCCACACGAACCATTATGTGAAAACGGATAGGGAAAGAGTGGCAGAACTCCCTTCGGTGTCTGGAAAGGGGGGAGTCGACCACACACCCAACAATTAGTGGCATTGCTGGTCTGGTGTGAATAGTGCAGCATTCGGATAAAAGTATTATTACGCATAGCAAGACGATAGGATAACTCGTGAGGAGGCAGGTCACTAAAAGTGTGCTCTACTGTAACATTAGAAAACATATGTACATGTGAAATAGGAAGACATAAATGTAAGGCATAACTTATGCAAGTAACCATAAGGCTCAGAAACAATAGAAAAAACAGAGTAATGATACATCTCTTAGAGTTTTGACTAACTCTCTCACTGTGTGGGTCTGTCTCATACATGTCAGGAACCTGTCTAACCGTTTCACCCGAGACAATTAAACTGGCTGACTTACTAGACCTCAACTTGGATTTATACTCCTGCTGCGGAGTTTTCTCTAACAGGGGAAGTTTAGATTCAGTGTCTGGGCAGTCCTTGAGAACGGGGCAGTCTTTAAGAAAAGTCTTTGGTTTGAGTCCATGAAACTTCTTCACATGGCTGGAGTGTAGCCATCCTTTTCTGTTTTCTACTTTCACTGCTGTCCGGGTGGTGAGGAGAACAAGGCGGGGCTCCTTCCAGCGGGGCTCCAGCGGATTTGAACGATCAAAATTGCGAACCAAAACAAAATCTCCTGGAACGACTTCATGCGGTTTCACTTCAGTGTTGTCTGGAAAAGCAGCGGCAACCTGTGAACGACAAGATTGTAGTGCAGACATCAAGGAGGCAAGGTAATCTGTCAGCATATTACTGTCAACATCTGTAATGGTACGTGGTCTAGGTGGACCCCACATATTTGGGGGACGACCAAACACTACCTCATACGGGGATAGACCTGAACGGGAATGAGCAACCATTCTCATATAAAAAAGGGCGACTGGCAGTGCTACCATCCAATCTACGCCTTTCTCTGCGCATACTTTTGCGATTCGGATTTTCAGAGTCTGGTTATGTCTCTCTACGAGACCGGCTGCTTCAGGATGGCGTACACAATGGAACTTCCACTGGTACCCTAACAGAAGGGAAACTTGTTTCATGAGCTCGGATGAGAATGGCTGGCCGTTATCTGAATACACGACCCTAGGTAATCCATAGCGGGGAAAATACTCACGAACCAACTGCCTGGCAGTGGTCGCAGCTGTGTAATCTGGAACTGGATATGCTTCTGTCCACCTGGACAAAGCGCATACGACTACGAGGACATACTTGAAACCTTGACATCGCTCCATCTGAATATAATCCATCTGGAGGACCTCAAAAGGGTGGTCAGGAGGATGGAATCCACCTTGTTCCACCGGGACACTTTTACCTGGATTGAACTGACAACAGATCATGCAGGTACGCAGTTTCTGCTTGGCTGCTCCTCGTAAATGCTTGTTGAACCAGAGGTTCTGAATACTGTCTAACATGGCTTTTTCTCCTAAGTGTGCTGGACTATGTGCGGTGTTAAAAATAACTTGAACCATAGAGTCGGGGAGAAACCATGTGGCTTTTCCCTTCGTTCACCATCCTTGATCTGTCTGGTCCCCTCCTTGTTCGGACCATTTCTTTATTTCATCGGGAGTAGCATGTAACTGTATATCTATTACATCTTGTGTAGGGTCCTTAACTGTCATACAAGTAGTCTGATCTGGAGTGAGTGTCTGTGTTGTGTTAACTGGAATGTCTGGAGTCTGAGCTGTGAGCTTGGCTGTTCGATCTGCTAGATCGTTACCCTGGGAAATGATATCAGTGGCTTTCGTATGTGCCTTGCACTTCATGATGGCAATAGCTGTCGGTAAATGTATTGCATCTAACAGAGCTTGAATGAGGGGGCCATGCTGAATCTTGGTTCCATGAGAAGTCATAAAACCTCTTTCTTGCCAGAGCACTCCAAAGTCGTGTATGACTCCGAATGCATAACGTGAATCTGTGTATATGTTTACTTTCAGGTTCTTGGCACGTATGCAGGCTTGGGTCAGAGCGACAAGCTCTGCTGCTTGAGCAGACAGGGTGTCAATACGATGTGTGTCTATAACTTCAGTTTCAGTAGTCACTGCATACGCGGCTACTAGTTCTCCTGTACTTGTTCTCATACATGAACCATCCACATAAAGTGTCAGGTCGGGATCAGGTAATGCAATGTCTGTCAAGTCTTGTCTTGGCTTTGTCATGGTGTTAACAACTTCCACACAGTCATGTGTGGCAGGATTTGAAGTAACTGACGGTAACAGTGTAGCTGGATTTAAAATGTTGCAGCGTCTGATTTCTATGTGTGGCTGAAACAGTGTCAGTTCATAACCTGTTAAACGTGCAATCGTCAAGTGCTGAGTCTAGGTTCGGTTTAAAAGAACTTCCACGGAGTGTGGAACTTGTACTGTCAGGGAGTGTCCTAACACTATGGAATCACTTTGTCTGATAGCTAGAGCTGTGGCTGCAACTGACTTGAGGCACGCAGGCAGAGCCTGGGCCACTGGATCTAATGTGCTAGAAAAATAAGCACAGGGCTTGTATTGTCCTGCTTGATCTTGTGTAAGAACAGATAATGCAGTACCATCACGTTCTGTAACAAGCAGTGTAAAAGGCTTACTGTAGTTCGGTGTTGCTAGAACAGGTGCTTGGCATAAAGCTTTCTTTAACTCATTAAAAACAAGTGTATGTTCCTGGGTCCAAGGGAGGACAGTCGATACGGCTGCCTCCTGTGTCGTTAACTGTATCAGTGGCTTGGCTAGAAATGCGTACTGAGGAATCCATTGTCTGCAGTAGGAAGTGAGGCCGATAAAAGCTCGTACCTCCTTCTGTGTCTTGGGCTGTGGAAGATGTGCTATTAACTGGATACGGTCAGGTGTCAACTGCCTACCCCTCTTGGACAGTAAGTGTCCTAAGTAGACCACTTGCTGGACACAGAATTGCAATTTGGAAGGGGACACCTTGTGCCCCATCTCGGCCAGGAAATACAAGACTGTAAGTGACGCACGTTCGCAGTCACATTCAGAACGGGCTGTGATCAATAGATCATCGACATACTGGAGCAGGGCAGTGTCAGTTGGCATGTGAATATTGTCTAGTTGTCTCTTCAGTGCTTGACTGTAAATACTAGGACTTTCTGTGAAACCTTGAGGAGCTCGTGTGAATTTATAGCTTCTTCCATTTAAACAGAATCCGAAAAGGAACTGGCTGTCTGGATGAATGGGGCACTAAAGAATGCGTTCTTGAGATCGATAACTGTAAAGAATGTGGCTTCGGAATCAATGGCTGTCAATAGAGAAGAAATATCTGGGACCACTGGGTACTGTGGTATAATACATTTATTAAGTTCTCGAAGATCAATCACTAATCGATAAACTGGAGGTGCATTTGGATCAGTGTGTTTCAGAATCGGAATGATAGGAGAATTACATACATTGGAGTCAGTTTCTACAACCACTCCTTGAACAATAAGCTCGTCAATAATTTTGGATAAGGCTGCTACAGCCTCAGGTGGCAATTTGTACTGTCGGATTCGTGGTAATACAACACCTTGCTTCAGAGTGACACGATGGGGTGTGATATGCATACAACCTACATCAGTTGGACCTTGCGCCCATAAATGCTGTGGTACATTCAATAATCTTGGATCAAAATCACGTAATACATAATGACCTTTAAAATCTCGCAGGAACAGTCGTACCCCTTCTGGGGAGCAGCATATTACTGCTCCTAATTCTTTCAGAGTTTTAATGCCTAATAAATTTTCTGGACATGATTTCGTGAGTAACAAGTCTGTAGTTCGGGACAATGGACCATCTTCTAGAGTAACTGGTTTCGATATTTCATTAACAATAGGCTTTCCTGAAAATCCAAGGGAAACATTTCTAGAGCCTGAGAGTGGAGCCCCTGGAACCTCGTCATGACTGATGGTAGTCCTACTTGCCCCTGTATCAATCAGAAACTTTCTGTCTTTCCCTAATACTTGACTGTGTACATAGGGACCCTCTTGATCTACAGGAATCTCGATGAGAGGCAAGCCTACCTCCCTCTCTAGGCTGTTTCATGAATACGGCTGATAATCTGGATACTCTGACTGTGCATACTGGTACATCTGCTGTGTAACGTGTTGCGTGGCAGCTATAGGCTGCGGTACTGTAACTGTCTGTTGTGCATTCTGTGGTGGCTGGGAATTCTGTGAAACTTGTTCTTGTCTAGGCGGACGTGGCCTTTCTTTAGTTTTACCAGTAGCTATGTTGTGTTTCAGAACTGCACATTCGTTTATATAATGACCTGGTTGTTTACAGTAATTGCATGTCCCTTTAACGGGAGCTGCAGGATGACTGGCTTGATTCGGACCCCTCTTCTGACTGTCTTGAGGAACAGACTGTGCAACTAGTACTTTCATTTTCGTGTCTTTCATACGTCTCCTTTCGTGTTCCTGCTCTTCCCTGATTCTGTTCTGGTGATACTGGAGCATCTGGAGCATCTGTGACGGAGTGTTAGCTTGCCAGGTACTTTCGACTTTCAGTACTCGATTTTTAACTTGTGGACTTGAATTCTCGACTAGTTTGGTAACAAAAAGATGGGGATACGATTCACTACTTGTTTTCAGACCACTATTAATAATGAAACATTTCTCAAATCTAGAATAAAAATCACTAGTATCTTCGTCTTGTTTCTGTTTACAGGCTGAAATGGCATCCCAATCTTCCTTTTTCGTGGCTAGTAATCTTGGCAAAACTTGTATTAACAATTCGGGCAAAGCTTTAGCTTTATCCCCAAGACCGGTACCTGGTACTCGTGTATTATCTTCAGTTTCTAATGCGGTCCAATCTATCTTTTTCTCTCCCACCTCCCATTCTTTTTCTTTGAGTTTTTCATATATGCCCGCAGGCAACAAGACTTTTAACATTTTAATGATATCAGGATACGTGTATTCTCCCATACGGAGCATGTCCTTTAATTCACGGTGAAACCCTGCTGGATCTTTATCGTGACAGGGAATTAACTTTTTCATTTCCAAGAGTTCTATCTTCGTGATAGGGGTGTAAACAAACACTCGTTCTAGACCACCATCTTCTCCCTTAACTGGATGCACTTCTCGTAACGGATTCTGTCTGTCTATGTAGAATGATTTTCTTTCTGGGGGTGAGACGGAAACATAATGTGGATTCAGAAATGTTCGGTACTTGTGGCGCTGTTCTAATATGACACTAATTAAATCGGTACCTAGACCTTTCCATCTGTTTTGGAGTAACTCGTTTAATACATCATGTAGAGGACCTGGATCAGAATGCTGTTCCTCATACAGTGTAATGAGGTGCTGGATCATATACGTACCCACCAGACGTTGCTCGGCTGGGGCAGTTTCAGAAATGTTTGGGCCACTATTTCATCTGGAAACGTGGTAGAATCCCTAGTCCATCGGACTGCTGATCGGGCTAGTTCTTGTTCATGCATGGTACTAAGCTCGTTATAACCTATTCGTGATTTCAGGATTTGATCGGTGGCCTGGAATACTTGCTCAAGAGAACACTTGTCGTGTTTTGGCAGCTCCTGAGTTAGCGTTTAGCACAGCTACACGGTCTTTTCTGTTAACTTGACCAAAACGAACGGGGGCCATTTTGAATCCCTCTGACTTCCGTTTTCTATGAACACGCTGCCTCGTGGTCAGTGTGCCCTTTTGTCCTTTCTTGATACCCATGGTCCCTTATTCTGCTCGGCAACAGGCTATTTTTAGTACTGGTCAAGCGCACATGCGCATCATGCATTTACTGGTCACTCTTTAGGAATGTTGGTACTAACTGACCAGTGCTATTTAACTCCTCCCACATGCTGGCTGTGTTCCAAAAATGACCTTATATGTACCTAAAATGTGTAACTTGTGACCGCCTATCTTTTTATTGCTATTAAACTGTATAAAAGAGGTCGCGCACCAATGTTCGGTGTGCTACTTCTTACATTGCCGAAGGGTGCGGTAGGAATGTATCACCACCCCATGGGGTCTTAATAAACTTGTCTTTTACCTTTTCCAGTGTCCGTGCCAACTTCTATACTAAGGTGTTCGAGAGCTTAGCAGAGTATGTAGGCCTGATTTGAACCCAACACCACAATTGGCGACCACGAAGGGACTCATCGGCGACTCGGATGCCCGAAGGAGAGGTCGTGACGAAGGTTAGGAAACTCGCCATGGACGCGTACGCTGCCACTGAGTGACCCGAGTCTTGGCACCCACGGTGTGTTTTTCCTTCCTTCCGATCTGACCTTCCAGGTGGCGCCGGTCTCCGACTGAGATTCTGATCTTGGATTGTCGTGATGTGCCGTTTTGGCTGATTTGACCACAGAACTTGGCAGTTGGACTTTGGACGTTTGAAAATATTTGGTAAGCTTTTGATTGGTGAGGTAGTCTACTGACACTTACTGTGGCTTTTTGAATTTTGAATTTGAATTTGAATTTGTTTGAAGTTAGCTAACGTTTGAATCTTTGCATTTGAATTTGAATATGTGAAGTGCACCTCACATAGGCAGGCATGTAGGGATATTTCTCTGATTTATTTGATTTGAACGGTACACCGCGTTAGGTGTCATTTTTGTAGTATCGCGTTCTCGTGGTACTTTTTGAAACATGCCTGTTTTTAGCACACTCCGCAGGATGTGCTGTTCTGAAAATGGTACCAATTATCGATTAAGTAAAAAACAGCCGGCTCCCCCAGAGGGGACTCCAAATCGTGAAATGTATGTCAAATTCGGTATTCCACCAATAATGTATAGTACATTATGGCATAAGTATACTAAGACTGATCGTGAATTACAGTGGCCACTATATGGATCGTTTGACCTTCGAAAGGTACAATATGTAGAGCAGTATTTGTTTCAGCGAAGGTCTAGACAAGATATGTTTGATTGTGTGCGTATGTGGGAGAAAGAGGTGCGTGAACGAGCGAAGCGTGAGGAAGCCTTGGCGGAGAAAGTGCAGCGGAAGGCTGCACATGACAAAGCTTTACAGCTACAGGAGAAGGAATTACAGGAAAAGAAAGAGAGGGAGAGAAGAGAACGCAATTTACAGGTTAATGGTCAATTCCCTATCAGGCGTCCTCTTTATCCAGTCCTTACTAATGAAACAGATGATTTTTCATTACTAGATCGTTGTCCGCCTCCGTACGTCACACCTACGGCTCCGAACAAGGAATCAGACGAGGATAGTGATCGAACACAGCGTACCAGGTTACATGCAGAGCGAACTGCGGAATTACGTTCGTTTGCACGAAAGCTAAATATTAATACTGTTACTGTTTCTGACATTACTGCGAAAATGGAACAGTGGTCTGATCAGGAGCGACTGTATTTTTTAGATCATTTTGGAGATGAGGTTGTTGAGCGGTACAGAAAATATTCTCTCGAGTTAGAACCAAAGGAGATATCCGAGGGTCGTGAGAATTTTCGTAAAGGTCTTTTTGTTCTTTCAGATGCGGACGACTTCTTCAAGCGTTTGATTCAACTGCGAAATGAGGCGACACGACTACGGGAGTTGGAAAAGTCGAAGAATTCGTCTGCGTCCGGAGCGACGGGGATATCCAAAGAATGCCCTATCTTTGAAACAGATAAGATCGCTGCGATTAATGTTAGACCTATGCGAGAAGCTGCGCCTTTATATGTCCCTCATAAAGGGGATGGCACAGATGATGATAAAAGATCCAAAGATGCGAAAGGGTATTTTGTATATAACTGGGTTTATACGCCTTGGAATAGAGCAGATGTTATGGCACTTAAGAATGCTTTACCTGATCCCCGTAAAAATCCTGCGGCTTTTTATGAAAATGTTGAAAGCGCGATTTCTTCGTGTATTATGACGTTAGTTGATATTGACCTGTTTTTCGGGTTGATATTGCCTCCTGATATGTGGAGAGCGATTCGTAAGTTTGATGACCTCACGACTCTCGGGTCCACTTGGAAAGATCTTGTTCAGGCTGATTTAGATAGAGAACCAGCATGTAAGCCGTGTCAATTAATATTAGACCTTCCACAGGCCATACTAACAAAATTAAAGACTCTTGCTCCCGCTAAAAAGATTGATTGGACTATGTTAGCGTCTTGTACACAAAAAATGGATGAATCGGTTTCTGATTTTTTCTCTCGCTTCGAGGAAGCGTTCCATGATTACAGTGGTCAATCATTGACAGAAGATACAGGCAGGCACTTATTCGTTGATAAGTATGTGGCTAATCTCCTAACGGAGATTGCGAAACGATTAAAAGCGAGTGAAAGTTCATGGACCACAGCAACCCCTGCTTCTTTATTGACTATGGCTCAATATTATGAACGACAGGAATTGGAGGCAAAAGAAAGTAGTGAAAAGAAGGCGAAGGATTTGAAGACGAAGGTAATGTTAGCTCAGGTTCAGGCTACGAGAGGAAACAATAGAGGAGGGCGAGGATCGTACAGTAATGCTCCTCCCCCTCGTTCTGACATTTCTGTGAATCAATGTGCATACTGCAAACAGTTTGGGCATTGGATTGCAGACTGTCCGGTGTTTCGAGAGCAGCGTAATTTGAGGGGACGAGGAAGTGGGAGGTCTAGAAATAATTATGGGGGGTCAAGAGGAGGCTATGGAACGAATGATCGAGGAGGTTATGGCACGAATGATCGCGGAGGATATGGAGCAAGGGGTCGTGGTCAGACAGATTATAATACGTTTGATAATCGTAATCAATATCAGATAAATGAGGGTGGTTCTGCTGAGCCACGGGATGAGCACTATGCATAGGATTGCGTAGGATGGGGTGTGGAATCGGTTGAGGTACCAGTTGATCAAAGGGGTCCATATATAGAAGCACATGTTCTGGGTTCTACTGATCAATTTCTGGTCGATACAGGAGCTACTCGTAGCGCCTTGTCCAAATACTTGGTTCCAAGCGCTCCCCTGTCTGGCGAGGTAATTACAGCTATAGGGTTCGATGGAACACCTACTTCTAGCCCACTGTCTCAACCAGTTGCATTTCATGTTGATAAATTTGCTGCCCCTTGTCCCTTTTTGTTGTCTCCAAATACACCAGATAATATTATGGGACTCGATATGTTAAAACACTTTCGAGCCACTATTCGCTGTGCCCCAGAAGGAGTGCGAGTTGTGTTGAATGAGAATTACCCAGAATTAGAGCGAGTGTGTTTTCTCCATGAATCTGAAGTACTGGCCTCCTTACCGAAAACGTTGTGGGCCACTTCCGATACGGATGTAGGGCAGATGATAATTCCTCCAGTACGTATTACTGTAAAGGAGGGAGTATCTCTACCACGTGTCCCACAATATAAGATTTCCCGAGAGGGTGAACTTGCTTTGATACACATTGTAAATGATTTGATTTCGGCAGGAGTAGTTGAGGAAGTCCCCTACAATGTTTGCAATAGCCCCATTTTACCGATCCTTAAAAGAGATACAGATGCTAAGGTTTACCGTTTCATTATTGATTTGAGGGAAATAAACAAGATAGTAGTGCCTCAATACCCGGTGGTGTCTGACATCACCACGTTGCTTACGTTGGTTCCATCGACGGCAACTACTTTTACAGTCATCGATCTGAAGAATGCTTTCTTTTCGATCCCTGTACATTCTGATAGTCGATATCTATTCGGCTTTACATTAAACAATAAATCGTACAGATTCTGTCGAGTTCCTCAAGGCTATACTGAAAGTCCTAGCATTTATAGTCAGGCATTAAAAAGACAGCTTGATTCCTTTGAATTACAAGATGGAGTGGCTCTTATTCAATATGTAGATGATATCTTACTTGCTGCAGACATGCCAGAACAATGTGAGAAGAGTACCTTTTCCTTGCTTTCCTTCCTGGCCAAACATAATCATAAAGTTTCGAAGAAAAAGCTGCAATATTGTAGACCAAAGGTGACCTACCTCGGTCATCTTTTGTCTAAGGAGGGCCGTGCATTGACACCAGATCGAATTCAAGCAATCCTAGACACTCCAGTTCCTCGCACCCAGAAGGATGTTCGTGCCTTTATAGGTTTGACGTCTTTTTGTAGGCAATGGATATTAGGTTTTTCACATATCGGTAAACCATTGTTGGTATTGTTGTCTAAAGATACACCGATCCCCATTGAATGTACGGATGAATGTCAGAATGCTTTTGAACAATTAAGACAAGTTCTTTGTTCTGCACCAGTGTTAGGTACACCTGATTACACGAAGATTTTCACATTGTATGTACACGAGAAGGATGGGTGCGCATTGTCAGTGTTAGTGCAGACACACGGAGACAAACAGAGGCCTTGTGCATACTTCTCGGCGGTACTCGACCCTGTGGCTCGAGGATTGCCTGGATGTTTTCGAGCAGTTGCAGCAACAGCAGTTGCGATACGACAAAGTGAGGGAATAGTTTTGTCACACAAATTGTTGGTGTTAGTTCCCCATGCGGTAGATGCGTTACTGAATCAAACGAAAACACAGCATCTAACCAGCGCCCGTTTGACAGGATATGAGCTAACATTGTTGGCGCCGCAAATCACACTAAAACGATGTATGACACTGAATCCTGCTACTTTACTGCCGGATCCTGTTGCTGAAACTCAGAAGGAAGAACAACATGATTGTGTTTTTCTGACTGAGGAACAGACAAAGGGTCGTATCGATTTACAGGATACACCATTTCCAGATGTAGATGGGGAACTGTGGGTTGATGGATCGTGCGTGAGGTTACCAGATGGTACGACTTCTGCAGCCTACGCGATCACGACACTTAAGACAGTTGTAGAAGCAGCACGAATACCCCAGAAATCGGCTCAAGCAGCTGAACTGATAGCCTTAACGAAAGCATGTGAGTTAAGTGCTGGACTATGTGTGAACATTTACACGGATAGTCGTTACGCTTTAGGAGTAGTGCATGATTTTGGCCTACTCTGGAAGGAACGAGGATTTTTGACTTCACACGGAGTACACATCATGCATGGAGAATTGGTACGCGATCTCCTGAATGCACTGTTATGTCCAAAGAAAGTAGCAATAGTGAAATGCAGTGCACACAAAAAGGTGACGGACAAAATAGGACAAGGCAATGCTTTCGCAGATCGCATTGCGAGAGAGACCGCTATGCTGCAAAATAATTTCCCCATGTATGTGGTGAAGTCACAAGCCGAGCGGTGGCATGATGCTAGAGAAGAAATATTAGATATACAGAAGTCTGCATCTGAGGCAGAACTTATGAAATGGGCCACTGAAGGAGTATTGGATGATGAGGGTTGCTGGCGTAGTAAAGATATGGAGAGATGGAAACTACCCATGGCCTATTTACAAACAATGGTGCAAATGACACACGGGCTGGCACACATTGGAGCTCTCGCAATTACTAAATTGCTTACACGAGTTT
This sequence comes from Lissotriton helveticus, assembly GCF_964261635.1. Lineage (NCBI taxonomy): Eukaryota > Metazoa > Chordata > Amphibia > Caudata > Salamandridae > Lissotriton > Lissotriton helveticus. Next base: position 1,188,843,150 of record NC_136072.1, on the reverse strand, counting down.
GGGAAAATGCTGATATTGCAAGCACGGCTAAGAGAGTAGTGCAGACCTGTCTGATATGTTTACAGCACAATCCTGGACAAGGGACTCTTACTCCCAAAGGAGGGTTTGTTCCACCTACTGCACCATTCGAAGTACTGCAAATGGATTACATCCAGCTGGAGCGCTGTAATAATCTCAGGTATGTCCTAGTGGTGGTGTGTGCCTTCAGCAAATGGATTGAGGCTTACCCTACGAAAGACAATACAGCATTGACAACAGCTAAGGTGTTACTCAAAGAGTACTTCCCGCGCTATGGTGTTTGTAAATTTATGTGGAGTGATAATGGTCCTCATTTCATTGGGAAAGTAATGGAGTACATCCTGAAAGGATTGGGAATCAGACAACGATTCCACGCAGTTTTTCACCCACAATCAGCAGGTTTGGTCGAGAGATACAATGCAACTCTGAAACTGAAGCTAGCAAAGATAGTGGCATCCACATCTCTGAAATGGCCGGATGCTTTGCCTCTGGCATTGCTGTCCATTCGATCAGTCCCACATTCTCGATCTGGCCTCACACCCTATGAAGTGGTGTTTGGAAGGCCGATGAATATTTGGGGAGTTCCAAAACCTCGTTTAATACATGATGTGCCTTGTATAATGTTGAACGATTATTTGGCACGATTAACAAATGATTTACTTTCTATTCATCAACAGGTTCGAGAGGCGCTCCCTGATAACTCCACTGGTGAGGCTCACGATCTCCGCCCTGGGGACCACGTGATGGTCAAAGTATTTGAGCGATCCAGCAGTTTGGAACCGAGATGGCATGGCCCTGAACAAGTGCTGCTGGCTACGCGAACTGCTGTGAGAGTCACCAACAAGAAGCGGTGGATACATTCAACGCACTGCCGACGTGTCTCTCCGGATCTGGTGAGCCCTGTGGTGCTATCCGACTACAGAAAGATTTTGGATACAGAAAAGAGCCCAGCTGTCACGCCTGATGAATTGGAGGGAGCCTTCCCGGACCACGTTGCTTCTGATAAAGTGAAGTACAATCTACGTCCCAGGAAATAAGATTCCCTTTTGTGTTTTTGAAACTGGTTGGTAACCGCTCTGAGGTTTGTGAAACGGAAGCCGGGAATATCAAGGGGGGGGGATCAGTTCTACCCAGTGTAGCGACACCCGTCTTGAATCCCGGAGAACAAATCAACGGCAGCCTCGGTCCAGAACCATCGTTTTTATTTTTCCGCTTAGTGTTGCTTTTGAAGAATATTGTTTTGTGAACTATGGCATCTCCTTCGACACGAAAAGGGAGAATTCTTGGTGCTGTTTTTTTTGTCTTGACCGTAGTGGTGATTGCAGTATTAGCTTGGACTATAGAACTATTGTTTCCTGTACGAGAACATTTGCTGCCCACCACTCCGAGTCCATCTGAACATTTTCATTTTACTTTGCCTTTTCACGAGGAAAGACATAGGCAGACTTACTTGAATAACAGCTTTATTCAGATTTTGCATCATACTCACAACATGACCAACATGTCCAATTGTTGGGTATGTGGAATGTTGCCCGGACATCAGAAGAAGGGAGGAACACCACTCATTCCTCTCCCGTTTTCTCATAATGGTTCTTGTCATGCTTGGTACACTCCTCTCTTCACCTTGAGATGGCCAACGAAAGGTGGACTACTTTTTCGACTGAATAAAATATGCTATAACGATAAAGATGGCTATCCACACGCTGAAGGAACTAAATTTGAATGGGAAGAGTATCGTCCGGACAATGTTTCTACACCTCGTGTATATACGAATCAAAGATTTATAAATGTGACGAATTTGCATATGATAACAGTCATTGATACAAAAGCAGATTTCTGTATTAGAAATAAAGGTGCAATCCCTGTAGGTCGCAGTGAATGTAATATTACACTTACCTTTGATACACCGATTGGAATTGCATTTGTAGCTTCACGTAACACATATTTCATTTGTGGAAATAAGGGATACCATCGTCTACCATTGGGATGGTTGGGAACATGTTATATAGCTTTTGTATTACCACCTGTGTTTATTGCTCCTCCCATGTATCACAATGATTACGTTCTGTACCATGATTTCGTGCTGAACAGAGTTAAACGAACATTAGATCTTGATGAAATTGATCAGACTGATACCACTTTACAACAATATGTAGATTTCAACTTGGGGTTATTTTCATTTGTAGGAGCTGCACTGAATAGCAGGAAGATAAGGCGGCTTACACGTGTGGTGGAAGCTGTCGCCAATGAAACTGCCTCTGCTTTAGGGAATATTACTGAGGAATTGCAAATTACCAGAATTGTAGCGCTCCAGAATCGAATGGTTTTAGATGTGATACTAGCTGATAGGGGTGGAGCATGCCGCGTCATCGGGAGTAGTTGTTGTGTGTATGTGCCAGATAACTCACCTTCTGTGTATGATTCAATTACGAAATTACATAAGATAGCTGCTGAGATCCATCCAGAAAATGGAGCATGGACTTTTTCTGGGTGGTTCTGGACTCTGCTTACTACTTGGGGTTGGAAATTATTAACGATTCTCTGTGTTTTTCTTGGAGTACTATTTACCCTTTGTCTATGTACTTAATGTGGCCCTACATTATGTTCTGTATGTATCACAGCCTGTATTCCGTCCAAACGAGCTGTTGTTAAGCAAGAGAAACTGATCAACGACGAAGTATTGAAAATAATGGCTATTAACATTGATGATGAACATTCTGATTATGTTCAGTATGAGGTAGCTTTTGCTAAACGCTAAAAGGGCCGTCTGTCGTGTTTTGGCAGCTCCTGAGTTAGCGTTTAGCACAGCTACACGGTCTTTTCTGTTAACTTGACCAAAACGAACGGGGGCCATTTTGAATCCCTCTGACTTCCGTTTTCTATGAACACGCTGCCTCGTGGTCAGTGTGCCCTTTTGTCCTTTCTTGATACCCATGGTCCCTTATTCTGCTCGGCAACAGGCTATTTTTAGTACTGGTCAAGCGCACATGCGCATCATGCATTTACTGGTCACTCTTTAGGAATGTTGGTACTAACTGACCAGTGCTATTTAACTCCTCCCACATGCTGGCTGTGTTCCAAAAATGACCTTATATGTACCTAAAATGTGTAACTTGTGACCGCCTATCTTTTTATTGCTATTAAACTGTATAAAAGAGGTCGCGCACCAATGTTCGGTGTGCTACTTCTTACATTGCCGAAGGGTGCGGTAGGAATGTATCACCACCCCATGGGGTCTTAATAAACTTGTCTTTTACCTTTTCCAGTGTCCGTGCCAACTTCTATACTAAGGTGTTCGAGAGCTTAGCAGAGTATGTAGGCCTGATTTGAACCCAACACCACACACTGTTCTGGTGCTGGAGGAGGAAAAACTTTCTTGTAATCTAGGCGTGAATGTCGGTCGGAAAGTCTAGTTCTACCTACATACGCTATTCTGGAGGGATCCTCGCTGTCTACCTCTTCACTTGAAGAGTCATTCTCTTTCTTGGTTGCTCGTTTTTCTTCCTCCTTCTGGTGTATACGTATTATTTCCTTACGAATTTTCTTGTACATACTCTCTACACTACCTTGTGTCTTGTGTTTTCCCTCGGCTATATTGTCACTCCACCTGGTCAGGGCTTTCATCTCGTCTTGATCTTTATCTGGATAATCTTGCTCTCTTATTAAACAATTAATCAAGAACTTTAAAATCATAAGTTGAACCTCGGCTTTCCTCTGTGACATAGCTTCGTGAATACTTCCTGGATTCTCTCCTGTACGGATAAAACGATATATTCTGTTTAGATGTTCCTTCATATCGGGCAGGGTGATCAAAAAGCTGGCAACCCGTCTTAAACGTACTGAATATAAGATCATGTGATCTTCGCCTGGGACTGGATCATATATACAGTCAGTAAGAAGTCGCTTGAGATCTGTGTATGTAGGCACTTTTGGCGTACGCTGTAACGCTACATCATGCAGCGTCAGTCGTCTTGCTTGGGGCGGGGTGCTGGGAGCATTTCCCCCCGCTGCTCCTAAACTAGAATCGTCGGTGAATACTGTACGTGCTGGTAACGTAACTGGCAACACGGGTACATTTACTGTGGGCTGGTCCGGGGGTACTGTAACATTAACTGGACCCACGGGACCAGTGGCTGGAGGAACAGGAATTACATTATTAACGGGAGGCTGTGGGTGAGCAGGCGGAATAGGATTTGCATATTCTGGGACTGTGTCGTCCAAATAGGACGAAAGAAAAATTTCAGCTGCGGTCGGTTTATGACGTAGCTTAATCGGGACCAATGGCGGCGGTAAATGACAGGGTGCTTCCGGGGTTGCCTTTGGCAAGCCCTCGGCAAGAAGAGGATACATACCTTTAATAAGGGCATTTCTCTGTCTGTCTGACTGTTCTGCTCTAACTCGTTCACCTTCTTCGATTAATTCCTTTTCTTGGGCTTTCTCTGAGGATTCCCTACTTAATTCTGTTCTTCTGAATTCTTTTTCTGTTCTTTTATGAGATTCTTTGCGCCATAACTCGATGGCATCTTTCTGGGACTGTCTGGCTTTCTTTTTCCATAATGCTTCTTCTACTCGCATGATGCACTCGGCATCCCATGTACCTGATACTGGCCATCTATATTTCTCTTCAAGGTCTTTGGTATAGTCCGCCCATAAGTCTAGATATAATATGGCATCTAAGCCATGCTTGTGATACATAAAATGTCCAGGACTGTCCCTAGGGGGGACAGGAACTGCTTCTTCGAGTAACCCTTTTCTGGTCTTTATCTGACGTAATTTCGAGAACAGAGGCATTTCGGAAATTTACTTGCGAATACAATACACAATAATCACAGTAATAAAATGGCAAACAAATCACTCATACCACGACATAAAAATACATAAATAACAGTTCGAACAGAATACTACCTGATACACTGAAAACAGAACACATGAATTTCTCGAGAACAGACTTACTAGAATTACTGGATGCACTGCTAAAACAGTACAGAACATACCGGTCCCATAAAGAGACACGTCCTACCGTATCCACCTAGGTGAATACTTCGTAATGGATCTGCGTACCCAAACCCAACGGACCAGGAACAAACTAATGATCCTGTCTAGATACTTCCCCCGCAACTGTACTCACCGGGAAGCAGAAACTGGAAGGCCTCGGACTGGACTGGACTGCTACGACGTCGGACTACGAACTTCGGACTTCAGAAACAGGTGGGCCTCCAGATACCTCGGACCTTGCACTCTCGGCTTGGGCTCTGGTCGGGACGAACCGCATTCCACACCGCTTCGTCTGGATGTCGGACTGCAGTCTCCGTCTCCTCCGTGGGCCTGAGGGAGACTTGAAGCAGAAATATCTGCACGTGCACGGTATTGTTCCGTCACGGCTGCAGAGGGTCAGGGGGCCTGAGGAAGGGGCTCGTCCCTATTCGGGCGCCATTATGTGGTAAATAAATAATTAAATACCGGTACTATTTTTGAATGCATTAACAATAACAGATAGCTCAATAAATAAGAGGCAGGATCCGATGTATCCGAGTCGAAAGGGTTTTATTCAGGCAAAAGGGAAGGGACAGAATCGGGACAGCCTGAAATAAAATGGAGAGGCAGCTGCAGCGCTCGCTACATCAACAATACAAGATACATATATATAGTAAAACATTTCCATTACATTGCATACAGTAGGCGTAACTAGTGACAAGCGTAAGATAAGAACACATGGGCGTGAAAAGAAGGCGTGCACAGGGCGTGCACGTAGACATGTGATGAGAAACGTCACAGAAGTGTCATGAATGGGCGGAAACATGGAGGGGGCTACCTGAGCAGCTGGGACCTTTAACCTAGTGGTGCGCGCAAACGGGCAATGACGTGTTGCCGGGGAGAACTGGGGGCTATGACTTCTACACTAGAAGAGGAGACTAAAGTCTGCGGTGTCAGGACGACATGTACCTGTAGCATATCTGGTATCTGGTGTTTGGAGTACATGCTGTTAGAATCCAAAAGTTATCAGGGCAAAGGCTACTTGACACTAAGGCTGGTGCATGCATATATTCTACATGTATTGCGTGTGCTATGAATCTTCTATGAATATTAATACAGTAACTTTCTTACATGGAGACAGAAAGACTAGACTATAGCTGAAACTGTTTATGCGGTTCAGTAGCTTAGGAATGCGAAGAAGGAAAGCTGGACTGATAACTAGAAGCATAACATATTCTTGGCAGACAGGCAGGCAGAGCCAGGCCGGGCACCGCGCTGCGCGGCAGGAAGTAAGTGAAGGGTCAGGGATGCAGGTGGGGGCTGCATCGCTCCTCGGAGTGGGTTCAGGAGACTGGAGCATGAATCTGGTGTCCGGGCCCTTTGAGGCCTAGAAACGGGGACAATGCGGTGAATTAACGTGCACACTGTAAAACGTGGCAACATAGGCCTAATACTCGTTGCTTTCACGAGAACTGGATACTAGCATACTAGAGTTGGACACATCTATAATTGCATCTTTAATCGATCATAGGGGGATATATGCATATCGATCATGCACATATAACATAGGATGGGGAACACGTAGGCACACATGACAAGGCAAAATTCACTTTTCCACAGACCCTTTCCTTTTTCCCTCCCCTTGTTTTTTATTTTAGTTTGTTATTTTTCTCCCTCGCCTAATGGCTCGAACACCCTGTGTATACCTTTCAGGGTGTTGGTGACATTTGGAGGTGGAACCATTATTGCAATGACTGGATCCCGTGGAGGTAAACCTGACAGAATAACACGTCCACGAAAGTTACTCTGCCTGGTCCAGTTGTTGCATAATGGCTACCATGGATGACGTTATGCAGGCTCTGCTTTTGGTTCAACAGGAGCTTGCCTCCTCAAAAACGGAAGCCACTGCCTTAAGGGAAAAGGTAGACAGGTTGTCTAGGAATCCCTTTGATGCTTCTGCACCTCAGGTACAGGTGACGGTTCCCCCCCCTATCCCTCTGGCCAGTCCGGAGAGGTATTCGGGGGATCCGGCAAAAACCCAGGTATTCTTAACACAGATTATGCTCCATTTTTCGTGCAAGCCTGCATCCTTTCCGAACAACCATTCAAGAGTGGCATTTGCTATATCTTATTTGATAGGTGATGCAGCAAACTGGGCTGTGCCCTTGGTAAGGAATAATGACCCTATTCTCTCAGATTGGTCGGCTTTCCGCACAGAGTTCGAGAAGGTGTTCGATAGAAGGGCCACCACTCTAAGTGCGGATAGGGAACTTTTGGAATTGAGACAAGGTAGATCGGATCTAATAACATATCTAACCAGGTTCAACAGGCTGGTGGCTGAAACCTCGTGGCCTGAGGAAAAAAGAATGTCCTTATACTATCAAGGGTTAAGGGATGGACTTAAGGATGTAATTGCCCAAATAGATCCCCAACCTGTCACATGTGTTGACATGGTGAACTTAACCCTGAGACTAGATGGTAGAATGACCGATAGAGGAAGGGACAGGAGAAGATGGGATAGGGGCCCTCCCAGATCAGAATGGACTCCCCACAGGGTTTTGCCTTCTACTGATTCTAACCCCGAACCTATGGAAATCGGGGCAGTTCGGGCCCCATTAACCAGAGAGGAAAAAGAAAGTCGTAGGGTATCCGGCCTATGCCTATACTGTGGCAAGAAAGGCCAAATATGTAAGGGAATGTCCCTCCAAACCCAAAACATCAGGGGATGGAACAGAAACAAGAGAGTAGCCATCACAGCAGTAAGCGCTCAGGAGGAGCCAAGTGGGATGGCGGAAGGAAACAAAAGGGAGCCTCAACCCTGGAAAGTACCATCATTAACGGTGCTAGCACTGCTTGAATCAGAATCCCATATCTTGTTGCCCATGAGGTTGGAGTGTCAATTGCAGGTACACTCGGTAATGGTTATGATCGACTCGGGGGCTACTGGGAACTTTATCAACAGCGGTCTAGTAACATCCCTGTCGTTGGACAGAGTACCCCGAGACACACCTGAAGAAGTCCTAGCGGTAGATGGGAAACCTTTAATATCAGGCCTCATAACTGAACAAACAGAGAGAGTAACTCTGTCTGTAGAAGTGAAAGAAGGCAGGCACAGGGAGGAGCTGATTCTTAACATCATTGAAGCCCCTCAGTATGAGGTGATCCTAGGGATGCCCTGGCTCAGCCATCATAATCCCTTCATCAACTGGAAGGAGAAATCGGTACAGTTCACATCCGAGGAATGTAAGACACATATGGAAGGGCATAATATTGCTTGTTTTTCACCTACTCTTATTCCCCTGTTGGTGGCTACGGCAGCTGAAAAGGCAGTGTGTTTGCCATTGGAATATCAGAGTTACAGGGACGTCTTCAGTGAAAGTAAGGCTGAGCAACTTCCCCCGCATAGACTGTACGATTGTAGAATAGATCTGGTGGAGGGAGCCACGATTCCGTCCTGTAGGGTTTACGCACTGTCAGACCCTGAAACGACACACTTGAAGGAGTATTTGGATCATTACGTTGATATAGGTTTTATCCGACCTTCCAGATCTCCTGCAGCATCCCCCCTGTTTTTCATCAAGAAAGCTAATGGGGATTTGAGGGCATGTGTCGATTACCGGATGCTAAATAAGAACACCATCAGAAACCGGTATCCACTGCCTCTTATTCCTGTTTTGCTGGACCAGGTACGATACGCCAAGGTGTTCACTAGACTAGATCTCAGGGGGGCGTACCACTTGGTCTGCATCCGAGAGGGGGACGAATGGAAGACCGCATTCAAAACGAGATACGGTCTGTATGAATATACTGTAATGCCGTTTGGACTGTGTAACGCCCCTGAGGCGTTTCAATATTTCCTTAATGACGTTTTGAAAGAGGTGGTGGACATCAGTGCCGTGGTGTACATAGATGATATCCTGATTTACTCAGAAGACACCACTGCACATACACGTCATGTGGTGGAAGTACTACAAAAGTTACGAGAACATAGGCTGTTTTGCAAAATTAGCAAATGCGAATTCGGTGTGGGCACGGTAGAGTTCTTAGGTGTCATGTTAAGTCATGAGGGACTACAAATGTCAGAAAGGAAGATACAGGCAGTACAGGAATGGTCAACACCCACATGCGTGAAAGAAGTGCAAAGCTTTTTAGGCTTTGCGAATTACTACCGTCGGTTTATTCTGCGGTTCTCTAAGGTGGCTGTTCCTTTGACAAAACTGCTTAGGAAAGGAGTCAAGTTCATGTGGTCCACTGAAGCCGCGGAGGCTTTCGCTTACTTAAAGAAAGGGTTCACAACTGCCCCGATTCTAGCTCATCCTAAGCCGGAATATCCCTACGTCGTAGAAGCCGATGCTTCTGATGAGGCGATAGGAGCGGTACTGTCTCAGAGAGATAAGGATACAGGACAACTCCACCCTGTGGCATATCTATCCAAAAAATTGAGCCTACCCGAACAGAACTACACCATCGCTGAGAAAGAATTGCTAGCGATAAAAAGAGCATTTCAAGAATGGCGACAGTACCTTTGGGGGGCCAAATACCCTGTCACCGTCTTTACAGATCACAGAAATCTTCAGTACATGAAGACAGCCAAACATCTCACGCAAAGACAGATGCAATGGATGTTGTTTTTCGCGGAGTACGATTTCACCATCACTGTCAGACCTGGGGCAGAGAACCTGAAAGCAGACTCCCTCTCCCGTCGAGACCAGGTGGAGGAAAACGGGAGTAAAGACATAAAGATGGCAATTGTGAGTCCTGATAAGGTGATCTGTGCAATCCAGGCTAATACCTTTTTGGATGATTTCCGTAAAACCAAGGATCAAAATGCATGGGTTCTTTGGGCCACAAAGGGTGCCAATCGAACACTAAAGAATGGTCTACCCTTTCAGGACAATAGGTTGTACCTCCCCACTCCAGAATTGCGAAAGAAGGCTTTTATCTGGTGTCATGATTCTCCATTGGCTGGTCATCAGGGTGTACAAAAGACTGTACTACTCATGAAACGGCATTTTTGGTGGGAGACTGAAAAGACAGATATACCCATCTGGATAAGACAGTGTGAGACCTGTGCTCGGGCTAAAACCATAACTGGAAAAAAGAAAGGCCTACTGATGCCTTTGCCTTCGCCCAGAAGACCGTGGCAGAACGCCAGCCTAGATTTTGTCACGGGACTACCTCTTGACCAGGGTAAATCGGCCATACTAGTGGTCATAGACAGTCTAACTAAGTTGGGACATTTCATTCCATGCGTGAACCTCCCTACTGCTGGCCAAACGGCTCAAATACTGCTAACCAATGTCATCCGATTACATGGTGTACCAGAGGTCATAGTGTCTGATAGGGGCCCTCAATTCATTGCAAGGTTCTGAAAGGCATGGTGTCAGGCGTTGCACATTCAATCCTCGCTATCCACCAGTTTTCACCCGCAGGCCGACGGACAAACAGAGCAGCTGAATCAAACGCTGAAAAAATATCTTCGTTGCTTCGCAGCTGACGCTCAGGAGTCATGGGTTTCACTGTTGTGGATGGCTGAAGTAGCGTACAACAACGCCTGGCATAGCTCAGTGGGGGTCTCTCCGTTTCTTGCTACATATGGTTTCGATGCACGTATCCTTCCGGTGCACATCCCGGAGGAGGTGTCTCGGCAGCCTATGGTTATGGGACAGATGCGAAAGATCCGGGCCATACACAAGAAGATACGGGTGCATTTGGTGAGGGCTAAGGCAGACTACAAGAAATGGGAAGATTAACACCGTACGGAGGGTCCCTCTTACCAGGTGGGTGATAAGGTGTGGTTATCCACTCGCAATATCAGGTTCAAGCTGCGCAGTGTGTTCCATCCCCGGTACATTGGGCCCTACGCTATCGTGAAAAGGATCAATTCGGTGGCGTATAAACTAAAACTGCCTGGTTCCTTGCAAATACATCCGGTGTTCCACTGCAACCTTTTGAAACCGGCTCACTCTGCAAGAAGGCGGGCCCCACCTCCGGTGATCGGGGATGTTGGGGTCGAATATGAGGTCAGGTGCATCAAGGACTCGAAGTGGTGTAGGGGTGTTTTGTGGTACCTGGTGTCCTGGAAAGGCTACTCGGTTGAGGACGATTCTTGGGAGCCTGTGGGGAATGTGCATGCACCAGCTGCGATCCGTGCCTTCCATCGTAGATGCCCCTTGCGGCCTGGGCCTAGGAGGCGCTAGGGGGGGAGGATGTACTGTCAGGTTCTGCCGTTATGCGCCTGCCAAGATGCAGAAACTACATTCCCCATGATCCTCCACTCTTCCGGCCAGGAAGTACATCTGTGGGCGAGAGACGCTTCTGGGTGCGTGTTATTCAGAATTTTCCCGTCCCCGGCGTGAGAGCGGCTGCTCTGCACGCCAGTTCCAGGTTCCAGCTTCTTCGTGCGGTATTGGTGAGTCTTGGATCGCCGCGCGGTCCGGAGAGTCTCCTTTGCCCTTCGCTCTGACTCCTTTTCTCCCTATGCAGTCAGTTTGCTTCCTCTGCAGGTAATGCTTGACTAAGACATTTCAGCCGCGTCTCGCGGCAACAGGTGTGTGGTGCACTTAACTCATGTCGGTTGACTAGCATTGTCCGTATCTGTATCGTACAATCCTTTGCTATTCTAAGGCTCCTTGTTTTTGGGTATTGATGTGCGGAACACGGTGGCGGTCGAAACCACGTGTTACCGTACATCTCTGGCAGGTATAAACTTGAACTATTTAGCGGAGCACGGTAGTGGGAATAACTACGCGTTACCGTGAATTTCAGTTGGATTCTGTGTATGGAATGAAACAGAACTCAGTGGTGGTCGCAACTACGTTTTTCTGTTGTAAGGCCTTTTCTTTTGTTTATGGTTATCAATACTCTGAAGATTGGAGGGGCGGAGTGTTGTGGTTATTGCCTCCTACACACTTCCGTGTCCTATGTACCTTATATGGAACTGATTTGTTTTCATTTGACCTCATGGACCCCAAATACATCGTGTCCTCTGAGCAGCTTGTGGAAGTTCCAAAAGGCTGTGTTAGAGTGGCTATATTGGTTCATTATCAAAGGTCTTTTCTTCATTTATCTGCAGGTATATATGTGCATATTTAGCGAGACTTTATGAGTGTAGAATTGTGTAGAAAGCAGCATACATTTGAACGTGTCTTGTTTTCTATTACAGGCATCCTTTCCCTGCAGACCCTTTCCTTTTCCCTCCCCTTGTTTTTTATTTTACTTTGTTATTTTTCTCCCTCGCCTAATGGCTCGAACACCCTGTGTATACCTTTCAGGGTGTTGGTGACATTTGGAGGTGGAACCATTATTGCAACGACTGGATCCCGTGGAGGTAAACCTGACAGTTTGGTAGCGCTTACTGTGGCTTTGGAATTTTGGAATTTGTGTTGGCCAACTTGGATTTGTATGGGATTAATATATGAATTGCAATTTATATAGGCAGGTAATGAGGAGAATTTTCTCTATTTTGAATTGATTTGAACGGCACATTGTACTAAAGGTACCTTAAGTGCTACTTTGGTTATAATACTGCATATTCTGCACTATTTTTGGCATGCGTGTTTCTAGCACACTTCGTAGGATGTGTTGCTTTTGTAGTGGTACCAGTTTGAGACTTGATGAAGCACAACCGCCCCCCCGGAGGGGACGCCTAATAGGGATATGTATATTAAATATGGTATTTCTTCTATAACAGCACGTTAAGGAATAAATATACTCGTAAGGATCCTGAGTTGCGTTGACCTATGCATGGGTCATTTGATTTACGAAAGATTCAGTATGTGGAACAATATATGTTTGAGCAAAAGACAAGGCAAGATATGTTTGACTGTGTACGAATGTGGGAGAAAGAAGTGCGTGAACGAATGAAGCGTGAACAAGCCTTGCTTGAAAAAGAACAGCGAAAGAACATCCATGCGAAAGCATTAGAAATGAAAAATAAAGAAATAAAAGAATTAAAAGAGAGAGAAGATAGGGAGTGCCATTTACAGGTAACTGGCCAATACGCTGTTCGGCGACCCTCTCTATCCTATTCTAAATAAACCTCAAGATGATTTTTAGTTATTAGATCGTTCTCCGCCTCAGTATATTTTTTCTTCTGCTCCTTATGATTCAGATGAGGATTCTCCTACACATCAGGATAAAGCACGAGCTACTCATTCTATGTGGACCACTGCACGTTCTGCTAAGCTTAGGTCTGCTGCTCGCAAAGCCGCCCGTAATACTGCTTCTGCTTCTGAACTTTTAGATGACATGAAGGATTGGCAGGAAAGGGAGCAAGTATACTTTACAGAGGTGTTTGCTGCAGAAGTTGTTGAACAGTTTAGGAAACATTCTGAGGAATTGGAGCTGTTGATATAGCAAATGCTTGTAAGCAAATGTGTGATGGTCTTTTTGTCTTTTCTCAGGTGGCTGGCATGATCAGATGTTTTGTTAAATTACGTGTTGAGACAGTCCATTTGCGAGAGGAGAAAAAGGCAGCAGACGCAGCTGCACAAACACCTCAGACCGGCGTGTCACAAGCTTCTATTTTCGGAACAGATAAGACTATGATAGTTCATGCGAAACCTATGCGGGAAGCCGCACCTTTGTATGTTCCTCCTAAAGGAGCGGGTACGAGTGATGATAAGGCTTCCTCTGATGCAAAGGGTTATTTTATTTATAATTGGGTTTACTCTCCTTGGAATAGAGTGGATGTTATGGCTCTTAAAACTGCATTGCCTGATCCGCGGAAAAATCCAGCAGCTTTTTATGAGGAAGTTGAGGGTGCCATTAGTTCTTGTACTATGACTCTGCCTGATATTGACCTGTTTTTCGGATTGATATTACCCCCTGATATGTGGAGAACTGTACGTAAGGTTGATGATCATGCGACTTTTGGGGCATTATGGAAAGATTTAGAATGACTGGATGTAGAGAGGGAACCTGCACAGAAACCATGTCAGTTAATTTTAGATCTTCACGCAGCCATATTAGTTAAGTTAAAAACAATTATTCCCCCTAAAAAGATAGATTGGACTCTATTAGCGTCTTGTAAGCAAAAGGCAGATGAGTCAGTGTCAGATTTCTTTACGCGTTTTGAGGAGGCATTCCAAGATTTTAGGGGAAAGTCATTAACGGATGACACAGGCAGGCATGTGTTCGTTGATAAATATGTCGCAAACCTGTTACCAGGAATAGCTAGTAGCCTGAAGGCCAGTGAGAGTTTATGGACTACCTCTTTTCCGGTTTCTCTTTTGACTATGGCTCAGTATTATGAATGGCAGGAATTAGAAGCGAAGGGTAATGAGGATAAGAAGACTAAGGAGTTAAAAACGAAGGTTATGTTGGCTCAGGCTTATGGTCCGCCTTCTAGAGGTAATGATAGAGGTGCTGATAGAGGTGGACGTGGATCTTATGGTTTGTCTTTTTCTTCTTATACTCGTTCGAATTTGTCTGTTGATCAGTGTGCTTACAGCAAGAAATTTGGACATTGGGCTGCCGATTGTCCGGCATTGCGTGCTCAGCAGTATCCACGTGGATGGGGACAAATGAGAAATCGCTCAGGATATTCAGGGCCTAGAGGAAGCACGGATGATCATGCTAGGTTTGATTCTAATACATGTGGACAGGATGGGTTTAGCACTTTTGATAGACGGAACCAATATCAAATGACCGACTATGTGCCCTCTGATTTTAAAGATTCTGCTAATGCATAGGATTGCCTAGGATGGGGTAAGGAATCAGTTGAAGTTCCAGTAGAGCAGAAGGGTCCCTATGTTACAGCACATGTTTTGGGTTCTACTGATCAGTTTCTGGTTGATACAGGAGCTACTCGTAGCGCCTTATCTAAACACTTGGTTCTGAGGGCTCTCCTGTCTGGCTTAACCATTACATCAATAGGTTTCGATGAAACGCCTTCCCTTAGCCCACTGTCACAACCACTTGCATTCCATGTTGATAAATTTACTGCAAATAAAAGGGACCCAAGATATTGGGTTCCGGGACCTAGCTTGTGTTGTGGCCTAATGACCAATATGGTCAGGTAGAGCCAAAGAAGAAAGAAAAGATTCTTTCTAGAGTCCCCTCACTCACTGGGGTTGCCCCACGGTGACATGCTTCATCATTGGGGCCATCCCAGTTCTCTACGAAAAGGGGCGTGCTGCGACTTGCAAATTACGTAGGAGCACTTGTTTAGTGAAGGACTATGTGTGGTGCAAAGTGTAGTGGATTGGGTGTGAGTGAAATAAAAATACCGTGCTAGTGGGCCTCAACAAATTTAATACTGCTCCTAGGTTAGGTATATTAAAAAAGGGGTAAGACACTGTGTTCTGACCAGTAGCACCCTGCACATAAGGGGGTGGTAATCTCAGTAAATGTGACATCAAAGGATCCTTTTCAGGGTCTTCAGTCACATTTGAAAGGGGAGGTGGCAAAGCCGGGTAACATTTGTCAATGGCCATACAATGTTGTCTATCTGACACTTCAATCGCACGATCTTCTTCATCTTCCTTAAACTGCCTAGCAGCTTGCATTACCGACATATTCCTTTCCTTCCTATCTCTCTTAGCTTGCTTAATTTCTCGCTGTTTGGCTTCCTTACGCCAAAGGCGGAAAGAGTCAAACATCCCCGGCCGGGCTTTCTTCTTAAATAGCGCAACTTCTAGGTTATCTAAAACATCTGATTCAAAACTACCATGTTGGGGCCATCGTAAAACACCATCTTTCCTTGTATAACGGACCCATACTTCATTAAAGGTAATGGGACCCACACCATGTTTTGAATAGAGCTCATAAGTTGGAGTTCCAACCGGAGGTATCGGACACGAGTCCTCCAATCGGGAATCCTTATTACAACTACAACAAAACCATTTCCTAATTTTGCCAAGACCAGGCATCTTTAGCTCACTAGTCTTGCTTCAAACTTCAAGGGGTTATCAAAAATGATACACTCGTAAATATACGATCCCCTCGGCTTCGACTATTGCAATGGTCGAATGAAAACCAAGAAACAAAACAAAGTCGTGGGAGCAACCCACTTATACTTAACCAAAATGTCTGTCACGCCACCAGAAGACCGTCTAACGTCTCGCCTTACAAATCATCACAAGAGGGTCCAAGACAGGGCAACAGTCAGGGCAGCAGTCCTTCACAGCCGTCGGAAAGGGAAAGCCTCGCAGAAAAAAACCTTCGGTCCACGTCGACATGCAGGGGTCAATGAAGTGGCGGCCGTCCTCCAGAATTTCCTCACGGGGCTCTTCACAATCTTCGGGCTTGGACCAGTACCGCTGAAGTCGCCCCACGTTGGGCGCCAGTTGAAGAACCGGGGTTTAACCCAGGGGCACGCCTAAGATCTTCGAGTTCACCTGTCTTGGTATTCAAAGACACGGAATACTTCTGCATGGCGTCAGAGACCAGTTTATTAGCTGCAGCTAGTAACAGTGATCCTAGAAATACATCACGGTGTAAATTCTCAGGCGGCTGCTCATTTTACTGAGGCGAGACGTCTCCTTTTATACCCAATATTCACATTATAAATGTACACCCATTGCACAAGATTCTAGCCAATAAGATACAAAGTATCACATAGCAAAAACTCAATTTACACTATCCCAACCCAAAAGTTAATTATTAGGAATGTCCCAAATGCAATCTCCACAAGCCGGACAAACCTATAATTGAAAGCATAACCCATGTAATGAAGAAACATAAAAAAGGAACAGTAAGAGATGCTGAACAAGATAAGGCATGTGCAAGGAAACTAAAAAGTTAACGATGTCCTGAAAATTGATTGGCAATCTCAGACAAAGATCGATCAGGGAAATTGGCTTTGCGAGGTCAGTTTCAGGTGAAGACGTCAGTTTCTTACAGTTCATTTCAGAGTCAAAAAGAAACTTAGTTAATGTATACATGAACTAAGAAGGCCAGGCCCCTTTGTACGCCAGGTTACCTTTACAAACCTACGTGAGGGCAACACAAAATGGTGGCACAGAACAAAATGGAGTCAGACTCGAGAATTACAGAACCTCAGGGTCTGGTGGCTTAGTGGACTAATGCAACCACTGCAGGGGCCTGTGTTTGACCTCATGGTCACAGGTTCAAATCCTGGTGGGTCCACTCAGCCTTTCATCCATTTGAGGTCGATGAAATGAGTATCATTGTGTTGGGTAACAATAGACATATGTTATTCAGCGCCTTGAGACCCCTGGGTAATAAGTTTGCTTTACAAATACAAGTGTTATGTTAAAGAGTTTTGGTGTACTATCAATTAGGTTGATAGACCTATAGTTTACTGGCACCACCCTTTTTAGGTCTTGCCTGAGCCAGCGCATGCGCTGCTCTGGCGAGACATTTAGGAGTGGAGATTTCAAAGTGCTACCACAGCTGTGTGGTGACAAGATTGAAGTTACTCGCGCGAGCTTGCGCACAGCCGCCATCTGTCTTTCGAGCACAGGCGCCATCTCGCGGGCAACCTAACAGCCCCACTCGTTTTTTTACATCCGGGATTGTGGGTCAGGAGATTGAGGGAGATGGTCACCTTTACAGTGAACACCTATATTTGGCATTTCTGAGCGCCCCACTAACCCATGACACAGTCTGTATACTTGTGGGCATATAAACATGTTGGAGACCACAGGGCGCATGGTAGATGTAGGCATTGGTGCTCGGAGAGTGCATTAAGGAAGACACAGCGACACTTATCTGCTGTGTTTTAAACGTATAATCGTAAGTGGTTACTACAGCGACACCGTCTTAGCTAAAGTAGCCTGGAATTTGATTTTACTGTGGCTGTTATCCATATCACTTTCTCCATCTGCTTACTGCAGTGAGGTTTGACCCTCCGCCCCGCCTGTCTGTCTATACTTTCCTATGGTAGGCTTTCGCTAATTGTCCGTCAACCCCTCGTTCCCTCTCTTTCCTCAGTTCTTCCTGATTTATTTTATTTATTTATTTATTCCCAGGATTTGGAATGCTCTGCCTGGAGTCCTCAGATGCAACCCCTCCTTCTCCTGTTTCAAAAGTGAAGAACCGGGTTTTCTTAGAACCCAGCGGTGCCAGGGACACACCCGAAGTCTTCGGATTCACCTGTCTTAGACTACAGAGACACGGAAAACTTCTGGTTGGCGTCAGAGATCAATTTATTAGCTGCAGCTAGTAACAGTGAACCAAGCAATACAACACAGTGTACGACTCAGGAAACTGCTCAATTTTTGTAGAGCAAGACATCACTTTTTATGCTGTTTTCAGTTAATTACAAATGCACACCCACTGCGGCAAAGTCTAACCAATAGAATACATTTCACATACATTATTACATTCCAAAAAGCTCACTTTACATCGTACCAACCCACAAGTTAATTATTAGGACTGTGCCAAATTCGATTACCACAAGCCGGACAAACCCATAATTGAAAGCACTACCCATGTAATGAAAAGTCGTAATAGAAAGAAGGAATTCAGATGTTGAGTAGGATAAGATATGTGCAAGAACACTAAAAACTAACGATATCCTGAACATTGATTGGAAACTCAGACAACGATCAGCTAGAGAAAACTGGCTTCGTAAAGGGTCAGTTTCAGGTGACGGGGTCAGCATCTTTGCAGCTCACTCGCAAATCGAAAAGGGGCCTGTTAATATGTACATGGACAACGAGGCCCATACAACTTCTTTCGGGAAACATCCTTTACAACGCAACTTTTACCACGCAGTGCCTTTACGACGCAACTTTTACAACGCAAACCATTACAACGCATTGTGCTGGGGGGCGCTCTAGGATAGGGAATAAGTTTAATTTACTGTACAACACCTTCCCTAGTGTCCACGAGGACTGGAGTTGGAATAGTAAATTAAACTATTCACTATCCAGCACCCCAAAGCGCTATGCGTTGTAAAGGTATGCGATGTAAAAACCGCGTTGTAAAGGCATGCGATGTAAAAGTATGCGTTGTAACGTCATACATCCACTTCGTTCGTTCGTTTACCACCTAGGCCTACGTGAGGGCAACATAAAATGGCGTCTCGAGAAACGCAAACAAAATGGAGTCCGGTCCCGTGAACCACGGAACCTCAAAAGGGACCTGAAACTCCCTCTCCTTAACAAATACTTTCATGACCAACGTCAACTAACATAGTCCTCCTTATCTGAGTTGTCTCCTCTCTTTCTGGACATTCAAGAATAGTGGTGTCCGGACTATGTCACTCTTACCTTTTTCTTTTATTGCTCTCTCCCCCTTCTCTCCACTGCATATTTATCTACCATGCTGTATTTTTGTTCTGTGGTTTGCTTCCTTACTTCCTACTTTGTAATGCAATATCCTTCTGCTGTTTACTGCGTGTTTGTAAAGCGCTCTGATACCTACGGGTCAAGCTAGCGCTATATAAAAGTTTTAAAATAAATAAAATTAAAATAAAAGTAATCAGAAGCATCTGTTGGGGGCGCTGGCTCATCTGATCGTTGCTCAGGACCTGTCCCTGTGCTTTATGTCTATACACAGGGATGTTCAACCTAAGGTGGGTCCCATTGATCTCTGACCTATGGTTATAGGAAAGGCACCTCAGACTCGAGCTCCGCGAGCAGTGGTGATACTTCTGAGCCCAAATGTGACTATGATTCAGATGTATGTCTGCAACACTGTACTAGTAAACAGTTCGGACAATGGCAGGTTGCTCAGTGCTGGACGCTAGCCACTAAACATCTACTGTGGAACTCATAGTACTAATGTAAGGTTCATAATGCCAGTGTTATGTAATCAACCTGACTACGTTGATCTTTCTAGATCGTATTTTCACTTTCCAGGCCCACTTTTTAAAATTCCTGCGAATTACTTAAAGTTGTCAAGCTACAGTGACACGACGTCATATACCTGTGGGTGCAGTTTTTGTGACTTATTTTTAAGAATAGGGCCATTATTGAATTAAAAGTACGAATATTGATTTGACCATGATTCACCGTTTTTTTTCTTAAATAGTGGTATGTATTAAATTGGTTGAATTAAGTAACGTTTTAGATAAATTATATTTCAAGTTGTCCTTAAAAATGCTCTATAATTTAGTAAAACAGCCTTTCTTTCATGGTGCAAATATTCTTGGGTACCTTTTATTTTGAGAGCGAACAAATAGTGCAATGGTTTGGCAAACCTGTCTTTAAATTTTTTTTTTTTGAGTTTACAAATATTTTCAGGGACATATTTTGCTTTCAAAATGAAATCTCCAATCTTGCATCCATTCGTATGTATATATTTTCCTATTTTAAAGGAGCATTCTAAATGGCACAAAAGGCCATATGTATCATAGTTCCGTTTTGCGAATTCTAAATAGCGATTTTTAAGGAATCGCTATTTAGAATTCGCAAAACGGTATGTATGTAAAAAATCGCTTCTTTTTAGCGATTCCTTACCATTCCTAATTTGCGATTAGCAAATTGCTAATCGCAAATTACCCATTCATTTCTATGGGCCAGGAAGCCCATAGGAATGAAGGGGAAATTTGCGATTAGCAATTTGCTAATCGCAAATTAGGAATATTTTCAAGGGTGCAGGGTGTCTCACGAACACCCTACTGCACCCCTGAAAATGACATGTGGGGGCATAAGGCGCACATACATGCCCTAAGGGCATGTATGAGCGTCATATGGCACGTTCGGTTTTGTTGGGAATTGTTTTTTTATAAGAATTCGCAACTTACCACCAACTAGAAGTTGGTGGTAATTTGCGAGTCCTTATGGGCATTTTTTTATTATTTTATCTTTGATACATTGCATTTAAGGAATCGCAAAATTTGCGATTCCTTAAGGGCAATCGCAAAATAAGGAATAGTAATTTTTGCGATTCCTTATTTTGCAGCAAAAATGTTACATACATACCATTTATCAAATTAGCATTCGCAAAGGCCAAAATTCTGTGAATTTCGGCCTTTGCGAATGCTAATTAGCTTGATACATATGGCCCAAAATGTTATATTTTGTAAACATGAGCTCATTTTTTTAGGTACAGCATTAGCCTTTTTCATCCATTAATCTTATTGTGGCCTTTGCATTTACAGCATATTGCAATGGGCATATGGTAATAGGGGCATAGCGCAATGGGTCACCCACTTCAGCCATTGGCTGACTTCGCTGCGGGTCACAGTCTTCTCCCCTTTCACAAAGACCACAACCACTCACAAAGTAGTTCCCTTCAGTGCCAGGGACTACGAAAGCAATCTGTGCTTTTCTGAGAGCAAAAGCATTTTTTGGCTTTTAGCTAATTGTGTTGTTATTGTTTTTAGATCAATGTGCGTACAGAGCTTCCCCGAAATTTTTGCAAAAATAAATACCAAAACCAAAAAAGCACTGGCAAAGCCAAAAGGCTTGCAGTGAATGTCAGACTTACTTTACTTTGCCTCTGCTTGTTCTTTTAATATATTGGAATCACTGTTATTAATGCAAGCTGAGATTACACTGCAAGGTAGTTCCCTGCCATAACCGTGAACGCTTTGCGTTAATGAGTAATACATACCATTTTGAATATCTTATACATATGGATGTTAACTGACTGCTAAAGGGTTTCGCTGGAAGACAAAATAAACGTGCAGGCATGTTACCCTTGACCCATAATAATATGTCTTGGGCGTTAGGCACACCAGAATAGGCTTTATAGGTTTTTCTGAAAGAAAAGAATGGAATCTACTACTACCACAGGTCTTGACGCAGTACCTCGTTGCACTTTTTCAACGCTCCAGACAATCGTTTTACCGCCATTCGGCAAAATTGTGCGTGTCACGGAGAGTCCCTGACTGACAGCATTGAGCATTTCACATGATTAAAACATGGCTTTTTAACCGCTTAACAGTCTGCTTTGCAAACTACTAGTGAGGACATTAAAAACAAGCATTGGCATAGTCAATAGGTCGCGCCTTTGGGATTTTATAAGTGTTTAGCCATGCAACAGTTGATGTTGTTGCACCAAGGATATTGTGCTGCATAACTAAATACTTATAGGGTCCAAAAAACGAGACCTATTGGCTATGCCAATGCTTGTTGTATATTTGGTTCATTTCTGTCCCCGCCCAAGAGTGGGAGAATGGTAGGCCACGCATTACGGCATTAAAGATGGCACCCCATACATCAGACTCAGCTAGGAACAGGTCAGCTGGAATTCTTTCTAGACCAGGGGCCTTGTGCGGGACAATCTTCCTAATGGCCTGGACCACTTCCTAGCAAGTAATGATCGGATCCTCGGTGCAGCTCGGAGTAGGGTGACCAACCGTCCGTAAAGTTCACGGACTGTCCGTAATTTGGACCTCACATTTGTTGTCCATGAGGATCCCTTTGGATGTTTGTCGTTACCACGCATGCATTTACAAACGCATGCCTTTACCACGCAGGTTTTACAACGCAAGTCGTTACAACGACTTGCGTTGGGGGGCGCTGGATAGTGAATAGTTTAATTTACTATTCCAACTCCAGTCCCCGTGGATAGTAGGGAAGGTTTTGGATAGTAAATTAAACTATTCCCTATCCTACAGCGCCCCCCAGCGCAAGTCATTGTAACAACTTGCGTTGTAAAAGTTGCGTTGTAAAGGTACTGCGTGGTAAAAGTTGCGTTGTAACCGCTGTTCTCCATCCCTTTTACAGATGCCTTTTGTCCGTAATTTTGGGAGATGCAGGGAGCAGAGCTGTTCCCCTGTGAGAGGCCTCTGCCCCCTGATGGGGCGCCTAGCACTCCTCCTGGAGCACAAGAGCAGCCCCGCCCGCCCATTGTCATTCTGTATGCCGCTGATTGTCACGTACAGGATGACAATGGAGCAGTCTCGGGCTGTAAAAGCATGTGGTGGCCTCCTCCAGCCTCAGTGTACCACGGAACAAAATAACTCGTGTTTAACCTTGCTAATAGGTTTGTAACGTCCCTACAGTGTTTGAGGAACTCTTGAACTCGGCGTTTCAAGTGTAATTCGTCTTTGAGACCGACCTTTGATGTGAAGTCGATTTCACCGCCCCGTACACTTCTTGAACTATCTTTGTTGTACGCGCTCCCTACGCTTGAAGAACTTTGAACGCGGAGGTTTGAATTATTTCCACCTCTCGAAGCAGGTTGCCCATTGGGCGAATTTGGCTACCAAACAGCAACTTTCGCAACACCTGAATGCTTCCATCAATCTAAGGAATAAGCAATCACGTCAAAAATTGGGCTCCCAACAAAGTTTATGAGCCTCCCGAATGCAATTACAGAACCCGTTCACAGCCCTGAAGAGAAGCCCTTTGATTCAGATGGGCTTTGGAACGCGTTGGCACTAATTTAACCAAGAGGGGATTACGTTTTTAATCTAAGTAGCAAGTGACAAAATGTATTCTAAATCTGATGATATTCTATTGCTAAAACTAAAATATCCCTGTTGGATGGTACCCTGAGTTTGCTCTGTAGGATTTCCTTTGCGATGTACTATTGCTGACTGGTAGCAATTTTAGTTTGCACATATGTGTTACAGTCTGGATGTTTATAATTTAACAAGTTGTCTCTCAGTGTGAACTTTGTATCGTATTATTGCGTTTAATGTGAATTTGGTCATGTGAATTTTTGTAATTTGTGAAGGAAGTTGTGTAATTTGTTAAGTGTTGTCCTTCTTTTGTACTAAATATATTGAAGCTAATCGAAAATAAAAATAAAAATTCAATGATTAAATGATTGGGTCAAATTAATAAGGATTTTGGTCGAGTCTGTTTAACTGAAGACAGCATATCTAGATGGTCAGCTACTTATCCCTCTTGTTCAGTGTACAGCAGGGCATTCTGTTAGATGGATGAAAGGTAAAGCGCCCAAGCTGCAACGTGAGAAAACAGTTTATATAAAGAAGCCTGTGAAACAAGTTAAAAAGAACGGGTTATAGTTCTTTCACTGTCTCACCATTTTAGAACTGACACATTTTCAATATTATATTCAACAAAGCCATGGTTGCTGCTTTTTTATTTTAAGCAACTAACAACCATTGACAAAGCCAATAGTCCTTGGCTTGTTGTTGGTGTGATGATACTTGCTGTATTAAATATCTGGATGCAATGACATAAACAACATAATACCAGTTGGGCAGAACACTATGCTAAGCACAGATTTTTAGCCTAGGTGTTTTAAGCCACGCCCTTAATTACATCGAAGACCCCCTTTGAAGAGACCCCCCAGTATTTTTAACCCGCTTAAGGCCCTGGAAAAAAACACCATGTCACCATCACCTCACATCCTGGCACAGTGCATCATGCATGACTTCTAAGTTTTCAGATTGCCTATGTGCAGGGGCATAGTGAACCCTCCCCCACCCCTTGCTTTAGGAACTACAACGAGGTGAAGTTCTTGATGGGCCTCTTCTATCTGCAACTCTGCAGACAAAGGCTCAGCTCATAATGTGAAGAGGTGGGTGACTAAATAAGTGATGGAATGTGTGAATGGCTGGATGGATTAGTGAAAGGATGAATGGATGAATGAAAGGGTGAATTGATAGATAAAAGAAAGGATAGATGAGTGAGTGAGTGGAAGGATGATGAGAGAAAGGTATATAGGTGGATGTATGAGTGGAGGGGTAGATGGATAGGTAAAAGTGTGGATGGATGAGTGTATTGGTGGATGGATGAGTGAAAGGATGGATGGATTGATGAATTGATAAGTGAAAGGGTGAATGGATGGATGAGTGAAAGGGTGGATGCAAGGATTGATGAGTGAGTGAAAGGGGGTTAGATGGACAAAAGGATGGATAGATGAGTGAAGAAATGAAAGGTTGGATGGATGAGAGAACGGATGGATGGATGAGTGAAAGGATGGATGAGTAATAGGGGCAATGGATGGTTTCATGGATGGATGAGTAGATGGGTGGGTGGAAGGATGGATGGATAAGTGAAAGGGGAATGGAGAGAGAGAGGGAGGATGGGTGAATCAATGGAAGGATAAATGACTGGGTGGATGGATGAGTAAGTGAAAGGATGCCTGGATGGGTAAAAGGGTAAATGGCTGGATGGATCAGTGAATAGATGGATGGGTGGAAGAGTGGGTGGATGAGTGAAAGGTTGGATGGAGGGATGAATGAGTGAAATGATGGATGAAAGGATACATGGTGGATAGGTTTGCAGATGGTTGAATATGTTTAGATATAGATGGGCACATAGATGGAAGGACAGAATGATTGGCGAAAGACTGAATGATAGATAAAAGAATGATTACACCTTGTAGCACCCATTATCTTAAGTAATATTTCCTATACAATGACTTTCACATTTATATGAGTCATTGTCTCTATATGATGTGTGTGTGATGTAACGCACACAGACACCCTGCCTTACATACTTGGGATGAGTAACACTATAAAAGAAATTAAATACACAGGAGAGACGGTCTAAGTGAGGATGAGGGGCACCATTGGAGGGTGGTAGCAAGGCAGGACTGGCCGAACCGGGCATCGGGTGTTTCCCTGGGAGGCTGGAAAGGAGTTGGGGGGTTTATGACTGGGGGCTGGCATTGTAAAGTTCCTTGTATATCCAGTAGTTTTCAATCCACAATAAAAGCGGCCTCACTTGTATTCAGGTGTGGTTCACCATCTTCTGGTGACTAATGAACCTGCTGGAGCGAGATGCACATTTTGAATCATATAAGGTAGCAAGCTGCGGCCATACTGAAAACCGTGAAGTGCACGATTGTCTCAACCGAATCTAAACTAATTTTGACTTGTACTTAAGTGGTTGTCTATTTACTTGCTTTTATACAATTGCGCGACCTCCTCTGACGTGCCTGTAAAACTTACTTTGTCCCGAAGTTTTGTCCTGAATTTTGACCCTTTGTCCTGAATTTTTACACTCACCGTCCTGAATTTGCACCCATGCCAGGTGGTCACCCTAGCTCAAAGGCGCTCCATGGCTGGTAAACGAGGCCTTCTAATCAGAACTGTCACCCGGGATTGGAAAGTAGAGATCAGAGACGTGCATGATCCAGTCACCAGCGCCAATGTTACTTTCGATGGTGACAGTCCCCTGAGTTATGTTATGTTATGTTATGTTAATTTCGATTTATATAGCGCCAAATCACGGACAGGTCTCTTAGCGCTTGCTTTGGGAACCCGTCCTGGCTTTCCCTGCGAGATAACCCCTACTGGGAATCCCCAAGGTGAAGACCAGGCATCCCATCACAGTAGGGCCGTAGTGGAGATTAAGCAAGCTATTGCCCAGAGTTGCAGAGTGTGAACCCATGATTCGAGTTGGCACCGAGGCGAGAATTATCGAGTGCATGGACATTTTGAGCTCAAGACCCTGCCGCGTCAGGAATTGAACCCTGGTCCCGGGTCTGACCTCTGCATCAGGGTCTGCCTCCTCTAACCAGTGAGCCACACTTCTCTTCTCTGAGTGTTCCCATTGGCTACTATATTCCAGAACGCTGCCTGATCTTTGTCCCTGGGGGCTGCAAGAAGAGCCCCCACCTACCTTGGTCCCAGTCCCTCTTGGCCTCATGAACAGCCCACTGAAAGCCGCCCTCTTGTCCTGTGTCTTTATTCTCGCGATAAGAGCGAGCTTGGCAGACCTGAAATGGCTGCTAAACCACGAAGGTGGGTTGCTCGTGCTCCCTCACGCCTAACTTCTGCAGGAAAATCCATTTCTAAATCTTCAAAGAGTTGGTTCTGTACTTCCCCGATCTTTACAAGAGGAGTTTCCTGGGCCGGGCTGTAATTAATGTCCCACGGGTCTCCCAGGCTCTTTGCCACCAACTTGTAAATGGACTTCACTGGGTCCTGGGAACGCGCCACTGCACGCCAGGTTACCCTGCGCCTACTTGTTGCTAGATGTGTCTCCCATCAAAGGTACGTGCGATCGTGGCTGTGAGCTGGTTACGGGTGGGTGGGGAGGGGGGAAGCGCGTGGTGGTAGCCTTTGTGCTTTGTGATGACTCACGTGTGTATGAAAAGGAGAGAAATAATTTGGCAGCATATTTCTTCACTGTTTAAAAGTGTACAATTTACATAAAATAAATGTAAATATACAAATGTCTATTCACAATAAATCTTGAATGTTTGAAAATTAGAGTCTTCAATTTATTATAATAGTAACACTTGAATTTCCTTAAAGGGGGTTAACAATATATTGGATTTAGCAATGTGTGAATGAATTGGACAATTCTTTTTCCATGAAACATAGTCTGTGCAAAGAAACAATATTATGAATCTATGGGGCCGATTCACAGAACTAACTTAAGACAAAATCCTAAACGTACTACTTTTGGTATTCACAGAAGTTAGGATTGTGTCTTAAGACAAACTTAAGACAAAGTTAAGACAGACTTAAGACAGACTTAAGACAGACTTAAGTCAAACCTAAGACAGACTTAAGACAGACTTAAGACAAACTTAAGACAAACTTAAGACATACTTAAGACAGACTTAAGACAGACTTAAGACAAAATCCTAACTTAAGTCTGTCTTAAGTCTGTCTTAAGTTTGTCTTAAATCTGTCTTAAGTCTGTCTGAAGTGTGTCTTAAGTTTGTTTTAAGACAAACTTAAGACAAAATCCTAACTTCTATGAATACCACAAGTAGTAAGTTTAGGATTTTGTCTTCAGTTAGTTCTGTGAATCGGGCCCTAT
The DNA here is from genome assembly GCF_964261635.1 of Lissotriton helveticus. Lineage (NCBI taxonomy): Eukaryota > Metazoa > Chordata > Amphibia > Caudata > Salamandridae > Lissotriton > Lissotriton helveticus. The sequence goes on along the minus strand of NC_136072.1, from coordinate 1,188,815,596 downwards.
TGTGGTAAATAAATAAATAATTACCGGTACTATTTTTCTATGCATTAACTGAAAAGGATAGCTCAATAAATAAGAGGCAGAATCCGTGGTATCTGAGTCATACGGGCTTTAATCAGATGGCTCGAGCCAATGGACCATCGGGTTCCATCACCTGCTAAGGTTCAGGAAGGGACAGACACAGGAGAAGAGGGGACAGCCAGCCTACTGTCATATTAACATCATACAGTATATATAGTAAAACAGTACAATTGCATTGAATACAGTAGGCGTAACAAGTGACAAACGGAAGATAAGAACATATGGGCGTAAAAAGAAGGCGTGCACAGGGCGTGCACGGAGGTGTGTGAGGTGAACGTCACAGAAGTGTCATAAGTGGGTGGATACATGGAGGGGGCTACCTGGGCAGCTGGAACCTTTAACCTACTGGTGCGCGCAAACGAAACATGACGTGTAACTGGGGAGAGCTGGGGGCTCTGACTTCTAGCACTAGAAGAGGAGACTGAAGTCTGGGATGTCAGAACGACCTGTACCTATAGCATATCTGATATCTTGTGTTTGGAGTACATGTTGCTTGAATCTAAAAGTCATCAGGGCAAGGGCTACTTGTCACTAAGGCTAGTGCATGCATATATTTCCTCATGTATTGCGTGTGCTATGGATCTTCTATGGATACTAATTCAGTACTTCTCTTGCCTGGAGACAGAAAGACTAGACTATAGAGGAAGATGTTTATGTGGTTCGTTAGCTAGGAATGTGAGACCGGGGAGCTGAACTGATAACTATAGGCATAACATATTCTTGGCAGACAGGCAGGCAGACCAGGCCGGGCACCGCGCTGCTTGGCAGGGAGTAAGTGAAGGGTCAGGGATGCGGGCGGGGCTGCATCTCTCCTCGGAGTGGTTCAGGAGACTTGAGGCTTGAATCTGGTGTCCGGGCCCTGTGAGGCCTAGAAACGGGTGCAACTCGATGATTTATCGTGCACAATGTAAAGACATTGGCAACATAGGCCTAGAAGCCTAATTCACGTTGCTTTAAGAAGGGCTGGATAACTGGCATACTAACGTTGGACACAACTATAAATGCGTCTTTATTCGGTCAAGGGTGAAAATATGCATATTAATCATGCACATATAACATATGATGGGGAACACGTAGGGACACATAACAGGGCAAAATTCAATTTTCCTCATTCCCTCCTTGTTCCCTACGTTTCCTTCAGGAAACATCAATATTCATGATACCATCTATCTGTTCATACAGCATCATTTGCTCGTCTTTTATCTTTTGGGAATAGGACTTTAGACGGGGAATACAAGATGTAGCGCACAAGCCGCAAATCGCAGGGCCACATTGTAAACAAAGGCAACAACTGAATATGATCATTACTACTACTCCTAGGAATGACAGTACTTTCCATCCCCAGGCAGATATTATACTCCAGAGCCAACCGGACCATGTCCAGGTGCCTGGATTCTGGTGTAGCTGATGGGCTATTTTATGAAGTCTTGTTATTGCTGAATATACAGACGGTGCGTTATTAGGAATGAAAACGCAACAACTAGATCCGATGACTCTACAAGCTCCGCCCCTATCGGCCAGTATGACGTCAAGAACAAGGCGGTTCTGAAGAACGACAAATCTCATAGCAGATTGCTCTTCTGTTAAGTTACCTAGAGCGGAAGTAGTCTCATTCACTACTGCTTCAAGGGTTCTGGTTAACCTGCGTATTAATTTACTATTCTGGATAGGTCCTATGAAGAAAAAGAAACCTTTATTGAAATCCGTATACTGTTCTAATGCGGTTTCAGTCTGATCGACAATCGGGGACTCGATCTCCCTTCTATGTCTGACGTGTACTAGATGTGTATTTCGGTGATAATCGGATGGTGCTAGGAAAACTGGTGGCAGTAGGAATGCAATGTAACATGTTCCATCCCAATCTAGGGGCAAACGTACATATGCGGTCTGACCACATATAAAATATGAATGACGTGAGGCTTTGAGAGTAGATTTCCCACTGTCACTATACTCGACCACAGTAGTACAATCACTGTGTCCTAGATGTACGGAACCATTCTTTCTAACACATAATTTGCCTTTCACTGGTAGAACGGTTACAGAAGGTAAGTCTGGAGTGGTCTCGGACTGAACATTCAAAACCATGAGGTTGGAGGAAAAATTACCTAGATCATATACTTCGTTTTCTAGATCTAACCCTGTCCTATGGGAAAGACCTTCCTTGTCTGGGAAACATGTTCTATTCAGAAGAGACTTGTCGTCTAAGGATGATGTTAACGTAAACCATGCTCCACACGAACCATTGTGTGAAAATGGATAAGGAAAGAGTGGCAGAACTCCCTTCAGTGTCTGGAAAGGGGGGAGTCGACCACACACCCAACAATTAGTGGCATTGCTGGTCTGGTGTGAATAGTGTAACATACGAATAAAAGTATTGTTGCGCATTGCAAGTCGGTAGGATAACTCGTGAGGGGGTAGTTCACTGAAAGTGTGCTCTACTGTATCATTAGAAGAAAGATGTACATGTGAATCAAGAGGAGGAAAAATACATGTAGCGTAATACTTATGCATGTGATCGTAAGACTCAGAAATAACATAAACAATAACGTAACAACACATCTGCTTCGCAGACTCTTACAGTAACGTATTTTCTTGGAGTTTCGTCTATCTCTCTCACTATGTGGGTCTATCTCATACATGTCAGGAACCTGTCTAACCGCTTCACCCGAGAGGGACTTAAACAATTAAACGCTGTCTGACTTGCTAGACCTTAACTTGAGTTTATACTCCTGCTGCGGAGTTTCCTCTAACAGGGGAAGTTTAGAGTCAGTATCGGGGCAGTCCTTGAAAAAAGTCTTTGGACACAGTCCATGGAAACGCTTGATGTGGCTGGAGTGTAGCCAACCCTTCCGGCCTTCCAGCTTCACGGCAGTCCTTGTGGTCATCAGAACAAGTTTCGGCTCCTTCCATCGGGGCTCCAGAGGGCTTGAACGATCGAAATTCCTAACGAGGACGAGGTCGCCTGGAACGACCTCGTGCGGTTTCCCCTGAGTGTTGTCTGGAAAGGCAGCCGCGACCTGTGAACGACAAGAGAGTAGTGCAGACATCAAGGAAGCTAGGTAATCTGTCAGCATATTACTGTCAACATCGGTGATTTTACGTGGCATAGGTGTACCCCACATGTTTGGGGGACGACCAAACACTACTTCATAAGGTGACAGACCAGAACGGGAGTGAGCGACCATTCTCATGTAGAAAAGGGCAACCGGCAGGGCTACCATCCAGTCTACACCTTTCTCTGCACAAACCTTCGCTATACGTATTTTCAGAGTTTGATTGTGTCTCTCGACGAGGCCAGCTTCCTCGGGGTGTCGTACACAGTGGAACTTCCACTAGTACCCTAACAAAAGTGATACTTGTTTCATGAGTTCGGATGAGAATGGCTGTCCGTTGTCTGAATACACGACCCTCGGCAAACCATAGCGTGGGAAGAACTCACGAACCAACTGCCTGGCAGTGGTCGCGGCAGTGTAATCTGGGACTGGATATGCTTCTGTCCATCTGGACAAAGCGCATACAACTACGAGGACATACTTGAAACCTCGGCATCGATCCATCTGAATATAATCCATCTGGAGGACTTCAAAAGGGTGGTCAGGAGGATGGAATCCACCTTGTTCCACCGGAACACCTTTACCTGGATTGAACTGACAACAGATCATGCAGGTACGCACTTTCTGCTTAGCTGCTGCTCGTAAATGCTTGTTAAACCAGAGGTTCTGGATACTATCTAACATGGCTTTTTCTCCTAGATGTGCTGGACTATGTGCTGTATTAATAATGACTTGAACCATAGAGTCGGGGAGAAACCATGTGGCTTTTCCCTTCGTCAACCATCCCTGATCTGTCTGGACCCCTCCTTGTTCAGACCATTTCTTGATTTCGTCTGGGGTAGCATGTGACTGTATGTCTAGTACATCTTGTGTAGGGTCCTTAACTGTCATACAACTCGTCTGGTCTGGAACTTCCACGGAGTGTGGAACTTGTACTGTCAGGGAGTGTCCTAACACTATGGAATCACTTTGTCTGATAGCTAGAGCTGTGGCGGCAACTGATTTGAGGCACGCAGGCAAAGCCTGGGCTACTGGATCTAATGTGCTAGAAAAATAAGCACAAGGCTTGTGTTGTCCTGCTTGATCTTGCGTGAGAACAGATAATGCTGTACCATCACATTCAGTAACAAAGAGTGTAAAAGGCTTGCTGTAGTTTGGTGTCGCTAACACAGGCGCATTACATAGAGCTTTCTTTAATTCATTAAAAACAAGTGTATGTTCCTGGGTCCAAGGGAGGACAGTCGATGTCGCTGCCTCCTGTGTTGTCAACTGTATCAGTGGCTTGGCTAGATATGCATACTGAGGAATCCATTGTCTGCAGTAAGAAGTGAGGCCGATAAAAGCTCGTACCTCCTTCTGTGTCTTGGGCTGTGGAAGATGTGCAATTAACTGGATACGGTCAGGTGTCAACTGTCTACCCCTCTTGGACAGCAAGTGTCCAAGGTATACCACTTGCTGGACACAGAATTGTAGTTTCTTTGGGGACACCTTGTGCCCCATCTCTGCCAGAAAATACAAGACGGTCAGTGACGCACGTTCACAGTCACGTTCTGTACGGGCTGTGATTAACAGATCATCGACATACTGGAGCAGGGCAGTGTCAGTTGGCATGTGAATACTGTCTAGTTGTCGTTTAAGTGCTTGACTGTAAATACTAGGACTTTCTGTGAAACCTTGAGGTGCTCGTGTGAATTTATAGCTTCTTCCATTTAAACAGAATCCGAAAAGGAACTGGCTGTCTGGATGAATGGGGACACTAAAGAATGCATTCTTGAGATCAATAACAGTAAAGAACGTAGCTTCGGAATCAATGGCAGTCAATAGGGAAGAGATATCTGGAACCACTGGGTACTGGGGTATGATACATTTATTAAGTTCTCGAAGGTCAATCACTAATCGATAAACTGGAGGTGCATTTGGGTCAGTACGTTTATGAATCGGAATGATAGGAGAATTACATACATTGGAGTCAGTTTCTACAACTACTCCTTGAACAATGAGCTCGTCAATGATTTTCAATAAGGCTGCTACAGCCTCAGGGGGTAACTTGTATTGTCGAATTCTGGGTAATACAACTCCTTGTTTCAAAGTGACACGATATGGTGTAATGTGCATACAACCTACATCGGTTGGACCTCGCGCCCATAAATGCTGTGGTACATTCAGTAATCTGGGATCAAAATCTCTTAACACATAATGTCCTTTAAAATCACGTAAAAACAATCTCACTCCTTCCGGAGAACAGCATATCACAGCACCTAATTCTTTCAATGTTTTAATACCAAGTAAGTTTTCTGGACATGATTTCGTAAGTAACAAGTCTGTAGTTCGGGACAATGGACCAACTTCTAGGGAAACTGGTTTCGATATTTCATTAACAATAGGCTTTCCTGAAAATCCCAGGGAAACATTTCTTGAGCCTGAGAGTGGAGCCCCTGGAACCTCGTCATGACTGATGGTAGTCCTACTTGCCCCTGTATCTATCAGAAACTTTCTGTCTTTCCCTAATACCTGACTGTGTACATAGGGACCTTCTTGATCTACAGGAACCTCGATGAGAGGCAAGCCAACCTCCCTCTCTAGGCTGTTTCATGAATACTGCTGATATTCTGGATAATCTGACTGTGCATACTGGTACATCTGTTGTGTAACGTGTTGTGTGGCAGCTATAGGCTGCGGTACTGTAACTGTCTGTTGTGCGTTCTGCGGTGGTTGCGAACTCTGCGGAGCCTGTTCCTGTCTAGGAGGACGCGGTCTCTCTTTCGTCTTACCTGTAGCTATGTTGTGTTTCAGAACTGCACATTCGTTTATGTAATGACCAGGCTGTTTACAGTAATTGCATGTCCCTTTAACGGGAGCTGCAGAATGAGTAGTCTGATTCGTACCCCTCTTCTGACTTTCTATTGGAACAGACTGTGCAACTAGTACTTTCATTTTCGTGTCTTTCATACGTCTTCTTTCGTGTTCTTGCTCTTCCCTGATTCGGTTCTGGTGGTACTGTAACATCTGTAGCATTTGGGACGGGGTATTAGCTTGCCAGGTACTCTCGACTTTTAGTACTCGATTTTTAACTTGTGGGAGAGAATTCTCAACTAGTTTGGTAACAAAAAGATGTGGATACGACTCACTACTTGTTTTCAAGCCGCTATTTATAATGAAACATTTCTCAAATCTGGAATAAAAATCACTAGTATCTTCGTCTTGTTTCTGTTTACAGGCTGAGATGGCATCCCAGTCTTCCTTTTTCGTGGCTAGTAATCTTGGCAAGACCTGTATTAACAACTCAGGTAATTCTTTGGCTTTTTCCCCGAGACCAGTACCTGGAACTCGTGTGTTATCTTCGTTCTCTAACGCTGTCCAGTCAATCTTTTTCTCTCCCACCTCTCATTCTTTTTCTTTGAGTTTTTCATATATGCCCGCAGGCAGCAGGACCTTTAACATTTTGATGATATCAGGATACGTGTATTCTCCCATACGGAGCATGTCTTTTAATTCACGGTGGAACCCTGCTGGATCTTTATCGTGACAGGTCACTAACTTCTTCATTTCTAGTAGTTCTATTTTCGCTATAGGGGTGTAAACAAATACTCGTTCGAGATCACCCCCCGTCCCCTTAACAGGATGCACTTCTCGCAACGGATTCTGTCTATCTATGTAAAATGGGGGTGGAACAGGAACAAAATGTGGAGTCAGGAACGTTCTGTATTTGTGGCGCTGTTCTAAAATGACACTAATCAAATCGGTACCTAGACCTTTCCATCTGTTTAGGAGTAACTCGTTCAATACATTATATAAAGGACCTGGATCAGAATGCTGATCCTCATACAGTGTAATGAGGTGCTGGATCATGTACATACCCACCAGTCGCTGTTCGTCTGGGGGAAGCTTCAGAAACATTCGGGCTACCACTTCGTCTGTATACGTGGTAGAATCACTAGTCCATCGAACTGCTGACCGGGCTAGTTCCTGTTCATGCCTGGTACTAAGCTCACTGTAACCTGTTCGTAGTTTCAGAACTTTATCGGTAGCCTGGAATAAATGTTCAAGAGAACACTGTTCTGGTACGGGAGGAGGAAAAGCTTTCTTGTAGTCTAGGCGTGTGTGTCTGTCAAAAGGTCTCGTCCTACCTACATACGCTATTCTGGTGGTATTCTCGGTGTCTACATCTTCGTCTGAAGAGTCATTCTCTTTCTCGGCTATTCTCCTTGCTTTCTCCTTCTCGTGTATGCTTATAATTTCTTTACGAATCTTTCTGTACATGGTTTCTATACAATTTTGTGTCTTGTGTTTTCCATCTGCTATATTGTCGCTCCATCTTGTCAGGACCTTCATCTCGTCTTTGTCTTTATCAGGATGATCCTGTACTCTTATTAAGCAATTTATTAAAAATTGCAAAATCATGCCTTGAATCTCGACTTTCCTGTGTGCCATAGCTTTGTGAATACTTTCTGGTTTCTCCCCTGTTCGGATGAAATGATATATTCTATCTAAATGTTCCTTCATATCTGGCATGGTAGTCAAAAAGTTTGCAACTCGTCGTAAACGTACGGAATATAATATCATGTGATCTTCGCCTGGCACTGGGTCATATCGGCAATCAGTAAGGTACTTTTTGAGGGCTTCGTACGTAGCCACTTTTGGCGTGCGCTGTAATGCTGCGTCTCTCAGCGTCAGTCGTTTTGTTTGAGGCGGGGTGATAGGAATACCTCCCCCTGCTCCTCCTAAACTAGAGTCGTCAGTCAATACTGCTGGTAAAGTGACTGGTAAAGTAGGCGTACGAAATGTGGGTTGGTCCGGGGGTACTGGCACATTAACAGGATTCCCGGGACCAACGGCTGGAGGCACAGAAATTACGTTATTAACAGGGTGCTGAAGTTGAACAGGCGGAGTAGGATTCGTATTAGCGTACTCTGGGACAGTGTCATCTAAATAGGAAGAAAGGAAGATTTCAGCTGCAGTCGGTTTATGACGTAGCTTAGTCGGGACCAATGGTGGTGGTAAATTACAGGGTGCTTCCGGGGTCGCCTTCGGCAAACCCTCAGCGAGAAGAGGATACATACCTTTAATAAGGGCATTTCTTTGTCTGGCTGACTGTTCTGCTCTAACTCGTTCACCTTCTTCTAGCAATTCCCTTTCTTGGGCTTTTTCTGAGGATTCCCTACTTAGTTCTGCTTTTCTGAATTCTTTTTCGGTTCTTTTATGTGATTCTTTACGCCACAATTCTATGGCATCTTTCTGGGATTGTCTGGCTTTCTTTTTCCATAATGCTTCCTCTACTCTCATGATGCACTCGGCATCCCATGTTCCTGAAACAGGCCATCTATATTTCTCTTCGAGATCTTTGGTATAGTTCACCCATAAATCTAGATACAATATGGCATCTAAGCCATGTTTATGATACATGAAATGTCCAGGACTGTCCCTGGGAGGGACAGGAACTGATTCTTCGAGTAACGCTTTTCTGGTTTTTATCTGACGTAACTTTGAAAACAGAGGCATCTTTGAACGTACTTGAACTCGAACACAATACACAATGAACACAGTAATGAATAGCAAAACAAATCACTCATACCACGACATCAAAAACACATGAAAAACAGTTCGAACAGATAGGTAGTATCTCCGAAAACATAATACTGGAATTTCTCGAGAAGAACAGACTTACTAGAATTACTGGATGCACTGCTAAAACAGTACAGAACATACCGGTCTCCTAAAGAGACACGTCATACCGTATCCACCTAAGTGAACACGTCGGACCGGATCTGTGTACCCAAACCCGTCGGACCGGGCACAAATTAATGAACCTGTCTAGATACTTTCCCAGCAACGGTACTCACCGGGAAGCAAAACTGAAGGCCTCGGACTGGACTGGACTGCTACGACGTCTGGTTACTGCTACGCACTACGCATGCACTTCGGGCTTCGGAAACAGGTGGGCCTCCGGATACCTCGGACCTTGCTCTCTCGGCTTGGGCTCTGGTCGGAACGATCCGCCTTCCTCACCGCCTCGTCTGGATGCCGGACCGCAGTCTCCGTCTCCTCCGTGGGCCTGAGGGAGACTTGAGCAGAAATATCTGCAGGTGCACAGTAGGGGTCCGTCACGGCTGTAGAAGGGTCAGGGGGCCTGCGTTACATCGCCGGCGCGTGGGGAAGGGGCTCGTCCCTATTCGGGCGCCATTTATGTGGTAAATAAATAAATAATTACCGGTACTATTTTTCTATGCATTAACTGAAAAGGATAGCTCAATAAATAAGAGGCAGAATCCGTGGTATCTGAGTCATACGGGCTTTAATTAGATGGCTCGAGCCAATGGACCATCGGGTTCCATCACCTGCTAAGGTTCAGGAAGGGACAGACACAGGAGAAGAGGGGACAGCCAGCCTACTGTCATATTAACATCATGCAGTATATATAGTAAAACAGTACAATTGCATTGAATACAGTAGGCGTAACAAGTGACAAACGGAAGATAAGAACATATGGGCGTAAAAATAAGGCGTGCACAGGGCGTGCACGGAGGTGTGTGAGGTGAACGTCACAGAAGTGTCATAAGTGGGTGGATACATGGAGGGGGCTACCTGGGCAGCTGGAACCTTTAACCTACTGGTGCGCGCAAACGAAACATGACGTGTAACTGGGGAGAGCTGGGGGCTCTGACTTCTAGCACTAGAAGAGGAGACTGAAGTCTGGGATGTCAGAACGACCTGTACCTATAGCATATCTGATATCTTGTGTTTGGAGTACATGTTGCTTGAATCTAAAAGTCATCAGGGCAAGGGCTACTTGTCACTAAGGCTAGTGCATGCATATATTTCCTCATGTATTGCGTGTGCTATGGATCTTCTATGGATACTAATTCAGTACTTCTCTTGCCTGGAGACAGAAAGACTAGACTATAGATGAAGATGTTTATGTGGTTCGTTAGCTAGGAATGTGAGACCGGGGAGCTGAACTGATAACTATAGGCATAACATATTCTTGGCAGACAGGCAGGCAGGCCAGGCCGGGCACCGCGCTGCTTGGCAGGGAGTAAGTGAAGGGTCAGGGATGCGGGCGGGGCTGCATCTCTCCTCGGAGTGGTTCAGGAGACTTGAGGCTTGAATCTGGTGTCCGGGCCCTGTGAGGCCTAGAAACGGGTGCAACTTGATGATTTATCGTGCACAATGTAAAGACGTTGGCAACATAGGCCTAGAAGCCTAATTCACGTTGCTTTCAGAAGGGCTGGATAACTGGCATACTAACGTTGGACACAACTATAAATGCGTCTTTATTCGGTCAAGGGTGTAAATATGCATATTAATCATGCACATATAACATATGATGGGGAACACGTAGGGACACATAACAGGGCAAAATTCAATTTTCCTCACTATGGCTCTAGTTAAGCGTACGTGTGTTATGTATGGAAGTGTGATGGTTTCAGAGTAGACACATCAAAGTGATGCACTGCACAGTGCAGGCTTGGCTTTCCTTTGCGTGGGAAGGCGTTCCATCATTGGAGCAGCGGTATACACCTGCACCCACCCAAGCATTTGTCACCAATCACAAACTGCCATTGCATAGACTTCAAATGAGTTGACCATTCCAATGCTGGGCTGCTGTGGGTCTGGATGTCAACAGTTTTTTCAAAGATGAGTAAAACAGCCCCATGACCGTACACTGATTCCAATGATTGCAGGCCTTGATTTGTGCCTTCATTATAGGTCAGCTGTACATTATGTGCAGACAATCAGCCAGATTCTCTAACATATGTGATGATTTCTATGTGGAACATGCATCTTGCATCTACACACACTAGTTAGCTCACAATTGATTTAGACTCCGCAAAGGTAGCTGGGGCATATCAACAAGGCGGCACTATATAATTATCACCGCTTTTGTGTCTGTTTTCGGAAGAAAAGCGGCGATAATGTTATCGCTTTATCAGCAAGGTCACTGTGAGAAAGGCGACCCCCGGGGAGGCAGAAGATGTCTGACTGACCACCCCGAGATCCACCTCTCCTTCTGGAGTGGGCCGAGCGCCGTCGAGAGGCCCCCTTGGCGAGGCTCCTCTCCTAGAATCGTAACAGTCGAGCAATACCACTACTACAAAGGGACACCACACAAGAGGTTAGATTCTTAGAGTTTTTATCAGCATTAAAGGTAGGTTCTCTCAGCAATATATACAAACGGATCGAGGGATCCTTAATGTCTCGGTACTGTGGGAAGGGGGTAGCGGGACAGTCTTAGTACCAGCCTGGCACGGGGATACCCGGCGCACAGCTCTCAATCCTCGAGCTGGGGGGTTCTGCAAGGTCGAGCCGCGACGTCGTCAGCAGGGCTCCGAAGATGGTTCAGCGAGGTCGGGCCGCGACAGCGTCAGCAGGGCTCCGAGGAGGGTTCAGCGAGGTCGGGCCGCGACAGCGTCAGCAGGGCTCCGAGGATGGTTCAGCGAGTTCGGGCCGCGACAGCGTCAGCAGGGCTCAGAGGATGGTTCAGCGAGGTCGGGCCGCGACAGCGTCAGCAGGGCTCCGAAGGTGGTTCAGCGAGGTCGGGCTGCAACAGCGTCAGCAGGGCTCTGAGGATGGTTCAGCGAGGTCGGGCCGCGACAGCGTCAGCAGGGCTCCGAGGATGGTTCAGGGTTCCAAGTAGCGAGTTCTTCTCAGGATCAGCTGCGATTCAATCAGCAGGGCTCTCGACTCCAAGATACAACTACTGACCCATTCCAGAGGTGCCCCAGATATAGGTCTGGAGTCCTTTGATGTCCGGACCCTCGCGCCTGGGGGTCAGAGGGGCCGGGATGAGAGTGTCCAGACACCCAGCAGGGGGGTGGAGCCAGCGCCCATGGAGGCCGGAGGGCGATCGAAACCAGGCGTCCGGGGGCGGCTGGAGGACCATCGAAACTCCCCTCCTCCTTGATCCGTCAAGTGGCTGCTTTACCACCCGGTCGGATCTTGGTGCCTCGATGTCGGGGCTTCGCTGGGGCTGCGGCCGAGGTCGGGCCGAGGCCACGTGGCCCGGACGTGGAGGGGCCAAGATGGAGTCGGGGCCGGAGATGGCGGCCCGGGGTAGGGGTTGGACCCGCAGAGTGGGGCGAGTAGGGGTCGCCGTGTTCCTGAGGGGGAGAGCCGGGGGTCGCCCGGAGTGGCGGCTCTCGTTGAAGTCTGGAGAGGGTAGCTTCAGGGAGGAGATCAGGGGTCGATGCTGTCTAGTGCCCATCATGCGGGAGGAGTGGGACCACGCCACGAGGCCGGGTCCAACACACGTCCCCCCCAGCTGAAGGCAGGGAGTGTCACCCATCTTCTTGGGGGTTCTCCTCGCCGAGGCGGAAGTAGCGGCACAGGCCGTCGGCGTTGGCGTGGTCGTCGCCGGGGCGATGTTCCACAGTAAAGTCCATCCCTTGGAGGGAGATGGACCATCGCAGCAACTTTGGGTTCTCTCCTTGCATCTGCATTAGCCACCGCAAGGGCCGGTGGTCAGTCTGCACCCGGAAGTGGGTGCCGAAGAGATAGGGTCGGAGTTTCTTGAGGGCCCACACCACGGCGAAGGCCTCTCGTTCAATGGTGCTCCAGCGTTGCTCTCGGGCCAGCAGCCGCCGGCTGATGAAGGCCACATGTTGATCAACTCCTTCGGTGTTGACTTGGGAAAGGACCCCCCAACACCGTGCTCCGAGGCATCAGTTTGGACTACGAATTCCCGGCTGTAGTCGGGGGCTTGGAGCACGGGGGCGGTACACATCGCTGTCTTCAGAGTCTCAAAGGAGGCCTGACACTCGGGTGTCCAGTGCACCTTCTGTGGTTGTTTCTTGGAAGTGAGTTCGGTGAGGGGGCCCACAATGATCCCATCATTCTTCACGAAGCGCCGGTAATACCCAGTAAGCCCTAGGAAGGCTCGGACTGCTGTCTGGGTGACCGGGGGCTCCCAGGCCATGATGGCGTCGATCTTTGGTTGAAGGGGAGCCACATGGCCGCTCCCCACTTGGTGTCCCAGATAGGTCACGGACCCTTGGCCGATCTGGCACTTGCTTGCTTTTATGGTCAGTCCAGCCCGTCTGAGGGCCGTCAGGACCTCCCAGAGGTGCTGGAGGTGCTCGGCCCAGTGGAGGCTGTACACCGCAATATCGTCCAGATAGGCGGCGCTGAACTCTTCTAGCCCTGCCAGTACCTTATTCACCAGCCTCTGGAAGGTTGCGGGGGAGTTCTTCATCCCGAAGGGCATCACCCTGAAGTGGTAGTGGCCATCGGGGGTTGAGAAGGCGGAGCGCTCTTGTGCGCCCGGGGTGAGTCCGATCTGCCAGTAGCCGGAGGTTAGGTCGAAGGTGCTCAGATAGCGGGCCGCCCCCAGGCGGTCGATCAGTTCATCAGCCCGGGGAATGGGATGGGCATCAGTCCGGGTCACGGCGTTCAGCCCCCGGTAATCTACACAAAATCGCAGTTCAGGAGGGGCGCCAGGGGCGGCGGCTTTTGGGACCAGGACGACGGGACTGGCCCATGGACTGTCAGAGGGTTCGCCCACCCCCAGGGCCAGCATCTTGGAGACCTCCGATTGGATGCAGGTCCGCACTCGGTCGGGAACTCGGTAGGCCCGGTGTCGCACAGGCGGGCTGTCCCCGGTGTCGACATCATGGACGCACCACTGGGTGACTCCGGGGGTGAGAGAAAACAAGTCTGTGAATTGCCCCAACAGCTTTTGGCAGTCCTGGCGCTGTTCGGGGGTCAGGGCGGAGGAGAGGGTGACCCCCTTTACGGAGCCGTCTTTCTCGAGGTGCTCAGGAGGTCCCGTAGGGGCTCGGAGTCGTCTTTGCCCCGCCATCAGTAGCCATCAGCAGGCTAAGTTCCGTCCGGACAAAGTGAGGCTTGAGCCTGTTGGTGTGGAGGACCCTGAGGGGATTCCAGGGGGACTACATGTCCACCAGGTAGGTGACAGGGCTCGTGCGCTCCACCACTTTGAAGGGCCCCGTCCATTTGTCCTGGAGGGCACAGGGTTCGACCGGGGACATGACCCAGACTTGTTGGCCCGGCTCGAACTCAATGGAAGAGGCGTTTTGGTCATACCAGCGTTTCATCTCCTCTTGGCTGGCCTCGAGGTTGGCCTCGTCAAGTTCCCGGAACTTCCGAGTCTGGTTTCGGAGGGTCAGGAGGTACCGGTAGACGTCGGGGGGAGCATCTCGGACTGTACCCTCCCAGCCTTCTTTGACCAGTCTGAGGGGACCCCGGACGGGGTGTCCGTACAATAGTTCGAAGGGGCTGAACCCTAGGGACTTCTGAGGGACCTCCCGATAGGCGAAGAGGAGGCAGGGCAGCAACACGTTCCATTGGCGTCGCAAGGGCTCTTCCAGGCCCATGATTATCCCCTTGAGTGTTCGATTGAACCGTTCTACCTGTCCATTCCCTTGGGGGTGGTAGGGGGTCGTAAATTTGTACGTGACCCCGCACTGTTGCCACAAGGACTTCATGTATCGGGAAATGAAGTTCGTATCTCGGTCACCGACGACCTCTCGGGGCAAGCCCACCCGGGAGAAGATCCCCATCAGTGCCCGGCCCACCACGGGGGCCGTCACGGTCCGGAGAGGGATGGCTTCGGGATAGCGGGTGGCATGGTCCACCAGGACGAGAATAAAACGGTGACCATGCGAGTTTCGGGGCTCCAGAGGCCCCACAATGTCGATCCCCACTCGCTCGAATGGGGTGTTGACGACTGGGAAGGGTTGGAGGGGGGCCTTGTGCTTCCCTCCGCTCTTCCCGCTGGCTTGGCAGGTGGGGCAAGTCCGGCAGTGATTGTTCACATCATTTCTCATCTTTGGCCAGTAGAAATGGGTCACCAGGCGGCTGTAAGTTTTGTCCTGCCCCAGGTGCCCGGCGAGGGGCACATCTTGTGCCAGGTTCAGGAGGAAGTCTCTGAATCGGAGGGGGACCACCAGCACCCGGCTGGCCCCTAGCTCGGCAATCTTCTGTTCGCTGTAGAGGAGCTCGTTGTCCCAATAGACCCAGTGGGACCCCGATGGGTCTCCGGCGGCTTGAGCGGCGGCTTGCTGTCAGGTTCCCTCGAGGGAGGGACACGCTTTCTGTTCCTGCCGGAACTGCTCTCGTGTGGGGCCACCTTCTTTGCGCCATTGGGCTAGTTCCGGAAGGTCGCCGAGCTCGGCGATTTCTTCACGGGTGGGCCCCAGTGGCCCGGGCTCAGGGTCGGCGTCTTCGGGGACTGAGGGCGGCGGAGGCGCGGGCCACTCCGGTTCCTCGGTCGGGGTGGATTCAGTCGGGCGGTGGCCCGGGCGGCCATGGACCGGGTGGTCGCACAGACCCACTCGGGAAGGCCTAGCATCCCCAGATGCTCTCTCCGCTCGACGTGGGCCCAGGGGGAACTTTCCAGGTCATTCCCGAGGAGGCAGTCCACGGGGGCATCGTCCCGGACGGTCACCTTCAGCATGCCCGACACCCCCCCCACTCGAAGGGGATGCGGGCCATCTGGCACAGGCTCTCGGAGTTGTCCGCCGACCGTACCGGGCACAGCACATTGGCCAGGATCTGGTCGGGGGCCACCAAGTGGCAACGGACGGCCGTCACGCTGGCTCCGGTGTCGCGGAGGGCTTCGACCCACCGCCCATTAATGGTGACCCACTGGCGGTACGTGTCACCCGGGATCGGGGCCCGGGGGATCATGTCTCTTTCGCCTAGACATACCAGGGACATGGCGGCGGGCTCCCACTCGGTCTGGTCTTCGTCAAAGTTCTCTTTTTTGCCCCTTTCTTCTCCCAGGGCGGCAGCCGCGATCTGACGGTTTGGAGGACCGGTGGTGCAGGGTCGTTGGTTCATCAGGCAGAGAGGGTCACTGGCATAGTGACTGGGCTGCTGGGATCTGTGGCAGGTAACGTTCGGGCGGGGCCCCGGTCGTGCTGGGTGGGCCCTCTTCTGGCCAGGGATGGTGAAGTGTGGGTCGGGGGCGGCCCCCTGGGTGGACTGCGGGGGAGTCTCTGTTTGTATTCTGGCCTCTGCCGCTGCCTCGCTGGCGGGGGGGCCCCTGGAGGTTTCGGCCGTAATCTCCCATCGAGTTCCAGGGGACCCGGGTGCTCACCCATCGATCGGCCTCGACGGCGAGTTTACGTGGCTCGGTCAGCTTGCTGTCGAGGAGATGCTGTCTGAGTTCGACAAAACAGTTGTTGGAGAGGTGCTCCCATACAATGAGTTTGAACAGCTGTTCGTAGGTGGTGACCTGGCTGCCTTTGATCCACCCCTCTAGGGCTCTGCTATAGAAGTTTACGTACTCCACCCATGTAGTACCGGGGATTTTCTTACAGTCTCGGAATCGCTGCCGGTACATCTCGGGGGTGAGTACATAGCGAGTAAATAGGGCGTCTTTCATATGTTCGTAAGAGGTAATCTCGGCGTCTGGGAGCTCTAGCAGGGTGTCTCTCCCTTCGCTGACGAACTTCCCCCACAAGCCGGCACCCCAGTCTTTTTGGGGTATTCGATGGGAGGTCATGGCTACCTCGTAGGCCTTAAACCATTGTTGGATGTCGTCGTTTTTATAGTACTCTTTGACGACATCTTTGGGGATGTGGACCTTCGGGTCCGCCGGAGGAGGTGGGCTTCTGTTCCCGGAGGCGCTGTCCTCACCATTAGTGGCCTTAATCTCAAGTTCTTTTAAGCCACGCTCGTGCTCGAACGTGAGCTTCTTCTCCTCTAAGTCCCTCTGCCTTCGTTTCTCCTCCAGGTCTCCTTGCAGCCGTAGTTGCTCAAGGGCTATTTTTTTCTCGGCCAACTGTAGTTCTCCGTCCAGACGGAGTCGGGCGAGCTCCAATTCGTGGAGCCGGCTCCTTTATCGCTCTCGGGCGTCTTCGTGGGAGAGGCCCGTGCCTCCGTTGGCATTTCTTTCCTCCGCTGGGGCTGCGAGGGTTTCCGGGTGCATGTCTGGGACCGTGTCATCTTCGATGTGGGGTGGCGTCGCTCCTGCCTCCACCCATGTTTGTAGGGCCTGCTGGAAATCGTCCTTGGTGCTTAATCCGGTGGTAGCGATGCCCAGGTCTTTACAGAATTGTTTCAATTCTTTGTGGGTATATTCTCCCAACCGTTCCTTCTGGAACTCCGTGGTCGGTCTGGTTTCTTTGGTAGTCATGGCTGTGGTGTGTTTCTGTTAGTAGTGGGTGAGTTACTCTCTGTACGATTTGCGTCGGCTTGGATCCCACCGCTGCCACGAATGTTAGAAAGGCGATCCCCGGGGAGGCAGAAGATGTTTGACTGACCACCCCGAGATCCACCTCTCCTTCTGGAGTGGGCCGAGCGCCGTCGAGAGGCCCCCTTGGCGAGGCTCGTCTCCTAGAATCGTAACAGTCAAGCAATACCACCACTACAAAGGGACACCACACAAGAGGTTAGATTCTTAGAGTTTTTATCAGCATTAAAGGTAGGTTCTCTCAGCAATATATACAAACGTATCGAGGGATCCTTAATGTCTCAGTACTGTGGGAAGGGGGTAGCGGGACAGTCTTAGTACCAGCCTGGCACGGGGATACCCGGCGCACAGCTCTCAATCCTCGAGCTGGGGGGTTCTGCAAGGTCGAGCCGCGACGTCGTCAGCAGGGCTCCGAAGATGGTTCAGCGAGGTCGGGCCGTGACAGTGTCAGCAGGGCTCCGAGGAGGGTTCAGCGAGGTCGGGCCGCGACAGCGTCAGCAGGGCTCCGAGGATTGTTCAGCGAGGTCGGGCCGCGACAGCGTCAGCAGGGCTCCGAGGATGGTTCAGCGAGGTCGGGCCGCGACAGCGTCAGCAGGGCTCCGAGGATGGTTCAGCGAGGTCGGGCCGCGACAGCGTCAGCAAGGCTCCGAAGGTGGTTCAGCGAGGTCGGGCCGCGACAGCGTCAGCAGGGCTCCGAGGATAGTTCAGCGAGGTCGGGCCGTGACAGCGTCAGCAGGGCTCCGAGGATGGTTCAGGGTTCCAAGTAGCGAGTTCTTCTCAGGATCAGCCGCGATTCAATCAGCAGGGCTCTCGACTCCAAGATACAACTACTGACCCATTCCAGAGCTGCCCCAGATATAGGTCTGGAGTCCTTTGATGTCCGGACCATCGCGCCTGGGGGTCAGAGGGGCCGGGATGAGAGTGTCCAGACACCCAGCAGGGGGGTGGAGCCAGCGCCCATGGAGGCCGGAGGGCGATCGAAACCAGGCGTCCGGGGGCGGCTGGAGGGCCATCGAAACTCCCCTCCTCCTTGATCCGTCAAGTGGCCACTTTACCAGCCGGTCGGATCTTGGTGCCTCGATGTCGGGGCTTCGCTGGGGCTGCGGCCGAGGTCGGGCCGAGGCCACGTGGCCCGGACGTGGAGGGGCCAAGATGGAGTCGGGGCCGGAGATGGCGGCCCGGGGTAGGGGTCGGACCCGCAGAGTGGGGCGATTAGGGGTCGCCGTGTTCCTGAGGGGGAGAGCCGGGGGTCGCCCGGAGTGGCGGCTCTCGTTGAAGTCTGGAGAGGGTAGCTTCAGGGAGGAGATCAGGGGTCGATGCTGTCCAGTGCCCGTCATGCGGGAGGAGTGGGACCACGCCACGAGGCCGGGTCCAACAGTCACGCTATCGCGTGAATCCTTTTTTAGCACCCTTTCCCGTAACGCCCACCTTTGCATCTCTAATGAGATGCAAAGTGGGCGTTCCATCCCAAAATAACTGGAGAAATGTCACTAACTGACATTTCTCCGATTATCAATGGGCACGCTGACAAGCATAGCGATAAGAATAGTAGCGCTAACCTTGGTTATCGCTACTTTCCTTACGCCTGCTTTTCCTTTGACTAAACACTAGTAGCCAATGAGTGGTGGATTATAGGGCTGAGACCACCCAGCCCTATCAACAACGTTATCGCTGTTTTCCATGGAACATCGCTGGAAAACTAGCGATGTTCCATGGAAAACATCGCTATCACAGGAATAATTATCGCCATTGCACTATGCGCTGGTAATACAGCGCTAGCATGGCAATAATTATCTGTGATAGCCGGCGATAAAATTCCTCACGCTAAGGGCGGCCAGCGATAATTATCGCTGTCACTTGTTGATATGCCCCGTTGTTTTTAGCAGGAACATACTCTTTGAAGAAATATGGAACCTACAGCGTGACATCACCATCTGTATGGGTGATATCATATGCATACCAATGAGTGGGATAGCCATTGTAATGATCTCAGGTTAAAAAATGCCTCAAAATCGCTTGTTTATAGTTTCATGATAGAGTTCATTGGGCACATGAGCATGTCTGAAATGATCACATGGGGTGTATGTGTCTTCCAGTGCAATCATATGAACGGAGAGAGGTATCCCATGTCATTCCAGATGAAGGTCAGCTTTGGGAAAAACAATGTATTAACTATGGGCGAATTTTGCGAATTCGCGCTTCGCGAATTCGGAAAAAAACAGCGTATTCGCGGATTTCCCCACGAAATCACGGACTTTTTGCAATTGCACTATACTCAACTGGAGTATTTCTACTGGCTAATCAGTAAGTGCTACCTCGTTGGGTAAATGTATCGTGCTTTTCCTACACTACAGCTGCGTAAAGGCCCAGAAGAGTTGTCCAGTCACCACGTGTGTCTGTAACTTTGCCACTGCGCCCATAGGCGCCGAGGTCCCTCGAGTGAGCTGTCCATCACAGTCGGGGAAAGGGCGGGAAGAGGTTGCATAGCCTAGTGTGTGTGGGGCCGGGCTTCTGTGCGAGTTCACATGCCTCTTGTTTATAAAGGGTCAGACACCGATCAGAGCAGCAGATGAGGAGAAAGCAGTAAGTGCTTCCTCGTTGGGTAAATGTATCGTGCTTTTCCGACACTACAGTTGCGTAAAGGCCCAGAAGAGTTGTCCAGTCACCACGTGTGTCTGTAACTTTGCCACCGCGCCCATATGCGCCGAGGTCCCTCGAGTGAGCTGTCCATCACAGTGGGGGAAAGGGCGGGTAGAGGTTGCATAGCCTAGTGTGTGTGGGGCCAGGCTTCTGTGCGAGTTCACATGCCTCTTGTTTATAAAGGGTCAGACACCGATCAGAGCAGCAGATGAGGAGAAAGCAGTAAGTGCTTCCTCGTTGGGTAAATGTATCGTGCTTTTCCGACACTACAGTTGCGTAAAGGCCCAGAAGAGTTGTCCAGTCACCACGTGTGTCTGTAACTTTGCCACCGCGCCCATAGGCGCCGAGGTCACTCGAGTGAGCTGTCCATCACAGTGGGGGAAAGGGCGGGAAGAGGTTGCATAGCCTAGTGTTTGTGGGGCCGGGCTTCCTGTGCTTGTTCACATGCCTCTTGTTTATAAAGAGTCAGACACCGATCAGAGCAGCAGATGAGGAGAAAGCAGCCTCCTGGTCACTGGAAGTACAGTGGGATTGCGCTCCAGAAACTCGTGGATGCCTAGACATCCATCACGGATTACAGCTATTTGTAGACGGTAGATTTGGGGAGAAAGCACACCTGCCAGCATCAACCGTGCTCACTAGATTCTTGGGCTGATTATAATGCGTTACTGAATTTGAGCTTCAACACGGGCACCTGCTTTATTTATATCTGTAAGTGCTTCCTGCTGAGGTTTAATTTTTGTGACAGGAGCCTCGTTGCCTAATTGTAACTATTCTCTGACCCTGCTTCGAGGGTCAGAGCAGGATCAGAGAATAGTTGCAAGTAGGCAACGAGGCGCCGCTCAGGAAGCACTTACAGGGTTACAGCAGGTGCCCAAGTTAAAGTTAATTTCTTTGTAACCCTTTTGTAAATGGTTACAAAGAAATTAGCTTCAACTTGGGCACCTGATGTAACCCTGTAAGTGCTTCCTGAACAAAATTCGTACCGCTCTCGGATTCGCGGATTTTGCCTCGATTTTGCGAGATTCGCGAATCGCGAAATTGCGGAAAATCCTCAAATTCCGCGAGCAGAACGAATTTTTGCCCCATACTTACAATGTATACACTTTGCACACACACAATGCACATACATAATGTTGTAATTAATAGTTCACCATTACTATGTACACTTGCTGAAAATCCATTATAGTCTTAATTGGGAATCCCTACAAAATACCTCCAATAACTCAAATATAACTACTCAGGTTATAAGATGTCAGTACATTACATGCACAACATAAAAGTGTTTTTGCTAAATTTGTGTTCAACATTCAGCAATATTAACACTTAAATACCGTATATAGCAACTGGTCCAGCAACCTCAAGGCCCAGACGCACAAACAAGTCTGCCTCATGCGACACAACGTCCACCCAGCGGTGCAGCAGTTCGTGGATGGAGCTTTCCACTCTGCTTACTGGGAGCACACGCTTGTTTATCGTCTCACACCGCACTTGTCTCTCCATCAAGGGGGTAGTGGAGTTCTGGACTTTTTGGTTCCGTCCAGAGGTGTCAGGGATAACACCCGAAGACCCCGGAGTTCAACCTGCCTCGGTGCACAAACAAACAGAAACACGGGCTTCTCGATGGTGGCGTCAAAGACCAAAGGTTTATTACTGCAGGGACACAGAAGTCACAGAAACTACACATGGGCAGTATCTAGGAGCCTGTTCAATTTGTACAAAGAGGGTTGCTCCTTATATACTGAATATTGGGCTTCAGGCAAATTTCTTTACATGTTAGCACATTCCAAAACCTTTGTATCTTAAACAATAAATATTTGGCGTTGCACAGGAATCGTCAACAATATCTGATGTCAAAACATTACGAACGAGGGGTTCCCACTATTCCATCATAATCCCATGTCAACTTTCCATTCAAGACCCGGACCGCCTCATCGTAAATTTCGTTACCTCCCCCTAATAAAGGCCCAGAATGAAAGGAGCAGAGCCAGGTGCAGAAGATAGAAAAGTAGGATAAGAGATGTTTGTGGGTCGTAAATGGGCACGGTTACCAGCTTCGGCCGCCTAATCATGATCAGACCAACGAACACGAGAACCAGTATAGCAGGACTGGCCTCAGGCTGGGGAGGCAGCTCTTGCCGAGTCATGCTGCCACAGCGTTGCTGGCCTAAGGTGCACGTGTCACTAGCAAGGTGAATTGCCGGCTAAAGCCTACGTGTCTTTAAATGAAAAGAGGTCATTGCGTGTCCATTGACTATGTGAGGGCAAGGAATACAAAATGGCTTCCTTGTTCTAAGATGGATGCCACGGGTAGAACAGAAATGTGTTTGTAACAGGAGTGCTCTTGCTCGTAGCATAGCGAAAACACCAGGATATACTAAATGGATCATTTGCGGTTCACTGATACTAAAATTATGCATTTGCGACAATGTTACAAACACGGGTAAAATCGTCACGGAACCTCAGACCCTCCTTTTGCCCTTACATAGGCAATTACTCAGTCTATGTCTGAATCTAACTCTATGCTCATTAGGTCAGTGACATGTTGTTGCACCATCATTCTGTCTCGGGTCTTTTCTCCTAATGCAGGTGGTTTTCTGAAACAGGTTGCAGCACAGAGGCTACACAAAGCGGGACCACATTGGATAATAAGGCAGCATGAGAACAGAAATACTAGGATGACACCAATGACCATCAGAACCTTCCATCCCCATGCTGATACCAGAGTCCAAAACCACTCCATGAAGGACCAGTTTCCCTTGTCTACGTGTATAGAGTCGGAAATCTTGTGTAGCTTAGAGATCGCTTCATAGACGGTTGGAGCATTATTGGGAATAAAAACACAGCAGCTCGATTGGATCATTCTGCATACCCCACCTCGATCTGCAAGTATTACGTCTAGAACCATACGGTTCTGCAACGTCATGAGACGATCCGCCTGAAGCTCAGCTGTTAAGTTACTAAGGGCACCAGCAGTTTCTGTAATAGTAGAGTCAACTACCCGTGTTAGTTGACGTAGATTTCTACTATTGGCCATAGGCCCCCAAAACGGAAGGAAACCTTTGAAGAAGTCTCCAGCTTCCTGACCAGCGGTATCTTCCTTGCTGAAGACACCTCTTGCTACTCTGGTCTTGTGATAATCTGAAGAAGCAGTGTATGTCGGAGGTAACAATCGAGCAATATAACATGAACCTGAGAAGTCAGCAGGCAGCCATGTATACGCTCTGTCTTGACAGATGAAGTAAGTACCCCTAGCAGTAAGGAAGGCAGGGGAGGAGTTAGACGGAAATACGTAAGTCTCAACGCACTCACTCCTCCCTAGCTGAGCTCTCAGATTTCTCCCATTTCCTTGCAAACAGACCTGACCTCGGTGAGGCACGACCCAGACTGAAGTGGAGCTTTTACGCTTGCTTTCTCCCAAACTAAGGCGATACTCGGTAGAGTTCCAACTCAAATACACCCGTAATTCATCTCTAGGGTAAGATGGAGTATTATTGACATCTTTAATCATGTCAATTATTCCCTGGACTAAAGCTTTGTTGGCTGAGTTGTATTTAGTGGACCGTGGTGGACGCGGAGGATAGGTCTCAAGGGCATAGGAAAAAATGGTCTGAAAGGCCTGAAATGATCCATTATAGCTAAAAGGCAAGACTAGATAGGGAATGCCTTTATCCATAGTGTGAGGTATCAAGCCACACACCCAGCAGTCTGTAGTATTAACTACCAGTTGGTGTTGATGCAAGAGCTGTACAAATGTATTGTTAATAAATTCAGAGCGTCGAGCTTATTCGTGTTCAGGAAACGAGTGAAAAGAATGCATAGAAGAAACCGTAGAAGTAGTAGGATCAAGGGGAGGTACTGTAGTTACCGGCATAAAAATCAAATGCACACCAAAGATGATTCCACCCACCAACGTTATCAAAACAATTAAAAATGTAACTGCACATTGCATTAGAAAGCATTTGCTGTGAAGTATTCGGTACAGTCTATTTCTGCGAACATAAATTACATTCTTTCGTTGCAGCTCAGGAAGCTCCATCTTCTACAATCCGCTCGTGACCACTGATGATGTGTACGTAGATGAAAATGCCTCTATCAGCCCTGGGAGTTCCCAGAACTAACAGAAAGATCGACCTTATGTCTGACCCCCGCAGATTCAACTAGGCACACAGCCACGACCCTACGGCTACCCAGACGGCAAGGCAAAATTTAAAACAACAAAATAATAGCAAACTTCCTGGCTGGAGGCAATGTATAGAAAATTCAAATCTGAAAATAGGCAGTTTCCTGCTTTATTTGTCCATATTGCGAGGTCGCAAGTTGTATCTCAGTTTTGCAGGAGCTGTCTGATCTGGAAACAATATATTTTCAGCCGACGTTGCAATGTTCGCGTTTGCAGATGACAAATGTTCTTTTGGTGCAGATGGCAAATGTTCAGGGTTCAAAAGAGCAGTTTCAGGAGGAGAGTCAGAGTTTGATGTATCAGTGATCAGTTCTGCATCACTGAAAGGGATGAACCTGGGTATTTGTTCTGCTTCAGAGGCACTGATTCCTTTCTTTACCCAGTTGTTGTAAGGGAGTGGCAGAGGCACACGTTTGACATGTGTCGTGTGGATCCAATTCTTCCTTCCTGCCACTCGAATAGCAGTTCTCGTCGCCAATAGGACTTGGAAAGGGCCAACGAATCTGGGCTGAAGATTTTTCGTTCTTGCAAAATTTCTAATGACTACTTGATCCCCAGGTTTCAGCTGATGACCTGGACTCTCCGGTGGCTTTGGCAATGCATCGAAAACCTGTTGGTGAATAAGGCTCAATTTAGCAGTCAAGTCGAAAAGATAATCAATTAACATTGGGTATTCCAGCTGCTTAAATTCTTTCGGTCTAGGTACCCCCCAAACATTTGCAGGACGACCAAAAATTATTTCATATGGACTAAGCCCTACTCTAGAATGTACAGTTGCTCTTGTTGATAACAAAGCCAAAGGCAGTGCATCTGGCCAGGGCAAACCCGTGGATGCTTGTATCTTAGCAAGTTTCAGTTTAAGGGTGCCATTGTAACCCTCAACTAAACCCGCGGACTGGGGATGATTCGCACTGTGAAACTTTTGTCTAATCCCTAGGCCGGCACACACACTCTGCATAACTTTCCCTACGAACTCACTTCCGTTATCTGACCATACAATCCGTGGCATTCCGAATCTGGGGAAGTATTCTTTAAGAAGGATCTTGGCAGAGGACAAAGCAGTATTGTCCTTCAGTGGGTATGCTTCGATCCATCTGGAGAACGCACAAACTACCACTAGGACGTACTTTAGATTATTACAACGATCCATGTGAATGAAGTCTAGCTGGATCACTTCAAAGGGGCAGGAAGGAGGAGCGAAGTGACCTGCAGGTGTGGGGATTCCCTTGCCAGGATTATGCATCAAGCATACCATACAATTTCTCACCACTCTCTCTGCACACTTACTAATCCCATCATTCTTCCAAACTGGAGCCAACATCTTACAAATCCCTTTAGAACTGATGTGCGCTGCTCCATGTGCCATCGTTACTACTGCAAGCACATACGCATCAGGCAACATCCAACGCTGTTGTTCCGACAAGTCAATCCAACACCCACTCGAGTCCAATTTACCCGTGCTCTCCTTCCATGCACGCTTTTCCTCCTCAGTCGCCTCTTTCTGAATTTCTTTCACGCTTTCCACTGTGTCCTCACACATTCCAGACTCAGAAATCCATCTTGCAGACGTTGCAACATACATTCTACTCATCATATTTCTAGCTGTCTGTTTTGCAGTCTCATCAGCAAAAGCATTCCCACGACCAACATCATCCGTGATTGCTTTATGAGCACTACATTTCACAATCGCAACTTCAGTCGGCAAAGTTAGAGATTCCAACAAGTCATTAACTAGCTGGCCATGTTGAATCTTAGTCCCATGGGACGTAATGAAACCTCTCTCTTTCCACAAACGGCCAAAACTATGGGCCACGCCGAACGCGTACTGACTATCTGTGAACACATTCACTCTCTTTCCCTTAGCTAAAACGCACGCTCTTGTCAGCGCGATCAATTCTGCAGCCTGGGCAGAATTCTGACTCACTCTCGCAGTCTCCACAATCGTACTCAAAGTCGTTACTGCATAGGCAGCAGTTACATCACCATTCTCCAATTTGAAGCAAGACCCGTCAACATACAACGTGCCATCTGGATCTGATAATGGAGTATCTTTTAAATCAATTCGTCCTTTTGTTTCTTCCTCAGTTCTGAAACAACAGTCGTGTGGTTCGTAATCACTCGACTCTTGGCTAGTCGGCAACAATGTTGCTGGATTCAATACATTGCATCTTTTGATCTGAATATGACTTGCTAGCAATGTCAGTTCGTAACCTGATAATCTAGCACTGGTAAGGTGCTGCGTCTTGGTTCGGTTCATGAGTGTATCCACAGCATGAGGAACCATAACTACTAGCATGTTGTTCATTACCAAACCAGCAGATTGTCGAATGGAGGCTGCAGCTGCGGCTGTAGCTCTCAAGCAACTAGGCAACGCTCTAGCTACTGGATCTAATGTTGATGAAAAATACGCACAAGGGCGTTGTTTATCACCAAATTTCTGTGTCAAAACACTCAACGCACAACCTTCTCTCTCATGGACATAGAGCGTGAATGGTTTACTGTAATCGGGTGTACCCAATACAGGAGCTGAACACAGTGCATTTCGTAACTCAGAAAAACTCTCCTGACATTCGGCAGACCATGGCACTGGACTCGGAACATTTTTCCCAGTCAAAGCTACCAACGGTTTTGCCAAAAGAGAAAAATTTGGGATCCATTGCCTACAATATGAGGTAATACCTAAAAAGGCACGTACTTCTCTCTGCGTGCTAGGAACATTCATCTGTGTAATTGCTTTTATTCTCTCTGGGGTCAACTTCCTTCCCTCCTTTGACAAGAGATGACCTAGGTAGGTCACTTCTTGGCAACAGTATTGCATTTTTGAAGGTGACACCTTGTGATTCAAATTTGACAAATGATGCAATAAAGAAATTGTAGCTGTTTTGCAAGTTTCCTTGTCATCGGCAGCCACTAGAAGATCATCGACATATTGTATTAAAGCAGAACCAGGAGGAAGTACAAATGAGTCTAACTGGCTTTTTAATGCTTGACTGTAAATGGATGGGCTTTCACAATAACCTTGTGGAGCGCGTTTAAACCTGAAGCTTCGTCCTCCTAGAGAGAAACCGAAGATATCTCTGCTTTCCTCGGCTATCGGAATGCTGAAAAAGGCATTTTTCAAGTCGATAACTGAAAACCATGCTGCTGTAGCAGGAATTAACGTTAACAATGCAGTAATGTCTGGAACCACAGGAAACTGTGGAATCACAATTTTATTAACCTCTCTAAGATCAATTACAAATCTATATACTGGAGGTTTTGTTGGGTCAGTTCGTTTCAGAATGGGCAGTACAGGACTATTACAGACATTACCTCTAGTTTCTTCTATAACGCCTTTCTTGATCAGATCTTGTACTATCAGTAGGAGCGCACGCTCACCTTCAGTAGAAATTCTGTATTGTGGAATTCGTGGAAATTTTACATTCGCTTTCAAAGTTACTACATATGGTGCAATTTCTAAAAGACCTACATCATTAGGACCAGTCGCCCAAAGAGTATCAGGGAGTGAACGCAGCTCTGGTGGGAGTGCATCCATCGACAAGTACATTGGAGAGATGATTCTTTTACCCAACGTAAGCTGTACTCCTTCTGGAGAACAGTACAATGTCGCATATAGGCGTTTTAATAAGTCTAAACCAAGCAGATTTTCATTACAACCTGTCGTCAAAATCAGGGGTGCTTTCAATTGTCGAGGTTCAACAGAAATAGACAAAGGACCAGAAACAGGGTTGTGAACAGGGGCGCCTGAAAAACCTACTGAAACGTTTGTTGAGCCAGACAAAGGTGCGCCAGGGAGTTTCGCATGTATGATAGAACTTTTTGCTGCACCAGTATCCAACAGAAACGGTTCGACTATACCTGATGTTGCTACTGCGACATAAGGCCCACTCTGATCTACTGGAACTGATACTACTCCCTCTCTTTGTCCATGGCTGTCCTAGTACTCCCTTGGCTGAACTTCCTCACTAGCTTCATAGTAATCTTCAACATGATATTGTTGAGACCTATTCTGTTGGGCAGATTGTCCATTTCGTTGGTCGAAATAATTAGAAGGGCGATCACTTGTCTGTGGAGGCATAGCACCTCTTCCTCGACCTCTAGAATTCTGCATATAACCACCACGACCTCTCTGAGCTGCCGCAGTATTATTTTGTGCCCGTACCGGACACTCAGTCTTATAATGGCCTTCCATTTTGCAATAAGCACACTGATTCCATTGGTACTGTGGCCTCTGAGAATTATACTCCGTTCTTTGATATGACCCTTGCTGTGTATTGGTCTGATTGGTGCGAGGCGGATATGCTTGCTGTAAAAGAACTTTAGTTTTTAACTCTTTCGTCTTTTTATCTGATTTTTCTTTCTCCTCTTTGTCCCTATTTTCATAGTACTGGGCAGTAGCAAGTATTTGCGCAGTCGTAGAGACAGCCCACGCACTTTCAGAATTTTTTAATTTACCACTAAGTTCTGGCAACAGATTGTGCACAAATTTATCAACAAATAATCTCTGGCCTCCTTCCGTGCTCATATCCTGACCACTATGATCCACAAAAGTCTCCTCGAATCTTGTGAAAAAGTCGGAGACGCTTTCGTCTTTCTTCTGTTTGCACGCGGACAATTTGTCCCAGTTAACGCGTAATGCTGGCATTAGGGTTTTCATTAAATCGATTATTCTACCAGGCAAATTAGCAATTAAGGGTTCAGGTTTAGAACCACCTATTTGTTGACCATCCGCTGCAATTATAGCTGCCCAATCACCACCTAGGGCAACTGGATGATTCTCTTTACGAATTTTAGCCCAAATTGGTTGCGGTACTACATTACCAAATAGCAGATCTATGTCAGCTAGATTTAATACACAAGCGTCAACTGTCTGAGCCAACTCTTTGTAGTACCCTGCAGGATTTTTACGCGGATCTGGCAAGGCCTGTTTCACTGCTAATACTTCAGCTCGCTTCCATGGAATATGTATCCATACTCTCTGGAATTGGGCCGGAGCGGCTGCAATACCGAGGTTTACATTAGCTTGCACAGCTTCACGCCAAATTGGTGGAACCTCTCTCATTGGATATTGACGATTTTGTTTCGTACTACGTTTCTCTGACTCCCTCGGAGAACGAAGGGATGGGTCATTCCTATAACTTAAAACCAGTTCCATCGCTTCTTTTATATTTTGTCCAGCTATCATACCTGCAGCAAACTCTTTCTGAACATTAATTAATTCTTCTAGATTTGATTCAGGGTCATCCTCTTCCAATTCCTCACGTAGAAGGAAGCACATTTCATCAAACACATATCGTTGTGTCGGTTCGTTCCATTGTATAAATGTATCTAATACATCTTGTACATTATATCTTCCAACTTTCGAAATCCATCTAAGGGCAGTGGAATCTAATATCCCTCTTTCTTCAGTACTGGGAAGCTGACTACGTCTCTGCACAGAGTCAGAGGTAGGAGTCTTAATCAGAGTTTTATAGAAGGGAGATAGAATGTTAGAGACAGAATCAGTGATTCTTCGACGAACAGAAAGTGGAGTCATAATATTAGCAGAAGCAGTAAATAGAGTAGCAGTTGGAACAGATAGATTAGGAACAGTAGGAGTAGCGGGCAAAACAGCTTGTGAACTAGCAGGTGTGAGCGATACAGGTATAGGTAAAGAAGCCGGCAACCCTGAAAGAGGGGGTGCCGAAGGAACATTAATAGTGACCACAGGAGGTACAGGAACTTGATTCAGAGGAGCGGGAACACCAGGTTGTCCAGCAACCGGTAATTGAACATTCGGTATAGGTGGAGCCGTAGCAACCTGTGCATACGGTGGGGGTGATCGTAACAAGTAAGACAACAGGGGATCCTTTTCAGGGTCCTCTACTATCTTAGCTGTACTTGATGGCAAAGCAGGATAGCACTTGTCTATTGCTAAATTATGCTCTCTATTGGCCACCTCCATCGCTTTCTCAGACTTGTTGAGTTGTAGCTGCTTAGCAGACTGTTCTAAAGTCAACTCTTGCTCTTTCTGTTCTTTCTTCAACTTTTTAATTTCTCTCTGTTTAGATTCTTTTCGCCAATAACGGAAAGAATCAAACATTGCCGGCCGGGCTTTCTTCTTGAATAATTTCGTTTCTAAATTATCAAGAACTTGAGGTTCGAAACTACCATGCAGTGGCCAACTAAGGACACCATCTTTCTCTGTGTAGTGGATCCATACCTCGTTATAAGAGATAGGGCCCACACCAAATTTGCAATATAGATCATAAAGGGGAGTTCCAATCGGAGGAACCGAACACGAGTCCTCCAACTGGGAATCCCTGTTGCAACTAAAACAAGACAACATACAATTTTTCCGACTTACCATTTTATAACCCGGAACACAAAACAGACGAAACACAAATTAAAAGAAAGGTGCGCACTTGAACCAAGAACTTAGGCCTACCAGAACAGACAAACGTATCGATACCCGAACTGAACTGAATGATTATCGTAACCAGAATAACCAGCGATAATTGTCAGGTCTCGTCGGGGCGCCTGCAGTGTAGCGCGCCGCGAGACGGATGCCTCTTCAGACTCAATACGGGGTAAGAACTACATTACCCAGAAGCCCTAGCTGAGCCTACATCAGTCAGGGCGACACGCATCCTGTTGCGTGTTATACCGTTTCCTGTTATCCGGTGTTTGGAGGAAGGAGTCGCGTCTGGCTGCTGGCGGAGGGGCTCGTCCTGGACGTTTGCTGTGGTTCAGCTGGTCAGGTAGGAACGGCCCCTCGCCGGTGTCTTCTCCGTCATTAAGCGGAGCGCTGTGGGGATTCCACGCGTTGCCGTTTGTTGCTAGGAGCGCGCAGTGAAGTAACTGCTGCGTTTGTTGCCTTTTTTGCTTTGGGATAATTTCCGAGGAGCGGAGCGGTGTGGTAGGATGCCACACGTTGCCGTGTCCTCTTCCTTGTGTTTACTTTCAACCTGGGTGATACTCCTAAAGGAGGTGGTGCACTGAGGTGGTCGCAGCTTCAGGCAACCAGTGCAAGCGCTTGTGTGTTTTTCTTATGGTTTATGGAACAATCGTTATGCTCAGTACTTAAGGAGCGCTGTAGTGGTCGCAACTACGCGTTACCATAGGATCAGTCCTCTTGGGATTGTGTGTGGTGTCATACTGGAACATTTCCGCCTTCTTCCCAAGCCCCTTACTTATTTACTTTGCTCTCTTTTCCTTGGTGTCTGGGGACTGCCTGGTGTTCAGAGGGTGCTTTTCTCGAGGGAGCGGAGTGCAGTGGTTATTGCTTCCCACGCACTACCGTGTCCTGGATTGAGACGTGTACACAGCTGCCTAGTGCAATATCATTTCGTTGGTTTTCTTTATGGTGGCGAAACTTCCACGGAATCCCGTATTCTACAGGCATAGGCTGTGTTCAAGGTATAGAGGAGGGTTCTGTTTGGGTGACAAGCGTGATAGTGTATGGGAAATGCAATGTGTCTAATCTATGTGTGTTCCTTATAGGTTCCATGTTCATATATGTCCACAAAGAGAACAGCCAAAAACAACCAGTGGGAAAGACTTGCCTTTTTTCCTCACAGGTATTCAGACTACCTATCTATACTTTAGCTGTTACAGGTGTTGTACGACAGGTGGCCTTACCTTTATATGTTCTGTCGTTACAGGTACCTCCCTTCCCAGCTGTCCCCTTCCTTCCCTTCCCTGTTTGTTATTTTACTTTTCCCCTCGCCTAATGGCTCAAATCCTCTGTTAACTCAAAGTCAGAGTGTTTGTGACGTTTGGAGGTGGGCTTTATATTCATCACTCGGATCCTGTGGAGCGGACCTGACAGAATAACACGCCCACGAATATAGCTACACCCGATCCGAGTGGGGACTATATGGCTACCTTAGAGGATGTGCTTCAGGCACTGGTGTTGGTGCAGCAAGAACTCGCTGCTTCCAAGACTGAGGCCGCTGCCCTGAGGGACAAGGTGGACAGAATGAGTAGGAACCCTTTTGATGCCTCTCCTTCACAGATTCAGGTTACGGTTCCTCCTCCAATACCCCTGGCCAGCCCAGAGAGGTATTCAGGGGATCCGACCAAGACCCAAATATTCCTGACACAAATCATGATGCATTTTTCGTGCAAACCGGCCTCTTTTCCGACCAACCACTCCAGAGTGGCTTTTGCCATTTCATATTTGATTGGGGATGCGGCTAATTGGGCTGTACCATTGGTGCGTAACGATGACCCTATGTTGAATAATTGGTCGGCCTTTAGGGCCGAATTCGAGCGAGTGTTCGATCGCCGGGCTACAACCTTCAGCGCAGATCGAGAGCTGCTAACCTTGAGACAGGGTAAGAGAGATCTGATATCGTATATGACAGACTTCAATCGGCTGATAGCAGAAACCGCTTGGCCAGAAGAGAAAAGAATGTCTCTATTCTACCAGGGGTTGAGGGATGGCCTCAAGGATGTTATTGCCCAAATAGATCCCCAGCCCACCACCTGCACAGACATGATAAATTTGACCCTACGTCTGGACAGCAGAATGAGCGATAGAGGGAGCGATCGGAGAAGATGGGATAGGGGGTTTCTTGGGTCTGAGGTTAGCCCCCGGAGAGCAATTACGGCTCCTGAATCTGGTACAGAACCCATGGAGATAGGGGCAGTCAAGGCCCCGTTATCCAAAGAAGAAAAGGAACACAGGCGGGCCTTGGGCCTCTGCCTCTATTGTGGTAAAAAAGGCCACTATGTTAGGGACTGCCCTACCAAACCCAAAACCGGTGGCGTATGGAACCGCAGCAAACGGTTGGCAGTCACGGCGTTGGGGGCAGGGGACAAGGGAGGTAGAGCGGACTCATCCCTAGATGTCAGTACTCCCCATCTTCAGATCCCTTCGTTAACAGTCATGTCTCTGTTGGAAACCGAAACGCATATACTCTTGCCCATGTGTCTAGAGAGCCAGTGTCAGAGTCATCAAGTGAGGGTCATGATAGATTCCGGAGCTACGGGGAACTTCATAGATAGTGGATTGGTAACCGCGCTGGCCTTGGAGAGGGTGCCGAGAGACGTCCCAGAGGACGTATTGGCAGTGGATGGAAAGCCGCTGAAGTCAGGAAAGATCACCGAACAAACCGACTCTTTGGTGTTGTCAGTCGATATCCCGGGTGGTGCTCACAGGGAAGAGGTAACGTTGAATATCATCGAGGCGCCCCAATATGAGGTCATTTTAGGTATGCCCTGGTTAAGCTTGCACAATCCCACTATCAATTGGAGGTCCAAGGAGGTCCGGTTTGCATCCGAGGAATGCAGGGAGCATCTGGTTCCCGTATGTTTGACGTCCGCAGCAGTATCTTATCTGCCTTTGGTGGTTGCCACTGCTGCGGAGAAACTGGTGGTTTTGCCTTCGCAGTATGAGGCTTATGCGGAGGTGTTCAGCGAAAGCATGGCAGAACAACTACCTCCCCATCGGCCTTACGATTGCCGGATAGATTTGGTGGATGGGGCCACTTTACCTTCTTGTCGTGTATATGCCCTCTCGGTTCCTGAGACCGCTCACTTGAAGGCGTATCTCGACCACTATGTGGATATCGGGTTTATCCGTCCCTCCAGATCACCGGCGGCCTCCCCCATGTTTTTCATTAAAAAAGCGAATGGCGAGTTAAGAGCGTGTGTCGATTATAGGGTATTAAACAAGAACACCGTCAGGAATAGATACCCCTTACCCCTCATTACCGTACTTCTGGATCAGGTGAAGGATGCTCGAATATATACACGGCTTGATTTGAGGGGGGCTTATCACCTGGTCCGGGTAAGAGAGGGCGATGAGTGGAAGACCACATTCAAAACCCGTTATGGCCTTTATGAATATACTGTAATGCCATTTGGGCTGTGCAACGCCCCGGCGGCATTCCAGTATTTCCTAAACGACGTTTTGAAGGAATTCGTGGATATCTGTGCTGTTGTGTACATAGATGATATCCTCATCTATTCGGACAACACCATACAACATCACGCCCATGTGTCCCAAGTTTTGCAGAGACTGGGTGAGAACAAGTTATACTGTAAACTGTCTAAGTGCGAGTTCAGTGTGCTTGAAGTTGAGTTCTTGGGAGTAGTGTTGAGTCATGCTGGTTTACAGATGTCCGACAGGAAAGTAAAGGCAGTGCAGGATTGGCCGATTCCAACGAGCGTAAAGGAGGTACAGAGCTTCTTGGGGTTCTCTAATTACTACCGCCGATTCATAGCACAGTTCTCTCAGGTGGCTGCTCCGCTGTCTAGGTTGTTACGAAAAGGGGTTCCTTTTCAATGGTCAGAGGACACCGACAGAGCCTTTCAGACCCTGAAAGATGCGTTCACTTCTGCTCCTATCTTGGCCCACCCCAAACCTGAACATCCTTTCATCGTTGAAGCCGACGCTTCGGATGAAGCAGTAGGGGCCATATTGTCCCAAAGGAATCACCTCACGGGCCAGTTACATCCAGTGGCATATCTTTCAAAAAAGCTCAGCATGGCAGAAAGGAATTACACTATTGCTGAGAAAGAACTGCTAGCCATCAAAAAGGCGTTTCAGGAATGGCGTCAGCACCTGTGGGGGGCTGCGTTTCCTGTTACTGTGTATTCCGACCACCGAAATCTGCAGTATATGAAGACTGCTCGCAACCTCACACAGAGACAGATGAGGTGGATGCTCTATTTTTCGGAATACGATTTTGTGATCACATTTCGTCCTGGGGCTGACAACAGAAAGGCCGATACCCTATCACGACAACAGCAAAGGGGGGTGTCAACAGAGACTGCAAGGCTGGAACCCATCGTAGAACCTGGAAAGGTGTTGTGTGTTATCCAGGCTGATACGTTCTTGGATCGAGTTGGGAAAGCAAAGACCCCAGGGGAATGGGTCATGTGGGCTACACAGGGGAGCGGACGTACCCTTAAGAAAGGCCTCCCTTTCCAAAACGCGAAGCTGTTCCTCCCAAGCGAAACGCTCAAAAAGACTGCTTTTGGATGGTGTCACGATTCCCACTTGGTGGGACACCAAGGGGTGTGTAAGACAGTTCAGTTGTTACAAAGGTACTTTTGGTGGGACACGATCAAAAAAGACGTCGTTGAGTGGATAAGAGCATGCAGTGTCTGTGCCATGGCAAAAACAGAGACTGGAAAAAAGAAAGGGTTGTTGTGTCCGCTTCCTACCCCCAACAGACCATGGCAGCATATCAGCATAGACTTTGTAACAGGACTACCTCCGGATCAGGGTATGACCGCCATCCTAGTGGTGGTAGACAGTCTCTCCAAACTAGGACACTTCATACCTTGTGTAAATTTGCCTACAGCGGGACAGACAGCTCAGCTACTGATGTCTAACATCATCAGGCTACACGGGATACCCGAAGTCATCGTATCAGACCGTGGTCCGCAGTTTATTGCCAGGTTTTGGAGGTTTTGGTGTCAGGCCCTGGGGATTCGTTCCTCTCTGTCCACCAGTTTCCATCCGCAAACAGACGGTCAAACGGAGAGATTGAACCAAACCCTCAAAAAATATCTCCGGTGTTATGCGGCAGACGCACATGACTCTTGGGTCTCGTTATTATGGATGGCTGAGGTAGCCTATAATAACGCCTGGCATTGTTCTTTGGGGGTGTCTCCGTTCTGTGCAACGTATGGGTACGATGCCAAGGTCCTTCCACTTACCCTTCCTAGTGGTATAGCGGATCAACCTTCGGTTTTGAGTCACATGCAGAAGATCCAGACAATGCACAAGAAGATCAGATCCCATCTGATTAAGGCTAAGAAGGAATACAAAAGATACGAAGATCAACACCGAAGACAAGGCCCAACGTACGCGGTGGGAGACAGGGTGTGGTTGTCGACCAGAAACATCAGGTTCAAACTCCGCAGCATATTTCACCCTAAATACATTGGGCCGTATGTGGTGGTAAAAAAACTCAGCTCGGTGGCGTACAGACTGAAACTGCCCGGTTCGCTTCGTATCCACCCAGTATTCCACTGTAATCTGCTGAAGCCAGCGTTCTCGGATAGGCGCAGGGCGCCTCCTCCAGTTTTGTGTGATGGGGGTTTCGAGTATGTCGTGCGGAGCATCAAGGACTCCAAGTACAGGAGAGGGGTGCTTTGGTACCTGGTGTCATGGAAGGGGTATTCTGCAGAGGACGATTCCTGGGAACCTGAGTCCAACATCCACGCTCCGGTGGCTATCCGTTCCTTCCACAGGAGGTTCCCTCTGCGCCCTGGTCCTAGGAGGCGCTAGAGGGGAGGGCATACTGTCAGGTCTCGTCGGGGCGCCTGCAGTGTAGCGCGCCGCGAGACGGATGCCTCTTCAGACTCAATACGGGGTAAGAACTACATTACCCAGAAGCCCTAGCTGAGCCTACATCAGTCAGGGCGACACGCATCCTGTTGCGTGTTATTCCGTTTCCTGTTATCCGGTGTTTGGAGGAAGGAGTCGCGTCTGGCTGCTGGCGGAGGGGCTCGTCCTGGACGTTTGCTGTGGTTCAGCTGGTCAGGTAGGAACGGCCCCTCGCCGGTGTCTTCTCCGTCATTAAGCGGAGCGCTGTGGGGATTCCACGCGTTGCCGTTTGTTGCTAGGAGCGCGCAGTGAAGTAACTGCTGCGTTTGTTGCCTTTTTTGCTTTGGGATAATTTCCGAGGAGCGGAGCGGTGTGGTAGGATGCCACACGTTGCCGTGTCCTCTTCCTTGTGTTTACTTTCAACCTGGGTGATACTCCTAAAGGAGGTGGTGCACTGAGGTGGTCGCAGCTTCAGGCAACCAGTGCAAGCGCTTGTGTGTTTTTCTTATGGTTTATGGAACAATCGTTATGCTCAGTACTTAAGGAGCGCTGTAGTGGTCGCAACTACGCGTTACCATAGGATCAGTCCTCTTGGGATTGTGTGTGGTGTCATACTGGAACATTTCCGCCTTCTTCCCAAGCCCCTTACTTATTTACTTTGCTCTCTTTTCCTTGGTGTCTGGGGACTGCATGGTGTTCAGAGGGTGCTTTTCTCGAGGGAGCGGAGTGCAGTGGTTATTGCTTCCCACGCACTACCGTGTCCTGGATTGAGACGTGTACACAGCTGCCTAGTGCAATATCATTTCGTTGGTTTTCTTTATGGTGGCGAAACTTCCACGGAATCCCGTATTCTACAGGCATAGGCTGTGTTCAAGGTATAGAGGAGGGTTCTGTTTGGGTGACAAGCGTGATAGTGTATGGGAAATGCAATGTGTCTAATCTATGTGTGTTCCTTATAGGTTCCATGTTCATATATGTCCACAAAGAGAACAGCCAAAAACAACCAGTGGGAAAGACTTGCCTTTTTTCCTCACAGGTATTCAGACTACCTATCTATACTTTAGCTGTTACAGGTGTTGTACGACAGGTGGCCTTACCTTTATATGTTCTGTCGTTACAGGTACCTCCCTTCCCAGCTGTCCCCTTCCTTCCCTTCCCTGTTTGTTATTTTACTTTTCCCCTCGCCTAATGGCTCAAATCCTCTGTTAACTCAAAGTCAGAGTGTTTGTGACGTTTGGAGGTGGGCTTTATATTCATCACTCGGATCCTGTGGAGCGGACCTGACAATAATCTTATGAAACTGAACCAAACCAAAAACTAAAAGGATTATCCAAACAGGAGCAACCCTTACGAAGTAACCAACTATCAACCACTTAATACTTAACTGAGGCACTGAAGACGTCATCAAGGAGAAACCCGTCACGTCTCGCCGTACTAAGGACTGCACCTCGGGTCCAAGACAGGGCGACGGTCAAGGCAACGAACCACTGCAGCCGTCTGAACGGGAACCCTCGTGGAAGAGAACGTCGGGCCACTTTTGCGATATGCCGGGATCGATGAAGTGGGGCGCCTCCCTCTGAAATCTTCACACGAAGCTTCTCGAACTCTTCAGGCTTTTGGACCGGTACCGAATGATGTCGCCCCACGTTGGGCGCCAATTGGAGTTCTGGACTTTTTGGTTCCGTCCAGAGGTGTCAGGGATAACACCCGAAGACCCCGGAGTTCAACCTGCCTCGGTGCACAAACAAACAGAAACACGGGCTTCTCGATGGTGGCGTCAAAGACCAAAGGTTTATTACTGCAGGGACACAGAAGTCACAGAAACTACACATGGGCAGTATCTAGGAGCCTGTTCAATTTGTACAAAGAGGGTTGCTCCTTATATACTGAATATTGGGCTTCAGGCAAATTTCTTTACATGTTAGCACATTCCAAAACCTTTGTATCTTAAACAATAAATATTTGGCGTTGCACAGGAATCGTCAACAATATCTGATGTCAAAACATTACGAACGAGGGGTTCCCACTATTCCATCATAATCCCATGTCAACTTTCCATTCAAGACCCGGACCGCCTCATCGTAAATTTCGTTACCTCCCCCTAATAAAGGCCCAGAAGGAAAGGAGCAGAGCCAGGTGCAGAAGATAGAAAAGTAGGATAAGAGATGTTTGTGGGTCGTAAATGGGCACGGTTACCAGCTTCGGCCGCCTAATCATGATCAGACCAACGAACACGAGAACCAGTATAGCAGGACTGGCCTCAGGCTGGGGAGGCAGCTCTTGCCGAGTCATGCTGCCACAGCGTTGCTGGCCTAAGGTGCACGTGTCACTAGCAAGGTGAATTGCCGGCTAAAGCCTACGTGTCTTTAAATGAAAAGAGGTCATTGCGTGTCCATTGACTATGTGAGGGCAAGGAATACAAAATGGCTTCCTTGTTCTAACATGGATGCCACGGGTAGAACAGAAATGTGTTTGTAACAGGAGTGCTCTTGCTCGTAGCATAGCGAAAACACCAGGATATACTAAATGGATCATTTGCGGTTCACTGATACTAAAATTATGCATTTGCGACAATGTTACAAACACGGGTAAAATCGTCACGGAACCTCAGTAGGCCTGACGGACTCGGGCACCAGCACCAAGCATTTGAGGGAACTTGTCCACTGTTAACCATATCTGTATGAAGGTAGGATCCTTCTGCATGGTCATCCCCACTTTCTGCCCAGTGTTGTGATGGTTTCTGGCTAGTCTGACTGGGATCCTGCCAAACAGGACCCCAGTCTCTGTGCTTTCTCCCTTAAATTGGCTATGGTGATTCCCTAGGTACATCCCAGATTGGCTACTGGGGTACCTTTATGAGTCCCTAGTATATGCTACTAAGGTAGCCATGGCATAGGTACACCAGGGGTCTCCCATGGGCTGAAGCATGTATTATGCCACCCAGTAGAGACCAGTCAAATTGTGACTATGGGCCTGTGTAAGCTGGTGCTAGCACCACTTATGACAGATATAGGTTTCCCTATATCTGAGGTCACTGCACTTAAAACCTGCGAGTCAGGCTCTTCAGTCCTGACTGCAGGGTGCTTTGTTATAAGCGTGAGGGTGCCCCTGCATGAGCAGAACACCTCTACAAACCCAGAGTTAATTTTTCAGGCTTTGTAAGTGCTGTCAGCCATTTTTAGGTATATATTGGACATCAGTCATATTGAGATGTCTAACTATATAGTGGCTGCACCGAACCTGGTCATGTTTGGTATCAAACATGTGGAAGCATACCCCAACACCGATTCTAGTGTTGGAAGTATGATTCTATGTACTGGGGGGCTCCTGAGAGGATACCCCTGCTCTCCCGGTAACAGCCTTTGAGGGTCTGCAAGCAAGCTAGTGCTGCTGCCGACCACAGACACGATTCTGCCCTCCTGCTGCTGAGCCAAGCTCAAGCAGGGGAAGGTATCAATAGGTTTCCCTGTCACATGGAGGTGTGACCACCTCCCTGGCAGGACTTCATGTATTTGGCTGGGGTTGGGGCACTTACCAGCGCCACCAGACTGCTTTGAAAGGCACATTTGGTGCCCTCCTTGCATACTTCAGCTTGAACCAGTTCAGGGAACTCTTGACTCCCGCTATGGTACAAAACTGGACAAGGGACATGGGAGTATCCTCCCCTCTGTCCATCCCTTCCTCTAGGAGGGACCCTCGAGTTGTTCCAACCCTTTCCTTAGGGTATTTAAGGGCTTACCTGTTGGTGGGTCCTTAGATTCATCGTGGGACAAGACTCAAACCTGAAACTATGTTGTTCGTCACTTGTCTGGACACTTGGACTTCATTGGACTTTGACTGGAAGCGAGACTACACCAAGGAAGATTCCTGCGCTCCTGGTCTCGTTGCCCTTTCAAGTCTTCTTCATCATCTGTGTCTGTGCTTCTTTCAGGTTCTTCAAAAGACCTTTGGGCATCAAGGACATCCAAAGAAATCTCTCTTGGAGTACCGGTGTCACTCCCATGCATCTGCAGGCACTGCAACAAAGCTGACCGGTCTGCCTCTCCTGTCGTCCTATGAACTTCTAGAGGCTCAGCAACACAAGTGATGGTTCTGCAACTCCGTCGTCCTCTCTCTAATTTTCAGGCCAGTATCCTTCGTCTGAACCGCTGGGACCAAACTCGTGTGCACCAAGTTGACTTGCCACTGCCAAGACTTGTTGGCTCTGCACTCCAGAGATTTTCGGGCTACAAAAAACTCTAGCCTCCAGCACCTCTTCCTTTCAAGATGTGTGCCCTCACCATATCCCATGCACTGTGGGCCTTCATCTTTGGTGAGAACCTTGAGGTCCTCTTGCATCTCCTGTGCCTTCGGCCTGTGGGTCCTCCTGGGGGTCTCTCTTTCTTCAGTGGGCTTCCCCGCTTGCTCAGGGCCTGCTCTGCCCCTCCTGCTGTTGGCAAGACCTTTCTGGTCCCAACGTTGCTCCTTTTTCGTCTCCCACACTATTTGCGGCTACCAAAGCTTGTTTGTTCTCTTGTCAGACACCGACCACCTTGTCGCTGACATCCAATGTGAGACAACTCGTACATGACTCCTGGTCTTCCTCAGCATCGCCCGGTCCTCACAGCTGCAGAGACAAGGTTACTGTTGACTCTACCAGGTAACATGATCTCATATTCTACACTGTACCAGGTGGCATGATCTGATTGTTGCCACTCTATCAACTAGCACGATCCGATAGTCTCTACTCTACCAGGTACCTGATCCGATAATCTGAACTCTACAAGGTAACAGGATCCGATAATCCACACTCTACAAGGTAGCAGGAGCCTATCGTCCACACTGCACCAGGTAGCATGTTCCGATAATCTGCACTCTAGAGAGTCACATTATCCCATAGTCGGAACTTTACCAAGTACCATGTTCTTATAGTCTGCATTCTAGGTAGCATGATCTGACAGTCTACATTCTACCAGGTTGCATGATCTGATAGTCCGCACTCTACTAAGTAGCATGATCTGATAGTCATCACACTACAAGGTAGCATGATCTGAAAGCCCACATGAGCTTATTGTCCACACTCTACCAGACAGCACGATCTGATAATCGCCACTCTACCAGACAGCACGATCTCATAATCACCACTCTACCTGGTGCCAAGGTCTGATAGTCGGCACTCTACCAGGTAGCATGATCTGACAGTCTACATTCCACTAGGTGGCATAATCTGATAGTCCACACTTTATGAGGTAGGATGATCTGATAGGCCATACTCTGCCAGACAGTACGATCTGATAATCGCCACTCTACCAAGTGCTGTGATCTGATAGTTGCCACTCTACCAGGTACCATCGTCCAATAGTTGACATTCTACCAGGTAGTATGATCTGATAGACTGCACTCTATCAAATAGCATAATCCAATAGTCTCTGCTCTACCAGGTACCTTATACGCTAATCAGCAGTCTACAAGGTAACAGGATCCTGTAGTTGACACTCTAAAAGGCAGGAGGAGCCTGTCATCCACTCTGTATGAGGTAGCATGATCCCATACTCAGCACTCTACCAGGTAGCATGACCTGGTATTCTGCACTCTACAAAGTAGGTGGATCCCGAACTTATGAGCTATAGGAGTGAGCTGCAAGAGATTCTTAGTCTACCCAAGTCAAGACAAATCCCATGGTTACGTTACATCAAACAAACATGTGAGAAATTGGGTAGACCAGAACTGTGGCTAGACCCAGCTAACACATGCTCCAGGATCCCTCGTAAACTCCTAGTGAGAGACTTCTACGAGATGAAGCTTACAGTTACATTGGGGGGTATACGGGAGGGGTCCCTGACAGAATCGTTCATTAAGTCAAAAGATTCGTACATACCGGAATGTGTGTTAGATGGCATTTCCCCCGTCCTCACCAGAAAAATTTTCTTGCAATGGCGATATGGCACACTTCCCACAAGGGCTTTTACCAAACACTGGGCCCAGTCTCTATCAAGAGAGCATTGCCCCTCATGCTCACACCATCTGGAAGGTGACTTGCACATTATATTTTTCTGCAAGGCTTATCGAAGACCTAGGAAATACTGGCTTGCCCCCCTTCTCAAAAAACTGGGCTTCACTGGATATCTCCCAGCTTACAGGATTTTAAAAACGGATCTGTCACCCCTTACTGTATTTGGAGTAGCAACATTTCTAACTGCGATGTGGCACATCCGCAACCATTTTTTAAAATTTGAGTAAGATTTGGCATAAAGGAAGTGTTTAGATGATATCTAACTGTAATATATAAATGTTTTTAATACTATTTGTTAATGTTTTTTAACGGTGTTGGCTGGATATCATCATCTCTATTTTAAATTGAATATGTATTTGTATATCTTTTATGATCTAAAATTGATCGAAATAAAGATTGAAAATGAATGAATGAGTAGGTGAATCCTATCGCCCACACTCTAAAAGGATCCTATTGCACGCATTCTCGTATGTAGCATGATCTGATAAGGGCCGGAGTGGCTACTGGGCGTTTTTTGCTGGGGTGGCAGGGTGGGGTCCAGGTTCACTGCGGAGGGGCTGATATTGTTGCTGGTGATCTGCTGGCGCTTCTAAATGCACAATGCAAAACAAATAGCTTTAAAGCTTACTTTTTTTTAAACATTTGTATTGCATTGTTTAGTAAGGACAGCCAGGTAGCCAGTCCGGCCCTGGATCTGATATTCCACACTCCACCAGGTAGCATGATCTGTTAGTCCGCACACTACCAGTAGCATGACCTGCTAGTCTGTGCACTACCTGGTAGCATGAACTGATAGGCCACACTCTACCAGGTAGCGTGATCTGATAGTCTGCACGCTACAGAGTAGTGTTATCCATCAGTCCACACCCTACCAGATTGCAGGATCCTATCATCCACAGTCTATCAGGTAGGGTGATTTAATAGTCCACACTCTGCATCAGGTAGCGTGATCAGTTGTCCATAAACTACCGGTAGCATGATTTGATAATCTGTGTACTACCAGGTAGCATGATCCGACACTCCACACTCCACAAGGTAGCAGTATCCTATCATCTACACTCTATAAAGTAGCATGATCCGATAGTCCACAATCTACAAGGTAGCAGGATGCGATAGTCTACACTCCACAAGGTAGCATGATCAGATAGTCCACACTCCACATGGTACCATGATCCAATAGTCCACACTCTACAAGGTAGCAGGATGCGATAGTCTACACTCCACAAGGTAGCATGATCCGAGAGTCCACACTCTACAAGGTATCAGAATCCTTTAATCTCAACTCTACCAGGAGGCCTGTACCGATAGTCCAGTCCACAATCAGTGGAGAAGTGTGGCTCACTGGTTAGAGGAGGCAGACCTGGAAGCAGTGGTCAGCCCGGGACCAGGGTTCAATTCCCGGCTCGGCGGGGTCTTGAGTCCTAAAATGTCCATGGACTCGACAATTCTCGCTCCGGTGCCTACTCGATTCACGGGTTCACACTCTGCGACTCTGGGCAATAGCTTGCTTAATCTCCACAACGGCCCCTCGCGGCGGGATGCCTGGCTTTCACCTTGCGGATACCCTGCCGGGGTTATCTCACAGGGGAATACCACGACGGGTTCCCTAAGCAAGCGCTTAGAAACCGCTTGGTGATTTGCGCTATATAAATTCCTGTACATTTACACAATCTACAAGGTAGCAGGATCAGATAGTCCACACTCCACAAGGTAGAATGATCTGATAGTCCACACTCCACAAGGTAGCATGATCTGATAGTCCACACTCCACAAGGTAGCATGATCTGATAGTCCACACTCTACAAGGTAGCAGGATCGGATAGTCCACACTCCACAAGGTAGCATGATCTGATAGTCCACACTCTACAAGGTAGCAGGATGTGATAGTACATGCGCTACATGGTAGCATGATCTAATAGTCCACACTCTACAAGGTAGCAGGATCCGATAGTCCACACTCCACAAGGTAGCGTGATCTAATAGTCCACCCTTTACAAGGTAGCAGG
This sequence comes from Lissotriton helveticus, assembly GCF_964261635.1. NCBI lineage: Eukaryota > Metazoa > Chordata > Amphibia > Caudata > Salamandridae > Lissotriton > Lissotriton helveticus. The sequence goes on along the minus strand of NC_136072.1, from coordinate 1,188,771,224 downwards.
ATGTGATAGTCCACACTCCACAAAGTAGTATGTTCTGATAGTCCACACTCTGCAAGGTAGAAGAATCCGATAGTCCACACTCTACAAGGTAGCAGAATCCAATAGTCCACACTCTACAAGGTAGCAGGATCCTATCGTCTGCACTCTATAGGGTAGCATGATCCGAAATTCTACACTCTACCAGGTAGTATGATCTGACAGGCCATACTCTACCAGACAGCACAATCTGATAATCGCCATTCTCCCTGGTGCCAAGGTCTGATAGTCGGCACTCTACCAGGTAGTGTGGTCTGATAGTTGGCACTCTATCAGTTAGAACAATCTGATAATTGCCATTCTATTATGTGGCATAATCTGATAGTCCGCACCCTACCAGGTAGCATGGTACTGATAATTGGCACTCTACCAGATAGAACACTTTGATAAACGCCATTCTATTATGTGGCATAATCTGATAGACTGCACTCTATCAGGTAGCATGATCTAATAGCGAGCACTCTACCAGATAGCATAAACTGATAGTCCACACTTTATCAGGTAGTATGATTTGATAGTCAAAATCGCGAGAGAGAAACTGTTCCTGTGAGTAAGTGCTAGCCTATTCAGCAGCGGAGAGTGTGAGAAATAGGAAAGAGTTGATAGTAACCTGTCTTAATAAAGTAATATAATTGGATGCTACGGGAATTCCTCAAATTTGAAGAGGTGCCCTCACACACCCATTACAGTATCATGCTTTATCATTGGGCACTTTGCTCCTCGTGTGGGTGGAGCTGCTGTCCCCCACGGGCCCGGCGAGAAGGCTCTATAGCTGAGATCTTTTGAGAAGAACGCCACAGTGGTGATTGTGGGTCTGTGTGGAGTGTACAAGTGAATTAAAAATATCGTAACATGTCGTTGGTAGGATTTATTCTTGGGTCCGTATGGTATAATCAAAATCAGGAAAAATAACTTGTGTACTCTTACTCCAGTGAGGAGGGTCGGTTCTCTTTTTCAAAATAGGTGAGTGGTGATAAAAATTAATAGCGGGATCGACATGTTTCACGCCCTATTGGTCCCTATAAGCCTATGGCGTTTCGTCAGGACCGGAAGGAAGTTAAAGTGCGAAGATAAACGTTAAACAGGGGTTTGAAAGAGACAAACAATGCACCCTGTTATTCTGACCTGAATCAGGTGAGTGGCCGAGGTGACTGAACCCATTCATTTGGGACCACTGCTACGTATAGATCCCACCCCAAAGAATACCCGGGAATGCCTCAATGGCGTAAGCAAACATCTCAGAAGGTTAGATTGACCTTATGCTTAATGGCAGCAAGCGGCTGAGGGCAGGTACCATGAGGGAGAGAAGGGGTTGATACCGACAGCTAACCTCAGCAAGATTTATTTTATTTATTTATTTATTTAGAAGTTTTCTATAGCGCTAACAAGACCCGAAGGTATCAGAGCGCTTCACAGTAGTGGGCATGAAAAAGAGAACAACATGAAACAAACCCAATAAAAGCAATCGGCGACAGACAATTTGGAAAGAAGAAAAGTTCGGACAGCAGGGCTTCTCAGTACTGGATTCAACAATACCGCATGGATTCTGAGACGTTTGCAGCTCCAAGTTATCCATAACCAAGGGAGCGGATCAGGCACAAGGATTTAAGTTGGCTCTTGAATTCTGCATAGGACGGTAGAGTTCTGATGTGCGGAGGGATGGCGTTCCATATTTTGGGGGCATTTCCTGAGAAAGAGCAGTCCGCAGTTCTCTTCCTTCTGGTTTTTGGTAGGATGAGCAGCAGGGAATTAGAGCTTCTCAAATTTCTGGCTTGGCCTGCTTTTTTGAGCTTGTTAGCCAGGTATTCCGGTTTGCCGGTGTGGAGGGCCTTGTGGGTTAGGCAGGCCGTTCTGAAGGTACTTCGCATTTCCACAGGGAGCCATTCGAGTTCTTTGAGAGCCGGGGAGATGTGATCATATTTTTTGCAGCCTGTGATCATTCTTGCTGCCGCGTGAAGTGTTGTTTTTAGTGGAGCCAGGTGGGATTTGGGGATGCCTGTTAGGATTGAGTTCCCATAGTCCAGTCTTGATAGAACTAGAGATTGCGTGGCTAGTTTGAGGTCCTTGTTGGGAATGTAAGGTTTAATTTTGTTCAAAAGTCTGAGGTTGAAGAATGCGCTTTTCGCCGAGTTCTTAATGTGATTTGTCAGGGTTAGTTTAGGGTCTAAGGTGAAGCCCAGGGATTTAACGGAGTCAGCTAGCGTGAGGTTACCCTTGAGAGCATCGATCGACTTTAGCCACTCGGTGATTTGAGGGTTATCTTCTTTGTTTGAGATGAGGAGTGTTTCTGTCTTATCGGGGTTGAGTTTCAGGTGATTCTTTGTCAGCCAGTCTTGAACTTCATTTAGGACATCGTTGAGTCTCTGGATGTCTTTAAGAGAGGAGATTTCCAGGTAAATCTGTGTGTCGTCCGCGTAGAGGTGGAAGTTGATGTTGGCGTTCCTGAGTAACTTAGCGAGTGGTTCCATGTAGATGTTAAAGAGCTGGGGGGAGAGCACCGATCCTTGAGGGACACCCTTGTTGACTTGCTGGGTATCGGAGGTGAAGTTCTTGATTTTTATTAGTTGCGAACGGTTGTGTAAAAAGGAGGAAAACCACTTGAGAAGTACCTCGCCAAGGCCGGCTCTTTCTTGAAGAGTCATGATGAGGAGCTTGTGGTCCACCGTGTCGAACGCTGCTGAGAGATCAAGGAGTATGAGGAGGCAGCACTTGTCAGCGTCAAGAGATCCATGGATGTCGTCTATGATGTTCAACATCGCGGTTTCAGTGCTGCGGCCTTGTCGGAAGCCAGATTGGAGGGGGTCCAGGAGATTGATGTTGTCCAGGTGTTGCGTCAGTTGCAGGAGTACACAGCGTTCAAGTGTTTTCGAGAGTAAAGGGAGGTTAGATATTGGTCTGAAATTGTTCAAGTCAGTTGAGTCGAGACCGGGTTTTTTCAGGAGGGGAGTGACTTGTCCCATTTTTAGACAATCGGGGACCACACCGCTTTGTAAGGAGCTGTTTATGATTCTTCCCCAGATGGGCGCTAAGGTAAGCTTCATTTGTTTGATTAAAGATGGGGGGATGGGGTCTGAGATGTGTGCTGAAGGTTTGGAGGTCGAGATCAGCGCGATTATCTCAGTTTCCTGGACGGGGCGAAAGCTTAGCCAGGGGGAGGGAAAGGAGTCGGATGGGAGTGCCACTGGGGAGGTCGAGTAGCTCTTCTGGAGGTGTGGGTTGTTGATGTCTAGAGATAGTTCGATTTTTTGGACTTTGTCGTTGAAGAAGTTGGCAAAGTTGTCACAGAGTTCTTTGGAAGCCTGTAGGGTTGAGGGCAGGGGCTTTGTTGTTTGTTGTCTGATTATGTTGTAGAGTTCTTTGGGTCTGTTTTTGGATTTGACCAATGCCTCGCGGAAGAAGCTGGATTTCTTGTTTTTGATATGGTTGTTGTACTTCCTACGGGCTGATTTTAGTTGAAGGCGGAGAATGGCGGTTGGGTTGTTTCTCCACTTTCTTTCTTTGGTTCTCAGGTTTCTTCTTTCTGCGTTGAGGTCCGCAGTGAACCAGGTTCTGGAAGGAGTGGCTCGGCTTTTTTTGAGCTTTAGAGGAGCTAGATTGTCAAGTATGGCGACTACCCCCGAGTTATAGTGGTCGACGAGGTCGTTGGTCGAGAGGTGCATAGTGTTATTTGAAAGAAGAGCGCTTAGTTGACCTTCCAAGATGTCTTGGGGTACTTGGGAGAGGTTTCTCGACCATTTAGGCGGGTCTTGCGGAGGTTTAAGCGAGATGATGGGGTGATTGATGTGGAATAAGATCATGTGGTGATCTGACCAGTCAACTGGTAGTATGTGGTTGACCGTGATAGAATTCTTTTGGGCAATGATGGCGTCCAGTGTGGCTCCTTTGTAATGAGTCTCCTCAGTACAATGTTGGGTGAGGTTGTTCTCATCAAGGAGGCTAGATAGCGATTTGATTAGAGGGTTGTGGGTCTCATTCCACCGGATGTTCAGGTCGCCAAGAATTAAGTTTTTGGAGTCGCCCAGTGTGTCTTGTGCAATCAGGTTTGATAGTTGGTCTCCAAACTCGTTATTTCTGCCCGGGGGGTGATAGAGTAGGTGGCACAGTAGAGAGTCATTGTCTTTTGTCTTGATGACAGTGGATAGGCATTCAAAGGAGTCATACTCGAAGGAGGCGGTTTCTGTGATGCTCCAGCTGTCCTTGTGGATGATAGCGACCCCACCTCCTCGTTGTTCAATCCTATCTTTGGAGATGAGGGAGAAGCCGGGTGGAACCAGCATGTCTAGGCAGGGAGGGGATGTCTTATTAAGCCAAGTCTCCGTGAGGAACGCAACGTCAATGTCATGTGTGAGGATGGCTTCGGCTAGGTCCGTTGCGTGTAGAGAAGCCGATCTGCAGTTGATTAGGAGGCAGTTGGTGAATTTCTCCTGATTACTGGTGGTTCCCTCTTTAGTCTCTCTAGGTATAGCGGTGAGGACTGGTAATCTCTGTGTATTGACGATGGGTCGGTCTTTCCGGTGACCTGTGATGACTTGAATTTTTGATTTGGGTGACTCCGTAGGGGAGGAGTCATAGGTGGCGGCAAGTAAGGCTGCTTCCCTGTCTGACATAGGAGCTTCTGATCTAAGGGGCCTGGCCGTCGGGTGATTTGAGCCCACTGAAGTGGGAGAGGAAATAGAGGACGTTTTGACGTGGGGGGAGGTCCGGGGGGAGAGTTTGTAGGGATTACAGACAATTCCAAGGTTAGAGATGATTTCTGAAAGACCATGGGTGATAGTGTTGACCTGGTTTTCCAGGGCTGCGAGCCGTTTTGATATGGCCTCAAGGAAGGGGATGTGGGCATCCGCGGTGGGTCCGAGAGTGCTAGGGTTCGAGAGGGTGGGTTGGGGGATAGGGGTCAGGGTGAAGGACGCGGGGGTGTTCTGAGTGGGTTGGGAGATAGGGGTCAGGGTGAAGGACGGGGGGGTGTTCGGGGTGGGTTGGGAGATAGGGTGAAGGACGGGGGAGGTGTTCAGGGGAGGGTCCGGCGGGGGTTTAGACAGGGGGGAGGAAGGGAGGAGGACAGGAGGGTGCTTGGACAGGGGTGGATTGAGGGATGTAGGGAGACTTGAGGGGAAGTGGCTCGTTATCTGAAGGCAGCCTGCTGGCGTGGGGGTGTTTGCTGTAGGAGGCTGTCGTAGCTTGGTGTTAAGGGAGGTGAGGTGGTTGGAGGAGGGGGAGGAGGAGGGGGATTGAGTGTCCTGCGGATGTTGGGTGGCTGAGCATGGAGGGTGAGGTATTACTGGGGGCGGGGGGGCCTGACGGGCTGGGTAGGGGTTGCGGAAGGGAGTATCGCGGTCTTCACTGTAAGTTGTGGTCATGGTCGGAGGCGGCGTAGAGGCGAGGATGGGGAGGGTGGGAGGGGCTGACCTGAGTGCGGGAAATATGGAGTCGAAAGCTTCCAGGTTCTCATTGTTAGCTTGGATGAGGACCGTGCCATTGGTAAAGATGGTCACGGTTATGTAGCCTCTGCCAGCTGATCTGAACGGAAGAGTCGTGGTTAGTTTGCAGCTGTGGAGAGTGGAAGTTGTTTTGGCGATAAACATCCGCGATCTAATCGTGGAGACCCAGTATTCTGGTCTTTCAGTGTGGAATATTAGGTCCATCCTGGTCGGTCCATTGGAGGCCGAGTGGTAGATGTCCGTGATTAGGGTTTCTTTGTGATTGCGAATGAGTTTCTGCTTGAGGGTGCGTCGCTGCTTAGTAGAGAGGAGTGGGGGGAAAATGATGGTGAAGGAGTTTCGGCTGTGAGGTTTAAGGTAGGCAAGTGGGGCTGGTGGAGGAGGGGGGGGCTGGTCCCGGGCCATCGTGGGTGTGGTGGGAGGGGAGCCAGATTAGGTAGGGGTGTGGCGCTAGAGTGGCCCGGAGGGCAGGCGACAGATTGAAGGTGCAGTTCAGTAGGACCCGTGGTTAGAAGTCATGTGGGGCATTGCAAGCCCTCCTGGTTCGCTATTCTGCGCAACGGATTGCAGGTGATGGTCGGGGGCAGGGCAGTTAGACTCAGGGCCTCTGCCTAGGTGGAAGGCACTCTTTCCCTTCCTTTACTGCTCTCTTCATTGTTTTTTTTTTTTTTGTCTCCTTGTTGTAGTCCTACTTTTGTTTTTCTGGGGTGTCCTGGTTATGAATTCACTAGAACTGATCACACTGGAGATATGGCAAGGGCCCCTGTAGCTCCCTTTGCATGATGAGGCAGGACATCCCAGTTGCCCCTCTGTTTGGCGCCCCCAGTATCTACCAGTATCTCTCTGTGTGGGTCAGGCGACGTCCTCTTTGGCCGCCATTTTAAAGTCAGGCACAGGCCGGCTGTGGCTGGAAACATGGGGCTCTGATGAAAAGGCTTAATTTGGTGGGGTAGTCAGAGCTGAAGCTTGGTGGTGCCCAAAAGAATGCCAGTACTCACAGTGTCTACTGAGTAGGCTCCGGTCAGGCGACGTCCTCTTTGGCCGCCATTTTGAAGCCAGGCGGAGGGATGGCAGCGTTGGGAGTCCTTGTGCTCCGGTTGGGGAATTTAATCACTGCCAGTGGAGGTCGGGGCTGAAGTTTAGCGCCCTCAACCCTTTCACGGCCTCGAATGATGGAAGCCGCGACTCTGGGGGAAGGCTCGGTCAGGCGAGGTCTTCAGAGGCCGCCATTTTGAGGACAGGCGAGGCGGGCAGCGTCGGCGGAGAATCCCTGAGCTCCGGTTGCAGGAGCTATGGTCTTCCAAGGCTGGTCGGGACTATGCAGCTCAGGTTTCGCCGTGCTGGCATTGCTGAGGGATCCGGACGCGGTCGGCAGCTCTGCGGGTGAGTGTCCTGGGGTCGCTGGAGGGCAGAGGAGCGCCGATCACCGTGAGAGTGATCAGGCGACAGAACTCTGCTTTCCTGTAGCGGGACAGGCTGCACTATTCCGCCGCAGATTCCGGTCGCGTTCCTGGTGCTAGGCAGCGCTGGGGGGGGCTCTGATTAGGTGATATTTTGCTGAGCCCGGAGCTCGGTTTTGGAGCTCTCTACCCCTGCGGCCATCTTGCTTCACTTGCTTGCTTGTTACGTTGTGTGATACAGTCCTCCCCGACCCTTCTCTGTCCAAATAACTGACTCACCTATCCACCACTCAAATTACTTCATATTTTACTATACTAATTTTCAACACTAATCCTTTATGGTTTCCGGAGTAGGCTGCTACTCATCAGAAAAGTGCTTCAACACCTCATCAGGGGTGACAGGCGCTATATGAATGCAAACCTTTCTTCCCTCTTTTTATCCCTCCGCTATCCTTCTCACTCCAAATAACACTAATATCCACCACTGAAATTACTTTCATATTTCACCATACTAATTCACCACTAATCTTTTATGGGTTTCCGGAGTAGCGTGCTACTCGCCAAAAAAAACGCTTCAACACCTCATCAGGGCTATATAAATACAAACCTCCTTTCCTCTTCTATCCTTCCACTGGGCCTTCTCACTCCAAATAACTGACTAATAGCCACCAGTCAAATTACTTTCATATTTCACCATACTAATTCACCACTAATCCTTTATGGGTTTCTGGAGTAGTGTGCTATTTGCCAAAAAAAGCGCTTCAATACCCCATCAGGGGTTAGAAGCGCTACATAAATACAAACCTTCTTTCCTCCTCTATCCTTCTGCTATCATTCCAAATCCAAATACCTGACTAACCTATCCACCACTTAAAATGTACTTGCATGTTTCACTATACTAATTCAACACTAGTCCTCTATGGGTCCCGGAGTAGCGTGCTACTCGCTGAAAAAGCGCTATAAAGCCTCATCAGGGGTAGTAAGCGCTATATAAATGCAATTACAATACAATACAGTCAATGCAAGGGTAGGGGGGGGCAACCAGGGTGTCGTGCAGAGAAGAGGGTTTCATTGAAATATCTTTCAAAGAGAAGGGGTACCACTGAGTATAAAGCCGGTGCCTTGTCCTCGCCCAGTAGTCTGCCTTCCTCCCTGATGCAGGGCAGAGATGAAGATGTCCTGCTGTCTTTCCGAAAGACCTGGGTTTTTTTGCTCACACTGTAAAATAAAGTTGCCTTTGCCCCCCAGAATTATATTCAGCGTCCCAAAAACTGGAATATGCCTGCCCTCTTCAAACCCAAGACAGAGCCTGTTCGCCCAGCCTCGATGAAGCCATGGTGCGTGACCCAGAAGGGATTATCCTGCTGGGCCCACCCTGTTAGAGGAAGGCCCCGGCCCCCCTGGTTTCCTCACTGCCAATTAGCACCAATTACAGGTGTTGTTTCTGTCAGCTGCAGTCGGGGCTCAGAGGGGCCGTTTGTCCCTCTCATTTGTCTGAAAAACAAACTTTCCTTTGATGCCAACTGGGTGCTAAAGACATGTGTGCGTCTTTACAAGCAGAGCTACACAAACAGCCCCGCCCCTCGGCCTGACGCCCCCAGGTGTCACTCCTGACAGCTGGGGGGGGGGGGGGCTTCAGAGGGTGCAGCCCCCTCCATGGCACTGCCAGGGCACATCTGGGGGCACGGATGCTAAAGACATGTGTGCGTCTTTACAAGCAGAGCTACACAAACAGCCCCGCCCCTCTGCTGACGCCCCCAGGTGTCACCTCTGTCACCCCCGACAGCTGGGAGCGGGGGGGGGGGGGCTTCAGAGGGTGCAGCCCCCGGACATGGCACTGCCAGGGCACATCTGAGGGCAAGGATGCTATTGGTAGACTGGAACAACATCTGGCACCTGGAGGTCCTGCAAGGGGGGCGGGGGGGGGGGTAACTACATCAGGGGTGACTTTATGCACCCGAGAGAGAGGCGAGGAGCTGAGACCAGACAGCCCCCCTGTTTCACACTCACGCAGGGACCGGGCGTGAAACAGGGGGCGCTGTCCGGGTACCGCTCGCTTTCATCCTCCCATCCTCCCCGCCTGCGCCTTTGGAGGCGCCATCTGCCCGGACCGGCTCTTGGGGGGCGAGAGGTGGAACTGCCCCCGTATCCGGAACATGGTGCTCGTTTGTCGCCCGCAGAAGAGGGTGGACAAAGCTGTGACATCCGACAAATGTCCTGCGTTTACGGCCCCTAAAAATAAATATAAAAGAAACCAACCAGGCTGGTAATCGTAAATATAAATAAATCCCACTTTTCATTTCAGACTTGAGCCCCCGGGACGCACGATGACCACTCCGGCCTGTGCGTCATCTTGTTGGTACCCCGAGAGACTTCCCACAGGTCATAGAAGCCCCCCAGGAGGGGCACGGTTTCTACTCTGTGCATTATAAAGCACGTGCCCTGGTTTTCAGTGACTGTCGACGTAATCCAGTGGGCGGCCAGTTTTCATGTATTGCAGGGCACGATTGGTCAGCAGACCCTCTCAGATGATGCTGTGTGCACGCGCCCTTTATATTCCCTTAGTTTGCATTTGTCTGTTTTGTGTGTGTGTGTGTGTTTTTGTGAGTTGGTAAACGCTATCAATTGTCCTTCTGTGCCCCGCTTTCACAGCAAATTGTAGTCCTACTTCTATGTTTGTGGAATGTCTCGTTTTTGCGTTGAAAAGCTGCTGGCTGTGATCCAGGCGCTAAAACATGAACTAAAATAATGGTTGAAAACCGAGACTGCTGCCGAGGCTGCTGCTGAAGTGTGAGCAGCGTGAGACATCCGTAGGCAGAGTGAGAGAGAGAGAGAGGGGGCTACAGCAGGGATTGCAGGTGGGGGAGGCGAAGATGCTTCACAATGCATGAGTGTGCCATCGTATAAGGACACAAAGGCGCAGAGATAGAGCTGAAGAAGGCCTTGCAGGTGGGAAAGGCTAGGACTCCTGAAGGCACAGACATAAAACTGCAAAATGCACAATAGTGTGCAATCGTCAAAGGCACATAGATAGAGCTGAAGAAGGCCTTGCAGGAGGGAAAGGCGAGGACTCCTGAAGGCACAGACAAAAAACTGCACAATGACCAAAAGTGTGCAATCGCATAAGGACCCAAAAGGCGCTGAGATAGAGCAGCAGAATACCTTGCAGGTGGGAGAGTCCTGGACAACAACGCACACAACTGCAAGGAACTCTTCAACATCGTGAAAGAGCTATCCAACCCCAACGCCGGAAACAACGACATCACCCCGTCGCAAGAACTCTGCAACTCCCTCGCGTCCTACTTCCACAACAAGATCACGGACATACACAACAGCTTCAACAACCAACCAACGCAAGCCACAACCGCAACGACGCCACCCACCGCCACCCTCCGCACCTGGACCCCGATCAGCACCGAAGACACCATCCGCACCATGAACTCCATCCATTCCGGATCTCCGACTGACCCCTGCCCTCACCACGTCTTCAACAAAGCCGACGCTGTCCTCGCACCCCACCTGCGGGACATCATCAACACCTCCTTCGACTCCGCCACCTTCCCTGAGAGCTGGAAGCACGCCGAACTCAGCGCTCTCCTCAAGAAACCCACAGCAGACCCCACCGACCTCAAGAACTACCGTCCCATCTCGCTCCTCCCGTTCCCGGCCAAAGTCATCGAGAAGACCGTCAACAAACAGCTGGCCGCCTTCCTCGAGACGAATGGATCCCTCGACCCCTCACAGTCCGGCTTCCGAGCAAACCACAGCACCGAGACCGCCCTCATCGCCGCCACCGACGACCTTCGAACTCTGATGGACAACGGAGAAACAGCGGCCCTCATCCTCCTGGACCTCTCCGCGGCTTTCGACACTGTCTGCCACCGCACCCTAATACAGCGCCTCAGCAACATCGGAATCCAGGAGAAGGCACTGGAATGGATCACCTCCTTCCTCGACGGAAGAACACAAAGAGTCCGCCTACCACCGTACAAGTCAGAGGCCACCGAAGTCATCTGCGGCGTCCCTCAAGGATCCTCACTGAGCCCCACCCTCTTCAACGTCTACATGAGCCCCCTCGCGGCCATCGCACGCCAACACAACCTCAACATAATCTCCTACGCCGACGACACCCAGCTGATCCTCTCCCTGACCAACGACCCCGCCACCGCCAGAGCCAACCTGCACGAAGGGATGAGAGACGTGGCCGAATGGATGACGACCAGCCGCCTGAAACTGAACTCAGACAAGACGGAGGTCCTCATCCTGGGCTCCACGCCCTCCGCCTGGGACGACTCCTGGTGGCCCCCCGCCCTGGGCACCGCACCCAAACCGACAGACCATGCACGCAACCTGGGCTTCATCCTGGACTCCTCCCTCTCCATGACCAGACAAGTCAACGCCGTCTCCTCGTCATGCTTCAACATCCTGCGCATGCTACGTAAGATCTTCCAGTGGATCCCCACCGAGACGAGGAAGACGGTCACCCAAGCCCTCGTCACCAGCCGACTGGACTACGGCAACGCCCTCTACGCCGGAACCACTGCAAAACTCCAGAAGAGACTCCAGCGGATCCAGAACGCCTCGGCGAGACTCATCCTCGACATCCCCCGACGCAGCCACATCTCCGGACACCTGAGAGACCTGCACTGGCTCCCGGTCAACAAGAGAATCACCTTCCGACTCCTCACCCACGCACACAAAGCCCTACACGACCAAGGCCCGAGCTACCTCAACAACCGGATCAACTTCTACACTCCCAAGCGCCTCCTCAGATCAACCAACCACGCCCTCGCCGCCGTCCCCCGCATCCGAAGAGCGACAGCAGGAGGAAGATCCTTCTCCCACCTGGCCGCCAAGACCTGGAACTCACTTCCGACCAACCTGCGCCTGACCCAAGACCACCTCTCCTTCAGGAAGAAGCTCAAGACCTGGCTGTTCGAGCAGTAGCGGCACCCCCCCCCCCTCCCAGCGCCTTGAGACCCTACGGGTGAGTAGTGCGCTCTACAAATGACCTGATTGATTGATTGATTGATTGATACTGTACAGTACACACGAGTTTGCAATCGCATAAGGACCCAAAAGGCGCAGAGATAGAGCAGCAGAATGCCTTGCAGGTGGGAGAGGCTAGGGCACTGCACAGAACATGAGAGTGTGAAACCGTATAACACACCCAAAAGCACAGTGATGAAGCTGCAGAATACCTTGCAGGTGTGAGAGTATACAACACTCAAAGGCACTCTCAACCCTGGCCGCAACAACAACTGCCATCTCTCGATGACGAGCAACACCCAAGACCCATTCTCCTGCCGACACTGCCGCCGCACCTTCACCCACCTCCAGACCCAGACAGTCACCCTCAACCCACCGGACGCCAGCGTACACAAACCCCTTAGCTGCAATCCTCCTCAACCTACACTCCCTGCATAGACACTCAGTAGACGTTTAGGGCCTCCTCAACAATCACTTCCCAGACGACACCTTCCGCACAGAGACCTGGACCAACGCTAGCTCTGCAACCAACATCGCAAACCCCAATCCCCAATGGATACCAGATCCTGAGGAAACACCGCACCAACCAACCTGGAGGAGGCCTCGCCATTGTTCACAAAAACTCCCTCCGACTGACAACCTCCAACTCGTACAGAGCCTCGCTCCCCATGGAACATATCCAGTCTACAGACTGCCCAAACCCCGCTCCCCGTTCACCAATGCCATTGCAGATTTCATCGCTCTCCAAACCCTCTCCTCCATAGACTACATATTGCTCGGAGACCTGAACTTCCACCTAGACAACCTCAGTGACCCCAACACCACTGCCTTCCTAGAGAATCTCTCCAACATTGGACTGAAGCAACTCGTCTCCACCCTCACCCACATGGCAGGACACACTCTCGACCCCATCTTTTCCAGAGGTAACAACATTCGCTTCAGTCACACCAGGCAACCTCTCTGGACAGACCACCACTGTGTCCTTTTCTCCTTTTCGCACACAAGCTCACGTCACACCTCCCACGCAGAAACTGGCACAAAATCACCGAAAAACACCTCACCTGCGCCCTCAACTGCACTCCTCTCCCCATCACAACAGATGCCAGCACAGCAGCAAACAACCTTTACCAATGGATTGCCAACTGCATCAACACTCTCGCGCCCCTCCAGAACCCCGCCAGACAACACAACGGGAAAGCCACCTGGCTCATCTCAGACCTTCAAGAATCCAAGCGATGATACTGATGACTTGAGAAAGCATGGAGGCACAGCATAACCCCAGAATCACTCTCCTACAAGCCGCAACCACGGCACACCACCAACTCATTAAATCTCCTATGTGAAACTTCATTCAGGACCGAATCTGCTCCAACTCCTACAACTCCAAGGAACTCTTCACCATCAAACAAGAATTCACGACACCACAACGAAACTACAAACTTCCCTCTCTCCCAAGATCTCTGCAACAAACTAAGCTCATCCTCTCCCTCACCAAGAAACCCAACATCACCAGGCACAATTTTCAAGAAGGAATGAAGGACGTTGCATCCTGGATGAGCAGCAGCTGCCTGAAGCTCAACTTGGAGAAAACGGAAGTCCTCATCCTCGGGTCCACCCCCTCAGCATGGGGCAACACCTGGGAGCCCCTCGCCCTCAAAACCCCCCCACCCCTACAGCCCACACCCTCGACCTTAGCATCATACTAGACTCCTCACTCATAATGAACCGCCAGATCAACACCATGTCCTCTACATGTTTCAACTTCCTCAGCATTCTCCACAAGACCTTCAAATGGTTCCCCCTGACTCCAGGAAGACCGTCACCCATGCGCTCACCACCAGCAGACTGGACTACGGAAACACGCTCTACACCAGAATCAACAAAACACTCCTTAGCAAACTTCAGATCGTTCAGAACGCGGCAGCCAGACTCGTCCTCAGCATCCCACAACATGACCACATCACATTGCACCTCTGCGACCTCCAGTGGCTCCCCATAAATAAAATAACCTTCAAACTGCACACATACGCATACAAAGCCCTCCATAATACTAGACCCCAATACCTCAATGAAAGAATCTCCTTCCTACCAAGAGAAACCTCAGTTCGGCTGACCTAGCCCTAGCCATGATCGCCCGCATCCACTGGACCAAAACTGGTGGCAGATCCTTCTCCTACATCGCAGCCAAGACTTGGAACTAACTCTCCCTCAGCATCAGACAAAGCCCGACACTGTACCTGTCCAGAAGGGACCTCAAGACCTGGATCTTCAGATGACCATGGACCTGCCCGCACCCCCCACCCCCTAAGCACCTTGAGACCCTCATGGGTGAGTAGTGCATTTGAGAAGTTAGCCTGGCATATGCTGTCCACTATTCTAGTGGGCACCTTGCACCAGTCTAATCGACCCTTATTGATGGTGGTTGTAAAGTCAACCCTAAGCTATCCTAGTGGTAGCATGGACCAGCAGTCATTAGGCTAAGACTTCAGAGAGCATGTGAAGCAAGTTATTTACCAATTATAATCCCTTGAATACCAAATGAAAGGACACCACAGAAGGTATATATCAAATATATATGTATTTATTCTAAACACAACCCCTCTGCATTCTTTATGAGGCCAGAGGTAAAAGCACAATACAAGTTTCTCAATTAGCATACGATAAGTTGCACAAATACAGTTATGCCCTAGGGGCCTCAAAAACCTTGTACTAAAATAGTGGTATAAGAACCACGTCTGGAATAGAAAGTAGGCCTAGGGACTAGGGAATCGCTGGGGCTTCTAAGAACAACCAAAGGTTAGGAAGTAGGAGGCCCACAGGTGAGACGCAAGCAGTGTCCATACACAGCCGCGAATTACCATTGACTTTCTATGGGAAAGGAAGAAGTTACAAAGTTACTGATTATGGAACACTTCCGGATGGACAACGACAAAACCCCTTTAGACTAGGACACTTCGAGAGTCAAGACCCACGGGAGCACCGGAGTACTCATGTTACCTCACCCAGGGAAGCCGGGTGTATAGGTGCCTTTTGGTGTCGAGTTTTGTTGTCTTTTTCAATGGAGATCTGCAAAGAAGTGCTGCAGGCGGCCAGAGGAAAAGTGTCCGGGTGAATCCAAGGCTGGATCAAAGATCTGAAGAACCTGAAAGCAGAAGGGACAGAGTCTGGGTCACTAGCCAGTGACCAGGAAGGTAAAAGGAAGGAACCAGGCTATGTCGTGTTAATCTCAGGTGAAGAGGTGAAGCTTGTCTCTGCAGCCACGAAGTCCAGAAGGTGTCGACGATGACCAAGAGCTGGATTCAAGCTGTCCCATAAAGGATCTAGCTGACTGCGGTGTCGGTATCTGGAATGAACCCAACAAGCCTTGGAAAACGCAATCCACGCAGGAGATGAAGATTGGCTTCGGTGCAGACCAGCAAGGTCTGTGGCACTTCTCCTTTGGAGAGAAGTTGGAGCAAGCCTGGAACAATAAGGAAAGGAAGTTAGATTCAAGACGGAATCCTCCGGGGGCTCACTAGCCAATGGACTAGGAATCGGGAAGACACGTTGAGCTGAAATGCAAGAGCGGGCCCCACGGGATACTCGTGGAGTGTGGAGAGATGAGCTTCGGTGCAAATGGTGCTCGGATCTGGGGCTTCTTCTACTCCAATGCACAACTGCAAGTTAACTCAGGAGTCGATGCAGTTAGCAAAATTCAGGATGTCCAGGAGTTCCGGTCCCACGTCTCTCGTGTCTACCACAGGTCTCAGCTTTGCTGGGATCGTCAAGAAGGGTGAGAGATGTTGGGAAGTCTGTGTCCTGAGTCACAGAGGCTTTGAGTTCCGGCGGGAGCCTCGAAAATGCAGACCGGCAAGTTACTGGTGGTGCCTGTTTGCACAGGGCGGTCACTCCTTGACCACAAGGGAGATGTCTTCCATCTTCCAGTTGAAATGGAACATCGAAGGTCCGGGATATGTCTTTCAAAGATTCGTCCAGGGTCATCTAAAGTCCTAGGGACACAGTGTCATGTATTCCTATCGGTTCTGAATCGATCCCCCTATTCCTGACCCTATTCTAGTTAAACAAACCAACAAGTTAACTAGCAGTCAGCCCATGAGGCAGAAAACCCCCATGATGCAGATACCGTTATCTGACGCAGTCACACTACGGCACAGGAACGTGTTATCTGATTAGGTCATAACGCTTGCGATCTAATTAGACAAGCGATATTCCTCCAGCCCCTGATAAGGCATACGGAGTTCTCATAACAAATCAAACCTATGACAACCTGGGCAAAACCCTGCGGCCATTGTTTTGATTTCACCGAGAACTTTAGTAAAAGAATGTGCTAACGAGCAAATCGTATGACATCTTTATTGACGTATCTATGTCCATCCTTACGTCAATCTCGGCACCTTAAAGGTATAAATATTACCGATCTTGCCATATGCAAATACACGCGTGGTGACGAGACGGAGCAGCCATACTTGCCGAAGCCAAGAGCAGAGCAGACCCCGCTGGCAGCAGCCCCGCCTTCCTGACGCGCTGAGAGACGCGCTGCTTTCTCCTGCCGAGAATCCAGCACCGGCGTTTCTGGGTAGCCCTCGCAGGCAGCCTGGAATATCGAGACCAGAGAAAGAGATACCATTCCTCATTCATCCTAACTTCCAGGTACAGAACTGAATAACCCCTCACAGAGAATTCTTTAGTTATTCACTTGGCAAAAACAAACTTAACTTAAACTGTAACTTTCTATTCCCGCCCACGTATTAGGCTTAGGTCAGGTACACGGGGTAGGCGTATCTAGAAACACCAGTTGAGTACGTTTAGTCAAATGTATATGTGTATATAAATATATTTTATTCATTTTAAACATCATATGGCTTAGAAACCATATCAATGTTTTTACAGTATTACTTTATACTATTGCTTTTAATGTATGCACTTTACTTAGCTATAAGTATTGCAATAATATCGATCCATTTCTCTTGTATGAGAAAAGAGACTGATCAATAAATAACACCTTTTTATTGAACACGCCCGTCTCTTCCTTTTCTCTACATTCTGATGAGACTAAGAATGCACGTACTGACTGAGTAAAATAAATTGCCTTTTGTTCACACGACTCTCGAGATTGACTCTTGATTAGGGGAGAGCAAAGTTGTCATGTTCTATGGTTGTCAGAAACTAAATCCCTTCTTGTCTAATCAGGGAAGTTAATTCCTCCTTGAACATTCGAGAAAGTTTCTAGCGAACTCTGAGCTACGCTGGCAAACCCAAAACTTTAAGTCTAGTATCGACAGTAGTAGACCTAGTTAACGTCTGGCCTAGGCCTTTACTGCTGTAGGTATTATTCCAATGCGCAGAGCCTATTGGGAAGATAGGAACTACACTACATGGCGCCCAACGCGTTTGGAAAGGGCGATAAAACTAACGTAAGACATTTAGAGTAACTCAGTCGTGCTTTCTCACTCAGACCCCTTTTCCCACATACTCCAAAGACGTCTGGAGTGGGTGAAAGGTTATATCCGCCAGACCTCGCAGGAGGGAACTCCTATGTATGGTTCTTGGTATAGTCAACGTTGAAGGATAAACAGTTCCAAAATATTGTGCATCTAACCTTTGTTCCATAAGAAACCTGATCTGCAAACAAAATAACCTTCAGGACAGTAAAATGTCAGAAAATGAAGAAGAAAGAGAGGCAGTTAGATTAGCAGCTGACATACCAGAAGCTGATACTGCACTACAATATGCAGACCCGGATATAATACTCATCCCGGTCATTAAAAGAAAATCTATAACCTTAAAACTTATAGAAAATGGACTGACACCTAGAGGTGGCACAGTCATATTCGTAATTGAGGCACACGAATATCGGCAGACAGAGGTATATTATTCATGGATACATTTTCCAGCAGCTAATGCTGTAACAAAGTACTTCCACTATTACAAAATAGAGGAACCTCCTAATGAGTACACTCCTTTCGAGGAGGTGGAAGTACCACTCAAATTCCAAGAGCATTTGCTCTTATTTGATGGCGCCCTAAAACATAATAATCACATCACCAGGCTCGGTCCTTTAGGTAGACCAGGAGCAACGTGGCCGGTCCTAGCCGGATACACACCACATCCAGACATCAATGGGATGTCTGCAGCAGAGCTGTTAACACAGCTAAAACAATTAATAAAAATTCATAGACAATTAGTTCAGTATGTGATGCGGACATCAACAATTCAGCCAGCGATTAAACTTCCACAGCTGACCCCTCAACAAGGGAACACAAATAAAATTACACCACAGAACATCCAGTCCTGCCTAGGTAAAGTACCGGCTAAACGGGAACAAATACCATTCTGGTTGGCACAGAAAATTACCCAAATAGAGGCGGTGTTTCCTGACACCACCCCATTAGAAAAACACAGGATTCTGACTATCTGTCTTCCAATGGGAATCGCACCACACATTGAGGACTGTGACACTTGGGGTACAGTCTTTGCTTCCATCTACACAAAAACGCACGGTGTTCCATCCATTTCGGTAATACCAGATGTGCTAAAACAAATTCAAGACGAATACGGTCCAGAGCCCGCTTTAACTCTTGGTATGAAATTACTGAAAGACTTCAAACAGGTCTCGGCTATATTATTAGCCAACATAAAAGGTGAAGCAGCAAACGTGGCAATCCGACAGAGGTTAAAAGAGACAGATATAGCAGACCAACCAGCTGAAATTGCCAGAATCATAGAAAAATCCTATGAGGAACTAGGTAGAGATAGTTTAGGTGGAATACCAGTAAAACCGCAACTGACTGAAAGTCCAGAAAAAATATTTTTTAATAATAATTCACCAAAAAAGAACTGGGATGGAAACAAACAATCCAATCCTAAAGAAAAGAAATTCCAGTCCAGAGGAAGGTCTCCTAGGCGAAGGGAGAAATCTCCGAACCAGAGACACAGGTCACCCCAGAGTGACCCCTCTGGGAAAAGATATAACCTTAGAAATAGGGATAATATAAAAAAACCTGATAGATATCAAGACATTGATATACGTCCCTCTCAATCTTTTCAGAATTCCTCGCAGAAATCGGAAAGAAGAGGACGATCAGAACAAAGAGAAGAGCACGCCAAGTCCAAAGACAAGGAACCTGCTCAACTAAAAAAGAAATTACAATTTCCAAAAAAGAAGGTAGCCAGTATCAAGGTAGTTAACAATGCCGAGAATACTGAGGACACAACTGAAAAACGGAGAGTGGGCTCAGACAATGCTAGACAGTGCAGCAGAAGTGAGCATAGCTCGCAAAGTCCTTATGAATCATCTGGAGACAGTGGACACGAATGAATATCTTCAAGTGGAAACTGCAGACACCAGGGTTAGCAAACCCCACAAGATATACGAGATAACATTACGTATAGAGGGAGATAAGACTAGGAAAATAAGGGGACTATTTTGGGATAATCCCTCCAAGGGCTATGATATCCTTCTAGCTGAAAAAGACTGGGCACCAGAGTTTGTCAGGGAGTGCCCTCATGGCGAAGAAGTAATTATGCCTGCCTTCTCGAATCAAATACCGATTCATAAAAAATACACACTTGCTAGAAAGTGGGCAGTGGCTCTAGCACCTGCTTTATATAAAAATCACGTAGGATGGGATGAGGACTCCCCTCCTCACAAAATCCAGTTAAAATCACAACCTACTGCACAAAGGCAGTACCCAATTAAGCAAGAAGCTAAAAAACAGGTAAATGAAATACTAGATCAGCTAGAATACCAGGGGGTGATTGAAACTTGCACCTCACAAATGAACAATCCTTTGTTTCCGGTCTCCAAACCAGACAATTCATATCGTCTAGTTTTGGATTACCGACACCTTAACACATGTTGCAAAACTTTTGCAGTGCAAAACTCACACAGTGCTGCACTAATGAATAACATAGTGCGCAAAAAATACAAAACAACCTTGGACATCTCCAATGGATTCTTTTGTCAAAACATAGCACCAGCGAGCAGATATTTAACTGCATTCTCAGTAAATGGCACTCAAAAGCAATTCTGTCGGTTAGCCCAGGGGTACAAGAACAGCCCGGGGGTATTCTCAGCGAGAGTAACAGAATTACTTCAACTATATGATGATGAAGCATTATCTTATGTCGATGACATTTACTTAACAGATGATGACTTGGATACTCACTTGAAAAGAGTGAACACCATAATACTTGGGTTCACTGCAGAGGGTTACAAATTCAACTTTAAAAAGTCCAGAATTGCCCATCTGACAGTCCTGTTCTTAGGATATGAATTATCAAGTGAAGGCAAAAGCCTGGCTGACAATTTCCTAGAGAAATGTGCCGTACTCCAAGCACCTAGAACACTAAAAAACCTACAGTCGATTCTAGGCTTCCTAAATTTCGGAAGAACATACATTGCAAATTACGCAGAAAGGGTCAAACCCCTTTATGATCTAATTAAACCAGATTTTAAAAGATCCAATTGGACTCAAATACACACAGAAATTTTGAGATCCTTACAAACAGACATGCTAATTAAAACAAAATTAGAAACACGTGATAACACACGCAATCTTGTGATTCGAATCATCCCAGGGAGATGCGGATTCACATACCTGACCTCGAATGAGGGAGAAAAGGTACCAATTGCATTTAAATCACACTTGTACACAGAGGCTGAACAGAAATTCAGCAACAAAGAAAAAATTGTTCATGCAGTTCAAACCGCAATAGCTAGAGAAAGAGATCAAGCAGACGGTAGACATATCACAGTCAGAACAGCAAAATCGGCCTTTGAGGCACTAACAACACCGTGTAATTTACCAACAACAGCATTGTATCCGGAATGGATACAATGGGTGAATTCAATCACAACGGACAAAGTGTACTACTACTTTGATCCAGAACTAGAAGAATTAAAAAATCTAGAATATGAAAAAACATATCCTCTGCCAATCGACATTCTGCCTCTACGACATTACGCCTGTGTAATCTATACAGACGGACATGCTCAACCCTCCGTTTGGGGAGAACAGGCATACAACCCCACATGTGAGATTACAAAAGAAGTGTGGCGCGGAGGTAAACTAAAACCTCTATTAACAAAATCACACTCAGTAGAAACTAATTCAGAACAACAAACTGAAATAATAGCATTAAAAATGGCGCTAGATAATGCGGATCGCGAATTCCCGACACTTATAGTGTCCGATTCATATTACTGCGTCAAATCATACAACAAGGATTTGCAGACATGGATTCAAAACGGTTACAAAGATGACACAGATGCACCAATAAAGCAGAAACTGCTCTGGGAACGAATAGCTCTTTTACAAAAAGAACTACCAAAGACTCACGTGACTCACTCACTGAGTCATCAGCGTGATGGCGTTCACGTTGTAGGGAATTCATTGGCTGAAACAGCCGCAGCGGCAGCCACTAAATCGGCTCCCGTAGATCGAAAAAAGCGTACATTAAAATACATTGACGGTGAAACAGTGCTGGCAGTGAAAACGTCATCAAAAGGCGACTGCTCAGCGTTACCGATCAACTATCCACTCAATTATACATACATAATCGATGCAAACTCCGTCCCTTTTGCTCGAATCCCTGGAGTGGGGGATAGGGTGATTCCAAACATGGACAGGAGAAACTTGTTAATCGCAGACGCACACATGGGCGAGGGTCTCAGACACCTTAAACTAAAAGATTCTTTGGAAGAATTACAATCACGGTACTGGTGGCCAGGCATGAGCCTGCGTCACACCATGTTTGTAAAAAACTGCCCAAACTGCAACAGAGATCGCAGTGGGGAAAGAAACAGTTTGATACCTCATCGTATTACGGCAGATAATATTACCAGTAAAAAGAATGGCTTGCGATTAACATATACAGGCTAGTTTCCACTTATAATGTAAATCACCAGCACTCGGCTGACGTCCGGACTGTTATACAAAGATTTGCGAGTCTAAATGGCATATACGCTAAGCGCATGCTATGTTTGACTATTATTTTCACTCAAGCCCTCCAGCCTGGGGGGAAACATGGTCAAATGAGCACAGTCCAGCGGGAATCTTCTCACTTCCTTCCTGAGGGTCCGGGACGGTGTAAAGAAAAAACCAAGGCATAAAGCAATCTATAACGGAAAGGATATTAGGTTCGGGAGCTGGGTGGGTCAAACATCTAATAAGTGTCCAACGTAGTCTCAATAACTTGCCAAGAAATTCTCTGAAGGGATTCAGTGCGTACGAATTATTATTTGGAACTAGGATGATGATCTCTGACATTGATAGTCAGACTTCAGTGGTGGAAGAAAAAACCTTTGATATCAAAGACCGTTTGGCTATTTTGCA
The DNA here is from genome assembly GCF_964261635.1 of Lissotriton helveticus. Taxonomy (NCBI): domain Eukaryota; kingdom Metazoa; phylum Chordata; class Amphibia; order Caudata; family Salamandridae; genus Lissotriton; species Lissotriton helveticus. Next base: position 1,188,749,024 of record NC_136072.1, on the reverse strand, counting down.
GGACTTAAACCAAACAAGAAAAGACCTGAGCAACATTAAGTTGAAACAACAGCCAACAACCACTGAAGAACCACCACCTGTCCCAGCAAGACCTGTCTGGATTCCAAAAGTCGGGGATCTAGTCAGGGAGAAGATCGCGGTAAAGAAGGAATTTGGGCCTTCTTACAGAAAAGCAGTTCCTGTCTTGTCTGTCAACGGGACAAGATCAGTTGTACTACCGCCACTTGCTGGTAAAAAGGAGAACCGAGTTGTATCCATCGACCTGGTAAAACCACAACATGTGGCCGATAACAAACAGTAGGCCAAGTGGACTCCCAATAAGTAGCAGAACACCAAGGTTTGCTACCAGTACAGAGGTCCTAACGAAGAGGCTCATCACATTCGAAACGCCTACAGAAGAACAACAAGGACTATGCAACAATGCAATAGAACTCAGACCTCTGAAAACCCAAATAAAAACATTTAGCAGAGACACACCAATCTATAATGAAGTACCAAGTGACAATGCAAGAAACAAAAATCCTGAACCAATTGGAACAATTGACAGAACTGCATCCGGCTACTTCATAAACTTCGATGATTCCTCTGAGGGCTTCAGTGAATCAAAGACACAGCCATCATCAAAAACCTTTAAAGACAAAGCTAAAGAACTTTTGAAACAACTGAAAGAAACATATCTGATTTCTCCATGGATTGAATTTTGGGTGGGTTTTGGTGCATTTATCCTCATACTTTGGCTCATCATGGTACTTACTTTGGGACGCTTCATTGAGGGAAAATATGCTAAAATGGACACAGCAAGTCAGAAAATCAACTTGATCCTCAAACCACACACATCTTCACACGTCGAGAAAAGAGAACTTTCTTCAGCCAACTTCACAGCCAATCCAATACCTGGTGGGGTAGCCTGGGACAACACTGACTATGAAATGTATGGTCCGGTCGAGATCCTGAAATATCCACACCAAATTAAGATCTCATTGAGTGACTTTGCAAAACCAAACTCATTTGCTGATGATTGGGACTTCGAAAGCATTAATAACATGATGTCTGACTTAATAATGTCTGCTAAATTTACCAAACATGATTATTTGCAGGGTTCTACAAATTATGACAGTATGTATTGCTATAACCACTATGGTAACCACTTTCTACATAGATCTGCACAACCTAGAAATGTTTTAAATTATAATCAATGGGAACATTGTGCAACCCCTCCAAAAGGGAGCTCAAGAACCGTTTATGACAAATATTCATACTTTTCAGGTTTTAACACAAGTAATGCTGAAGCATTTTATTTTAAATTGTCAAACAAGACAGGAACCAAGACCATGATAACCAACACAAAATTGTTATATTCAGACTCATTTTTCGAACAAATGAATACTTTTGGTTTTGATTATTGGGACAAAAATGTTGAATTGAAAAGTGTTTGGGGTACAAAAGAATGGCAAGTACAGGGTATAGAAGCTTTGTTTAGAGCCTGCATGATCCCAGAACAAATGATATTTTTAAATGACACTGTTCAACAAACCACCTGTCTTGGCTTAGCCAAAATCAAAGATTTAAATAAACCGTCTATTCCAAAGCCAATAATGTTTAGCAATAACTCTGATACAGATGAAGAGATAGACGTAAACCATATATTAAACCAAAACAGAACACATCCTGATTGGAAACAGTGGTTGATCTGGCCCACAGATACTAATAACTGTCAAGACAGATTCCTGAACAAAACACAAGGTTTCAAAATGACCAGGCCAGACCCTAGATATCCCCAAAGACATCACCCAGGGATAATTACCACCTACAGTGTGGGCAAATTATGCCTTCAATGGCTACAAACTTCCACACTGCCTGAAATTAAGCAACACCTAACTTTACTTACTGATGGTGCTGATTTGCGTGATTTCACTTTGGGACCACGCAAACAGCGTCAAAAGCGTTTCATAGCAGCCTCTGTATATGCAGCATACAATGAGGCCTGGAAGGTTACTCAAATTGAAACAGCAGAGAGAATACGGGAAATTGACCGTATCAATTTGGAAAAATCACTTTCTGTAGTGGACAATGGGTTAATGACTCTGTCCTCCAGAATTTTTTCATTGGACAGCATTGTGTCTTCAGCAATCGATATATTATCGCAAGACTTACTGTTATTACAACATGGTCAGTCACAATTGCGTTCTATTGTACAGCTTGGCTGGACGTTACAAAATCTGCGTTCAGGCTATGTGCCTTGGCGTCTAATCAACACAACGTCACTATTCCAAATCTTTAACCTTACTGATAGACAAATCGGTATGGCGCAAAAGGGTGCTGATTATACAATCTTGAGCATTGAAAAACTAGAAAGATTACCAATGACAATGTCAGAACGACCTGTCAGTGAATGGATAATACACGGAATCATAAATATTCCAATCTCAACCTTCAGGTTTCAATACTGCCAAAAATATATACAGGCTGGCATGTACGAGAAATTGGGAAAGGGGTACCTTAAAACAACATGGAACCTGCCCTATTCACATGCATGTGTCAGTAATAAAGGCCAGAAAGTGTTTCTTAGTGGCAACAATTGTGCGATGTCACTAAGCGGCACGCTTCTGTGTAACGGAATTAGTTTGCATGGAGCCTGTGAAGGGAATTCATACAACCTTTCATGTCACCAGCAAGGCGCACCTGCAACAGAAATAGAACCATTCTTTCAAAGACTCTATAATGGGAGTTACATTCTTATTGTAGACCGCAGATGTTGTAGTCTTATGCCCGGGACTCCTTATCTAGTAACTACTACTGCGAAGGTCAAGTGCTGTGGACGCACATTGTTCCCCAGCTCCTTCCCAGACAGGGAGGCAAGGGCATGGCCCGATTTGAAAATTACTTCTATTCGAATAGATACTTTAAGCAGAATGAAAACAGTCCTTCTTCAGACGCCCACCAGGCTCTCGTCATCAAAAGAAACGTATGATCTACAAGTCGCAAGGACGACTGCAGAGATACATACATTATTATCAACTAATTCCCCCGTACATTTCGCGGAAATCCTAAGTGAAATCTTAAATATTTCTGATACCAATGGGATCTCAGGGGTATTTAAGACAGTATTTTCGATGGCATTAACACCATTCAAAGCCATACTGGGTATTTTTCCAGATTTCGTCCATTCGATTTTTGGCGGACTTCCCCTGATCCTGGGACTAATTGCAGGAATCCTATTCTTAGTCCTAATTTTTCGTTATGGCAACCCATGTCACAGACAAAACTCTTGCGACAAGGGAAGAAACAATCCTAGCCATTGGATACCGGGACCGGATATCAAAAATCCTGGGACTCTCCCGGCTTAGAGACCTGAACATGACTTGGTTTCTATCATTTCGACCAATGTGGCAAAGATGTGTTTTACCTGTATTGAGGTGTCTGTTATGCGGAGAAGAATGCGTGTTAGACACCTGTCTGACGCTACAATCGGATGCGCCGATGGATGCAGAAACATTGTTGAGCCCGATTAAGGTTCATGCTTTGTGCTGCCCTCAAAGGCTACCAATCCTAATGACGGCATTCGTGGAAGCTTCACCACTACGATTGATGGGTAGTGAAGTTCAAGATGAAAGCAGCATCGAACAGGTACGACCTTCTGTCAGTAATGCAAATCAGAATGTCAATGGAGACAATCATGCGCAAGAATGCATGATCACACCTATTTCCGAGTTAGTGGAACTTTCCCAGGAAGCTGTTGACAGTTTTTTCGAAAGCCTAAATGATATGATGTTCTCACCCGAACAGAAATAGAGATTTTTGAGCAAGCTCGCACACGGCGTTCCCTGAATTCGGCCTTCAACTTTAAAAATAAAGTCACATGAACATTTTTCGCTCCAGTTCACGGACAGCAGTTCTTCCAGCAGCCCCAAATATTTTTGCATATTTTTCGGGACACTATCTTCTGCTTAAAGTAAGAACTATTCTTAGAGAACTAAGGTTTCTAAATGTTAGATAGCTTATAGACATTAGCTGCCCGCTGGCATGTTCATAAAGATATTTTATTCTGTGATGGAATGGTCTCGAAACTTTTTTCTGTCAGAAACCATTTCATGTGTAATTCTCATATACCAAATAAGCAATAATGTATACAAATGCAGTTACTTTGGCATTTTTCTACAGCTTGAGTGCATACCATATATATATGTCTGCAAATTTTTTTTCAGTATATTTGAAAATTTCGAAATGCATTTATGTATTTTGGGGTGGTAAGGTATACACACTACTCTATAGTATGTTGTACTATGGTATACTATGCCTAGATTAGTAAATATGTCCATAGTTAGCGTGGAGTGGGTGTCATGTATTCCTATCGGTTCTGAATCGATCCCCCTATTCCTGACCCTATTCTAGTTAAACAAACCAACAAGTTAACTAGCAGTCAGCCCATGAGGCAGAAAACCCCCATGATGCAGATACCGTTATCTGACGCAGTCACACTACGGCACAGGAACGTGTTATCTGATTAGGTCATAACGCTTGCGATCTAATTAGACAAGCGATATTCCTCCAGCCCCTGATAAGGCATACGGAGTTCTCATAACAAATCAAACCTATGACAACCTGGGCAAAACCCTGCGGCCATTGTTTTGATTTCACCGAGAACTTTAGTAAAAGAATGTGCTAACGAGCAAATCGTATGACATCTTTATTGACGTATCTATGTCCATCCTTACGTCAATCTCGGCACCTTAAAGGTATAAATATTACCGATCTTGCCATATGCAAACACACGCGTGGTGACGAGACGGAGCAGCCATACTTGCCGAAGCCAAGAGCAGAGCAGACCCCGCTGGCAGCAGCCCCGCCTTCCTGACGCGCTGAGAGACGCGCTGCTTTCTCCTGCCGAGAATCCAGCACCGGCGTTTCTGGGTAGCCCTCGCAGGCAGCCTGGAATATCGAGACCAGAGAAAGAGATACCATTCCTCATTCATCCTAACTTCCAGGTACAGAACTGAATAACCCCTCACAGAGAATTCTTTAGTTATTCACTTGGCAAAAACAAACTTAACTTAAACTGTAACTTTCTATTCCCGCCCACGTATTAGGCTTAGGTCAGGTACACGGGGTAGGCGTATCTAGAAACACCAGTTGAGTACGTTTAGTCAAATGTATATGTGTATATAAATATATTTTATTCATTTTAAACATCATATGGCTTAGAAACCATATCAATGTTTTTACAGCATTACTTTATACTATTGCTTTTAATGTATGCACTTTACTTAGCTATAAGTATTGCAATAATATCGATCCATTTCTCTTGTATGAGAAAAGAGACTGATCAATAAATAACACCTTTTTATTGAACACGCCCGTCTCTTCCTTTTCTCTACATTCTGATGAGACTAAGAATGCACGTACTGACTGAGTAAAATAAATTGCCTTTTGTTCACACGACTCTCGAGATTGACTCTTGATTAGGGGAGAGCAAAGTTGTCATGTTCTATGGTTGTCAGAAACTAAATCCCTTCTTGTCTAATCAGGGAAGTTAATTCCTCCTTGAACATTCGAGAAAGTTTCTAGCGAACTCTGAGCTACGCTGGCAAACCCAAAACTTTAAGTCTAGTATCGACAGTAGTAGACCTAGTTAACGTCTGGCCTAGGCCTTTACTGCTGTAGGTATTATTCCAATGCGCAGAGCCTATTGGGAAGATAGGAACTACACTACAACAGCTCCTATACTTATACTCAGTTTAGGGGTTGGACTACCTGGCAGGTCCCTCCTATGGGTGGATCTGGGAAGGGGGTGGTTACACCCCGTTCCCTTTGTCCAGTCTCGCGCCAGAGCAGGGCTGGAGTGGTTTGAACCAGGTATGCATGGAGCACCTTGTGTGCCCCAGGCAGTGTCTGGAAAAGCATTTCTGAATGCAGCCCTCCCTGCCCCAATACACTACAGCCTGTCTGGCGAGGTGCTAGCACCTCCCTTGACAGGAAACCTATTGTCCAGGCCTCCCCTGCCGGAGTTTCGTCCAGCAGCAGGCGGTCAGGTTCGTGTCTGTGGCAGCAGCATCCATTTTGTGATGCTGAGGCTCTGTTTAACTTTAACCGGGTTTACCAGTAACTACATGTCTTCTCCCTTTAGAAGGGTGGAATGCTACCCCCGCCACCAGAACTGGCGGGGGGGGGGTAGCATTCCAAAGTGTTTGACACCTTACACTGTATGTTTTGATAAAGCCAAACCAAAGTTAGCATTAACCGCGAGGATTAGAATGCACTTAAGAGTATATGGTATGGCTATATCATAGAGCCGCTATAAGAAGATGGTTCCGAAAGCTGCAGAGAGGCTCCGCCCATGCTAGGGCACCCTCTCACATAAAACCAAGCACTCTGCCTCCAGGATTGTTAAGGCCTGCCATGGGAGTGACTTATAGGTTACTATGTGTCTATATATAAGGTGGATATAGGTATACTATATCTTAGTAAGGGGTGATTACACCACCTTACCCAGGCTGTGTGAACAGACCTGTGGTGTCAGTTTGGAGGGCCAGCCAGGGGTGGCATAATACATGCTGCAGCCCCTGGTAGGCCTTGGATGCACCTATGCCCTGGGTACACTATCCAGGGGCTCACAAAGGTGACCCAATACCCAATCTGGTATGTACCTAAAGTACATGGTATCAATTTAGAGAGAGAACAGCTGGGCTGTGGTCCTGATTAGCAGGCCCACAGCCACACTAAAGCCGAAAAACAGAAAATCACAGCAAAAAGTGGGGGTGACCATAGGAAGCAGACCCTACTCTCCTACAGTGCGCTCTATAAACTCCTATTTGATTGATTCGTTGAACAGTTGCAGAATACTTTGGAGGCGTGAGAGTATAAAACACTCAAAGACACAGCGATAAAGCTGCAGGATAACAGGCACCATGTAAAAGTTGAAAGCACCGACACACACAGAGATGATGTGGTCAAATACATAGGAAGTTAGGATGTGGTCTCAAGGCTAGAGCTGCCACCTTTGGTAGCTGGGGAACCGGGCTCGAGCCTCGGCGTTGGCTCAACATCCTGTGATTCTGGGCAAATCACTTAATCTCCCTGTGTCTACCAAAATATGAATGTGTCCTTGTGTAACGTAACTGGTGCTCATGTAAAGCTCTCCAATACCTTTGGGGTCGAGATTGCGCTATATAAATCTGCAAAGAAACAGTGCAACAGTATAAGACCCAATAACTCCCCAAACAGAGAGATATTTCAACATATTTTCTGTCAGCATCTAACAGTATAAAGCACCCAAGGGTACAGGATAAAAGTGCAGAGTCTGTGGCAGCACGTGACTAGGATGCGTTTTTTTTTTTTTTTATCAGTTTGTGTTTTCCTAAACAAAACGTCACTTGATATCCTGGTCATTCTCCAGCATCTGTGCCCAGGGTTCAATCCAAGTACCCAATCACACAGGGAGAGACAGAGGATGAAAAACTCGAGCATGTTCTCCAATTAAAACAATGAAATCACACAAAGGTTCTTGAGTGTTAGATGGGCCTTGGTGCCTTTTTTTCACAAAAAGGTAAGGTCCTGACCAACAGGATAAAAAAGATATTTAAGAGGTCGCCTCACCTACAACATATTTTGGCATGATTCATTCTCGGTGACCGCCCCCCATGCCAGAGTAGGATGATACTATGATAACACTATTCCAGTGGACTCGGCCAAACGTGGGAGTTCAGATATTCTTTTCTTCAGGATAATTGCAAAGGTTCGGACATTAAATTAAAATACCTCAGGTTATACCCAAAGGATTTTTTTTTATTCATATGTACCCGTGCTGTATGTTAAAAACAAAACAATGAGGTATAATGTTTCACCTAACCACCTATGACTGCCAACATGTGTTGACCTATTTGTACTCCTATTCTGGTCACGGTCTTCTTCAGGGCCTAAGAACTCCCTGCCTGAATAATATGTACACCCCATGCAAAAATACGAGGCACTCAGCTCTCATACCTGTCTGCTGTAACTCAGTGATGAACCCTGTAGGTACGAACAAAATATGAAATAATATATATATATAGTGTAAACTTAATGACCTTATGTTTTAGATGTCATGTCTATTATATGTAATGTGTTTCCCAGTACACATACACACTCACCTCACTGGTGCGCACCCCAATGCTCTAAAAAAAGGTGTGCAGTTCTTGTGTGTGAAGGATTCCGCAATCCATGTTGTTTTCTATGGAATACTCCCCCTACTCAAGAAATCAAATTACATACAATACAATGGAAGCATAACTTTTATATTTCAGCTAGAATAGGCTGGTAATGTCTACTAAATGAGTGCCACTCATATGGGTAGTTAGTAAAACCTAGAATGCAAGGTTTTACCAACCACCCGTATAAGTGGCACTCATTTAGTAGACATTACCAGCCTATTCTAGCTGAAATATAAAAGTTACGTTTCCTTTGTATATTATGTCATTTTATTTCTTGAGATTTTTTTTTACCATACATTTGGGGGTCGATTCCGATCCGGTAAAAAAAAACGTCCGTACGAATCGTATCCAGAGCCCTCTCCGTACGACTCGTACACACGCCGTGCGACCCGACGAGTACGATCCGGACCGGGGCATCAGGACGCGATCCGTACGGTCCACGCCGGGTAAGGGTGATTCGTACAGAAAAGTGCACAATCACATACACACCGTACGGTGCGTACCCCCCACGATCGCAGGGGTACGCACCGTACACCCAGCGTGCATGGGGTACAGTGCGTACCCCCCACGATCGCAGGGGTATGCACTGTACACCCATTGTGCATGGGGTACAGTGCGTACCCCTGCGATCATGGGGGGTATGCACCATACCCCATGTACGCTGGGTGTACGGTGCATACCCCTGCGATCATGGGGGGTACGCACCGTACCCGGGGGGGGGGGGGCGTTCCGTACCTGTTTTGGCACGAACTCTGCTTTTACGGCTGTTTTCAGCTCCCGTAAAAAAAGGGTTGTATGGTGCGTACCCGACACGTATCGTACTTGCTGGGTCGTATAAACCAGCCACGAGCCATACAGATGTCGTGTACAGCGGGTTCCGACGGAGACTCGTACGGTGATTCGAGTCGTACGGTCTCTGTACGATTCGTACGGAGTCCGGCTCCAGGTACGAATCGTACTTTGACGTACGTATGCGGGACGTTGCAAGGTACGATTCGTACGGGAAAGACGCTCCGAACGTCTATTCGGAGCGTTTTTTCCCGAATCGGAATCGACCCCCTAGTGTCTAACTACAGGTGAGTTGGCCCCTCCACTTCGAACCATGATGCTCATGTGTATCCTAAAATAGGGGAAGTCCCCATCTTGTATTCATGACTATATTTTCAGTCAGTCAGTCAGTCAAAAGCTTTTATTCGATATGCAAGATATCTTATAAGCACACTTACAATATATAATCATTTTCAATTTTACAAAAAGCATCACTTAAAGAAGTCAGTATAAAACACATTTAAAAGGGATAAAAGGACATGAAGTGTCCGCTAATAAATTAGCTAAACAGAATTAAATTAAATCGCTACTGACAATCTCTTACAACGAATAAGCCAAAACTGTTTTAAAAATTTTGCAATTCCACATACAATCGGGGGGATGTGTCCGTGGTTAAGATGCGTAAAGCTGTTAAGTGACTACGTGTGCCCATATTTTGGCAAAGGGGCTTCAACCAAGTACCCCTAGGCCTTGCGTAATCCGGGCATTCAAACAAGACATGCGCAACGGACTCTATCTTGCTCGGGCAACAAGCACAATTTGGGGACCTACGGGCCGGGGAGCTCCAGTTTGATACCAGAGCACCAAGAGGAAGGGAACCAACTCTAAATTTAAAATAAAGGGCACGATCAAAGGGAAGGGTAATTAAATCCAAATAGGGTTCAAATGCCACAATGTCTTTAACAAGTAAAAAGGCGGCAGTAGACTTACAATGGTTCGAGTTTGTAATGAGGTGCTCCACGGACCATTTCCAGAAAAGGGCCTTTACAACATCTTTCGGTGGGGCTGAACGTGATGACCAGTAGTCCCCCAAACCAATTTTTTCCATGAGATTTTTGGTGTCTCTTAGCCATCTTATTTTTGCCCAGCCCCCCAGGCTCATAATTTCCCTCAGGCCGTCAGCGTAGGATTTTAACTCTTCGCCTCTCCAGATTCGGGTCCATAAAAGGAGAGGGCGAAGCAGAGCTTGATCTTTTATGCTTCTGCAGCCTGTGTCCAACAGCACTGGTACAGATGGAGTGCTCGGGGGGATGGCAATGATTGATTTCAGGAGCTTACTCTCAGCTGTCACCAGAGCGTCCAATCGGGAGTGGCCCCACAATTCTGCCCCGTACAAGGCTGATGTCACTACCTTGGTCTTGTAAATTTCAATTACCGGGGTCTATATTTTCACAACTTACATGTAAATACACATTTTTTATCTTACAGTATACACACAGAAATCATGCACATTTTTTGGAGTATTGCAGTGCCCATGATTGATGTGAGTATGCAGATACATATATCTGTTTATTGGGAAACGTATTACAAATAATAGACATTACATTTAAAACTGATGTCTCAATTAAGATTTTCGTTATATATTTTATTTCACATTTTCTTCCTACCTACAGGGTTCATTAAAACCGCGGCGGAAATTCCGCCGCAGTGCGGGCGTTCTAAAAGGTGGGCAGGGCTGCAACGACCGTTGGCCGTTCGCAGCACCAGGGAGGGAGTGCTCCCGTCGGCTCACGGAACGGGTTAATGAGTTACAGCAGACAGGTATGAGAGCTGTATGCCTCTCATTTTTGCATGGGATGTATGTATTATTCAGGCAAGGAGTTCTTATGCTCTGAAGAAGACGGTTGACTGGTAAAGGCATACAAATCGGTCGAAACATGTAGGCAGTCATAAGTGGGTAGGTGAAACATTATACCTCACTCTTACACAATGCTGGTTTGATTTTAACATAAAACAATGGTACCTATAAATACAATTATTTTTGGGGGGTATACTCTGAGGTATTTTCAACATACTATCTGGACCCCTGCAATTGTCTTGAAGAAAATAATATCTAAAAATCCCACGGTTTGGTCTAGTTCACTGGAGTAGTATTATCTTACTCTTGTGTGGGGGATCCCCGAGGATGAATAATACCACAATAAGTTGTGGGTGATGCAAACCCTCAAATATCTTTTTTTTGTTTAATCAGAGTACCTGGTGACTGTTCTGGGTACCCTGTTGGGACCTCGAAAAGCCAGGTATGTTAAACAGTTTCAGTAATGTGCACTGCCTCAGGCCTGTATGGAGCTAGCTTTATTGGGTTATTGCAACACTATGTGTACTGGTCTCCCGAAGGGGCAGGACCAACGTCAGTGGTTGAAGAACCAATCAAAGATGCAGTGTGGATGCAATACAGATACGAAAGGCATTAGGAAACTCATGCACGTGTGTCCCCTCTAACCTGCATTTGGTAGGATATACCTAGTTTTGTTTGTTAAGCACCTTGCTGATGTCAAGTGCTGAGTCAATACTACTTAAATACCACTAATAAAATATCTACATGGCAGTGAATCTTAGCCCTATGGATTAACAAGGGGTCATGTTTGGGGGATATTTCACCAGCTATACATGGTAGACACTGACTTCTCACTCGTACGGTATGTTTACACTGTTTCATTTTTTCTGAAAGTTTAATAATGAAGCATTATTTTTTGTTTTAAATACATCTGACTGGCCCCCGTCTTTTATACGTGTCCAGTGATTACATTTTCACACGTTATTGTTTGTATTCGGCATACTTTTCTTTTTAGTAAAACTGTATGTCTATGCAAATGTTATGGTCATTTTAAATGAAGATGTGTTGGCTAAAATGGAAGTGTGCTACCACACCATGAATACTCCACTTTACCCTACTCCATTCTACCGTGCACCACTCCACACTATGCCATTCCACTCCACTCTGTGTCACTGCATTCTACTCTGCAACACTCCACTCTATGCCACATCACTCGATATCCCTCTACTCTACAACAATCTACTGTATACCAATGCATTCTATCCAACACTACTCTGCTATGCGCCACTGCACTCTTCGCCACCGCTCTCTACGCCAATCCACTCTAAGACACTCTACTCTACTCTGCACCACTGCACTCTACGACGGGGTACTCTATTGCATTTCTCTCTACAAGGCTTTGCTCTTCTGTGAAACAATCTTCTCGAAGACACTCTATTCCACTCTGTGCCATTCTGCTCCACCCTACGCTGCAATCTACCATGCGCGACTCCACTCTACCTAACTTCACTCTATGCCACTCTACTTTACACCACTGCACTATAGGCCACTGCACTCTACACCAATGCACTCTATTCCACTTTACTCAAAACCAATACACTCTACACCACTGCACTCTCCATCAATCTACTCTGCACCACTGCACTGTACTCCACTATACTCTACTCTGAAACACTCCACTCTATGCCACCGCTCTCTACATGACTCTGCTCTACACTTTTGCACTCCACGTCACTTTACTCTGCACCACTCTACACCACAGCACTCTACATCACTTCACTCTACACCATCGCACTCTATGACACTCTATTCTGCAACACTGCACCCTCTGCCACTGAACTCTATGCCACTCTACTCTGTGCCACTGTAGCCTGCACCATGTACTCTGTTCCACTCTACTCCACAGCACGCTACTGCACTCTAAGCTAATGCACTCTACACCATTGCACTCTACGCCACCAGACTCTTCGTCAATTCACTCTTTGTCACTCCCCCTATGCCACTCTAATCTACTGTTGTTGTGTGTTTCTCCCTCTGCAGATATTCCTCTGCAGCTAGTGAGCACCACTGAAGCTGTTACTCCTCGGCTGGATGGAGGAGCCTGAGTCCACAACAGGAAACACAACTGAAATAAGTGCTGTCTTTACTACCCTCATCTTCTGTAGCGGATGTGATTTATGCTCATCCACCGTCAGTGGATCCACCTCTATTGGATTTTTTAAGTTCTGCTATTAAACTGGAATCTCCCACTTTCCGATTGAGTGCCACTTGGTAGTATATAGATCAAGATATTTTTCCTCAGATAGTTCTTCCTGTTTTACACATGCCTCTAACATGGACCTGATTCTTCATTTCATGGTTAAAACGCACTTATCTAGTCCTGCCTTGGAGATATGTTTGAATCACACTTCCTTTGGTCTTCCTGTTCATGTGGATTGGATTTGTGTTGGAAATGGCCCCTTTTGCAGGGTTATCCCCAAACTTTTTGCTTCTTCCTCCTATTTTTTCCTGACTTGTTTGTGTTGGTTTTAGGACTCTGGGCACTTTACCACTGCTAATCAGTGCTAAAGTGCATATGCTCTCTGTGTAAATTGTGATATGGATTGGTGTTTCCATGATTGGGTATTTGATTTACTTGTTTGTCCCTAGTAAAGTGCGCTGTGTGTGCCAGGGCCTGTAAATCAAAATCTACTAGTGGGCCTGCAGCACTGGTTGTGCCACCCACGTGAGCCATTGCAGAGTCTGCGCGCAGTTGTTAACTGCCATGTCGACTTGGCCAGTGCACACACTTCCTAGTCCCTAACCTTCCCTTTTCTTACGTGTCAGGCACACCTAGGGAAGGCTCAAGGTACTCCTGTGGGCAGGGTGTAGTGTATGTGGAAGGTAAGACATGCCCTGGTGTGTGTGGCATGTCCTAATAGTGAATTAAAGCCCATTTCGTTGTTCACTATTGCAAGGCTACCTGTTCCCCATAGGACAGAATGGGAAGTTTGTTTATAACATCTTTTAAACATAACTGGCCCTGGGAACTAGGTGGGAAAATAACATTCAGTATGCCTGAACTCAGAATCTAACGATGCATCTTTTAGCAAAGGTTACTTTTACATTCTGTGTTTGAAAATACCACTTTTAGAAAGTAGGTATTTTCTTGCTCAGTCATCCTGTGTGCCTCTGCTGGAATGTGGATTGCCTGCCTGGGTTTTGGACGGCAGGTGGGTAGGAAGCAAGGGTGGCTCCCTATAGTCTAGGTAGGTCAGAAAAGGGCTGACTAGACCTGGGCTGCGATGTGGGAGGAGATTTCCTTGCACCTCAAAGGCCCTAGTCTGCCTCTGACAATGCCGAATCCACCCCCTGCCAGGAAATCACACCAGAGAAGGCAAAACTGGTTCTGGCTGGACACAAACACCCGCTGCCTAAAGGATAAAAGGATTTTTGGATACAAATACTGGGGCCCAGACCCCTGAACTTCGGAACCCGTTTGGATCAAGAAAACTGCCAAGAAGAAGAGCTGGAGAAGCTGTGAGGAGGGACTACCATTTTGCTGTGTGCTTTGCTGTGTTGGCCTGCAGTGGCTGCTTCTGTCTTGAGCAGTGAAAGGTCTGGACTGAACTTTCTGCAATCTACTTTTGTGAGTTTCTCCAAGGGCTTGAGGTAGACCTTTCTCCCTGTTCAAGAAGTCTCAGGAACAGCAAAGACTTCAAGCTCTTCTGCCCTCAGCACTTGGGACTGTGTGTTTTGTGTTGCAACAGAAGAGAAGCAACCCGACAACGTCTACGACTCCGCTGCCGACTCCATTTCCTGAAGGCACCGCAAAGGGCAACCCCGCACTGCGACCCTGGTCTCACTGACGATGCCTGCTATTGCCGCCACTAAGTGTGTCATTGCCAATTCCGTGCTGTGCCCTGGATAGAAGTTGGACTGAAATTGGTCTAATATTTAGAATTGGTTGGTGTAGTTACAGAGTTGGATGTGAACACAATTTTCAAGAAGCTTAGCCAGGGTAGGAATATTGGAGATGGGTCAGAAGTTGTTTAAGTCAGTTTAATCTGCTTTGGGGTTTTCTAAAATAGGGAAACCTGACTAGACTGTAGGCAGTCAGAGATAGAGCCTTGAAGGAAGGAGGCATTAACAATCTTGTTCCAAAGTGGGAGTATCAAGAGTATGATCTCCTTGAAAAAGTTGGGAGGTAGAGGGTCACTGAAGTGGTTTGAGGGTTTCAGCATTGTTAGAATCTTGTGAATGTCACTTTCCTCAAACGTTTTGAAAGAGTTGCATGAGGCGTTGTTTTTTGGGAAATGCCCAGGGGGACAAGCAGGAACAGTAGTTCGGGAGGCGGAAAGGATGGTTTGAGGTGGGAGAGAACATTGTTCCAAAGCCATCTGCATATTATTTTTCAGGCTTTCTGTCTTTTGAAGAAAAGAGGCAAATTCCTCACAGTTTGGTAATCGACTGGATCCAGCAAGGGACAGAATGGGTGCGCAGTTCGATAGTACTTGTACGAGTTCAAAAAGTCTTTTGGGTCGGTTACTGGCTTTGTCAAGCTGGTTTCTGAAGAAATTTGCTATTGGAATTCTGATGCTTTTATAATGTCTGTTCCTCAATGATCTCGGGTGCTTGAGGTGTTCAAGGGACGGAGATGATCTCACTGACATTCAGCTAGCCTCAGGTTGCGTCTTTCTGTATTGAGGCTACCATTATACCAAGGTTTGGAGTCTTTGGTGGACGCTCGTTTTAGTTGTAAATGAGGGATCAAGTTGAGAACAGTCTTCATGGAGCGAGTATAGTGATTTGTAAGATCTTGGACATCTGGCATCTCACCAGAAGGAGGCAGGATGTTGTGGCTGCACTGAAACAGTTCCTTAGAGTTGATGTTGTGCATGCTCCTTTGCCAGGGTCTGGGTTTGGTTAGTTGAGTTGTGTTGGTTATCACAACTTCTTTGATGAGGAATGTGATGCGGTGGTGGTCAGTCCAATCACAGGGGAGAATCCAGTTGAATTGAATTGATGTTCGCAATGATAGGTCTAAGGCTGACCCTTTGTTGTGTGTGGGCTTGTCACAAAATTGGGTCAGGTTAAGGTCAGCAAGGACGGTTTTAAAACCGTTGACTACAGGATCATTCAGATCATTCCAGTGGAAGTTGAAGTCCCTGAGGAAGATTTGCGTACAATGTTGACCAGTGTTAGTTACAATTCTTTCCGTGATTCATTCTATGAAACCCTGGAGGGTGGTATGTTGGTTCAGCTTGCGTACAGGTCTGTTGTTGCAAGTGATGTAGAGGCAAAGGTATTCGCAGGTGGATGGATCGGGGGTTTGTGCATGTTTAACTGACTAGTTGATGTTGTGTATGCAAGCAATGCCTCTACCTGGCCTTCTGGGTCTATTCGATCGAGTAACGCCATGGTTGGGAGGGACTAGTATGTCAAGGACAGGAACAAACTGAGCCATTAACCAGGCTTCAGTCAGAACTAAAAGGTCAGGATCATGTGTGAGGATAAGGGCAGCAATATCTCCCACACGTCTTGAAGCTGATCTGTAGTTAATTGATTGGCATCCATTTAAATTGGGGTTTGTGTTGTGCTGGGATAGTCTGTGTGAGGATAACTCGCCTGAGGTTGTGCTTGTTGACGGTTCTTTGGTTGAGGCTCGGAGCTCTATGAGGGTTCGTCGGGATAGAATGGATTATTCCCTGATTATCCTTGTTGTCAGGGTGATGAGAGGTACATGACAAGAGGAGGGTTTGGATGTAGTTGTCAGATAAAGGGGCGTTCCCTCTAATGGGTTGTGTGGGCGCATTGGGAGAAGGTCTAGTTCTCCACCTCTATTGCAGAGGCGACATGAAGGAAAGGTCAGGTTGGAAGGCAGGTGTGTTCGAGATATGGCGGGTGGTTGGAGGGTTGGTCATGTGTGGGAGTACGCATCCTGGGGTTCCTAATAGGACACTGAAAGTTGTTCATCCCTTGTGACGTGAATGAGTCTGTGCAAGTCTGCTTTGAGATCTTTCAAGTTGCTTGTAATCTCATCCCGTTTGGATTCTAGTTCCGTATGGGGGTGGGGTGTCAGTTATTGGAGCGATGGGCAGGCGGGAAGGAGGTGATGATGTTGGTGTAGTTAGGGTGCTGATGTATTGGATAGAAGGCTTAGGGGAGGGTGGATTGGGGGTCAAGGTAAGATTGACATTAGGAGGAGGAGAGCTCAGGAGATGGTTGAGCCAGAGTTCTAAAGGTATGCCATTGGGTGTTAATAGGAGGATCGGGATTCGAGGGAGTTAGTGGTTGATGCAGGTTGGGGCTCAAAAGTATAGTCGTGGAGAAGGTGAGAGAAACTTGGCTATGGAACTCTGAAGTAATTGCACTTGGTGTGCGATGTTCCTGCTAATTAGAGTGGTGAGCACTGATTTCCATTTGCTAGTAGGATTCATGCCCATAGATACTGACGTAGTATGGAGACTCAGTCCCTATGGACTGACATTCTGTAGTCCCAAGCATACTTCTGTTCCTCAGCAGAATCCCTGCAACACTGTGCACCACTGCACTCAATGGCACTACACTCCATGCCAATTCACTCTATGGCTTTGTACTCTACTTTGCGCCACTCTACTCTATACAAGTGCATTCTACCCCACTCTACTATGCACCACTATACTCTGCACCACTCTATGCAATGGGATCACTGAAATAATATCGACTACCAAAATATTGACTACCCAAAATATCGACGAAAAAATATCTACAACCAAAATATCGAGTTTGTATGTACAAACAGGTAAGTACAAAAATATCGAGTACAAAATATCGTTAACAAAAATATAATTGTAAAAAATATCGACTTTAATAAAAACAATGTTTAATTACATTAATATAAAAAATTAATTACTAAAATATAATTAACAATACTTAAAATAACTTTTAATAATTAAATAATTAATGAAAGTAAAAAATAATATTTTTTTAATCATATTTCTTAAAACATATATATATATATATATAGTAACAAAATGTAATTAAATAATAGCCAATATTATTAACGTACAAATACAAAAGAGTAAAAATTACTATTCCCACTGCAAAGAGTGCAACAGTGGATATATGACGTTACAACGCAACTTTTACAACGCACTACCATTACAACGTAAGTATTGGTAAGTATATAATAATTTTTTTTAATTTAAATTATTTAAAATTATTTAAATATAATTTAATTTAATTTCATTTCATTAAATTAAATTAATGTAAATTTAATTTTACTTTATTTTTACACTGTACCCCTGTACCCCTGTACCCCAAAACTGACCCTGAACCCTAAAAAAAACCTTTACCCAAAAACCCAAAACTGACCCTGAACCCTAAAAATACCCCTTTACCCAAAAACTAAAAACTGACCCTGAACCCTAAAAACACCTCTTTACCCAAAAACTAAAAACTGACCCTGAACCCTAAAAATACCCCTTTACCCAAAAACCCAAAACTGACCCTGAACCCTAAAAATACCCCTTTACCCAAAAACTAAAAACTGACCCTGAACCCTAAAAATACCCCTTTACCCAAAAACTAAAAACTGACCCTGAACCCTAAAAATACCCCTTTACCCAAAAACTAAAAACTGACCCTGAACCCTAAAAATACCCCTTTACCCAAAAACTAAAAACTGAACCTGAACCCTAAAAATACCCCTTTACCCAAAAACTAAAAACTGACCCTGAACCCTAAAAATACCCCTTTACCCAAAAACTAAAAACTGACCCTGAACCCTTAAAATACCCCTTTACCCAAAAACTAAAAACTGACCCTGAACCCTAAAAATACCCCTTTACCCAAAAACTAAAAACTGACCCTGAACCCTAAAAATACCCCTTTAATTTAACATAATTAGCAATTAATCAATTAAATTAAATTAATTACCAATTACATTTTAATTAATTAACAAATATTATTTAATTATCAATTAATTAAATATTACTACCAATTAATACATTTACATATTTAATAAATAATAATTAAATTACTTCCCACCCTATTCCCCTATAAACCCACAACCCGCTACAGGAAATACATTATTTTAATTTACATAATTAGCAAATAATAAATTACATTACATTAATTACCAATTAAATTTTAAATAATTAACATATAATATTTAATTACCAATTAATTAATTATTACTACCAATTAATAAATTTACATATTTAATTAATTATAATTAAATTACTTCCCACCCTATTCCCCTATAAACCCACAACCCGCTACAGAATAAAATTACACAATAATTTTTAAAAAATCATTAATTAAAAATAATTATAACATAAAATGACACTTTTCACACATATTATAACATAAAAACACTATAAATAATTACATATTATATAAAAAACGATATTTTTTACTTTCGATATTATTTACAGTCGATATTACTTCACTTACCTTAAAAACGATATTTTGGCTGTCGATATTCTGTCCTGTCGATATTTTCTCCAAACGATATTTAAAACTCGATATTCTGTCCAAACGATATTTTGGAGTCGATATTATGTCTGTGCACCTATGCAATGCACTCTATGCCAATGCATTCTACATCACTGCACTCTCTGACACTCTACTTTGCAAGACGGCACTCTCTGCGATTAAACCCAACGCCACTCTACTCTATGCCACTCTACTCAATACCAGTGAATTCTACCTCACTCTCTATGCCACTCTACTGCACTCTATGCCAATACACTCTATGCCACTACACTCTACGCCACTCTACTCTACATCACTCCTCTCTATGCCACTCTAATCTATTCTGCACTCTATCGCACTGCACTCCACGCCACTTCACTCTATGGCTCTGTACTCGACTCTGTACCACTGTACTCTATACCAGTGCATTCTACTTCATTCTATTATGCACCATTGCACTCTACGCCACTGCACCACTGTACTCTGTGGCACTACACTCCATGCCAATTCACTCTATGGCTCTGTACTCTACTCTGTACCACTCTACTCCATACCAGTGCATTCTACCTCACTCTCTATGCCACTCTAATCTATTCTGCACTCTATCGCACTGCACTCCACGCCACTTCACTCTATGGCTCTGTACTCTACTCTGTACGACTCTACTCTATACCAGTGCATTCTACCTCACTCTCTATGCAACTCTACTGCACTCTCCACCACTTCACTCCATGGCTCTGTACTCTACTCTGTACCACTCTACTCTATACCAGTGCATTCTACTTCATTCTACTATGCACCATTGCACTCTACGCCACTGCACCACTGTACTCTGTGGCACTACACTCCATGCCAATTCACTCTATGGCTCTGTACTCTACTCTGTACCACTCTACTCTATACCAGTGCATTCTACCTCACTCTCTATGCCACTCTAATCTATTCTGCACTCTATCGCACTGCACTCCACGCCACTTCACTCTATGGCTCTGTACTCTACTCTGTACGACTCTACTCTATACCAGTGCATTCTACCTCACTCTCTATGCAACTCTACTGCACTCTCCACCACTTCACTCCATGGCTCTGTACTCTACTCTGTACCACTCTACTCTATACCAGTGCATTCTACTTCATTCTACTATGCACCATTGCACTCTACGCCACTGCACCACTGTACTCTGTGGCACTACACTCCATGCCAATTCACTCTATGGCTCTGTACTCTACTCTGTACCACTCTACTCCACACAAGTGCATTCTACCCCACTCTACTATGCATCACTGCACTCTACGCCACTGCACCACTATACTCTGCACCACTCTATGCCAATGCACTATATGCCAATGCACTTTACGTCACTGCATTCTACATCACTGCACTCTATGACACTCTACTTTGCAAGACTGCCCTCTCTGCCACTGAACTCAACGCCACTCTACTGCACTCTATGCCACTCTACTCAGAGCCACTGCACTCTTCTCCGCACCACTCAGCTCTACGCCACTCTACTGCACTCTATGCCACTCTACTGTACTCTATGCCACTCTACTGCACTCTATTCCAATACACTCTATGCCACTACACTCTACGCCACTCTACTCTGCATCACTCCACTCTATGCCACTCTAATCTATTCTGCACTCTATCGCACTGCACTCCACGCCACTGAACTCAACGTCACTCTACTCTATGCCACTCTACTCTACATCACTCCTCTCTATGCCACTCTAATCTATTCTGCACCACTGCACTCTAGCGCACTGCACCACTATACTCTGCACCACTCTATGCCAATGCACTATATGCCAATGCACTTTACGTCACTGCATTCTACATCACTGCACTCTATGACACTCTACTTTGCAAGACTGCCCTCTCTGCCACTGAACTCAACGCCACTCTACTGCACTCTATGCCACTCTACTCAGAGCCACTGCACTCTTCTCTGCACCACTCAGCTCTACGCCACTCTACTGCACTCTATGCCACTCTACTGTACTCTATGCCACTCTACTGCACTCTATTCCAATACACTCTATGCCACTACACTCTACGCCACTCTACTCTGCATCACTCCACTCTATGCCACTCTAATCTATTCTGCACTCTATCGCACTGCACTCCACGCCACTGAACTCAACGTCACTCTACTCTATGCCACTCTACTCTACATCACTCCTCTCTATGCCACTCTAATCTATTCTGCACCACTGCACTCTAGCGCACTGCTCTCCACGCAACTTCACTCTATGGCTCTGTACTCTACTCTATACCACTCTACTCTATGCCAGTGCATTCTACTTCATTCTACTATGCACCACTGCACTCTACGCCACTGCACCACTATACTCTGCACCACTCTATGCCAATGCACTATATGCCAATGCACTTTACATCACTGCATTCTACATCACTGCACTATCTGACACTCTACTTTGCAAGACGGCACTCTCTGCGATTAAACCCAACGCCACTCTACTCTATGCCACTCTACTCAATACCAGTGAATTCTACCTCACTCTCTATGCCACTCTACTGCACTCTATGCCAAATTACTCTATGCCACTACACTCTACACCACTCTACTCTGCATCACTCCTCTCTATGCCACTCTAATCTATTCTGCACCACTGCACTCTAGCGCACTGCTCTCCACGCAACTTCACTCTATGGCTCTGTACTCTACTCTATACCACTCTACTCTATGCCAGTGCATTCTACTTCATTCTACTATGCACCACTGCACTCTACGCCACTGCACCACTGTACTCTGCACCACTCTATGCCAATGCACTCAATGCCAATGCATTCTACATCACTGCACTCCACGCCACTCAACTATACTCTACACCACTCTATGTCACTCCACAGCATTCCATTCCACTCCAGTCGATGTCACTCCACTAACCTTTAGCCGTGCTGAACAGCAGCTGCGGTGAGCATCAGCCAGACTGATTGGTTAAAACATACTGGCAAAGGCTCTTTCATAGGTGAGACCTGTTGACTTTGCCAATGCATGTTAGCTTTCGTAAATAATTGAGAACACCACTGTGCTCTGTTTTATCGGCTTTAATTATCCTGATCTGTAATGGCTTTCATTATCCAATCATTACGATGTATTCATTCCTTTAGGTACCCCTGAAAGGGTCAGCCTCGCGCTGTATCAATTCCTTCACTGCGCCCCTAAGAAGGGACCCTCTCTCGCCGCGCGTCGCGTTGACCGGACTTTGAATAACTCCCCGGGCTGCCTTCAGGAGTCCGTCCTGCACCCTCCGCCGGCGGGGATGGGGCAGAGTCAGTCACCTCTGGAGCCGGTGGGGCTGGTGAAGGCCTCTCGGACTCTCCCGTCCCAGTCTTTACGCACAGGAGCCGGGGCTGGGGGTGGGGGTGGTGCAGGGCTGTGAAAAGGGCAGCCAGAACGCGTTTAATCTCATTTCCCGGCGGGTGGGGGCAGAGTCAGTCACCTCTGGAGCCGGTGGGGCTGGTGAGGCCTCTCGGACCCTCCTGCCCCAGTCTTTACGTACAGGAGCCGGAGGGGGGGTGGTGCAGGGCTGTGAAAAGGGCAGCCAGGACCCTTTTAATCTCATTCCCCGGCGGGGATGGGGCAGAGTCAGTCATCTCTGGAGCCGGTGGGGCTGGAGAGGCCTCTCGGACCCTCCTGCCCCTGTCTTTACGCACAGGAGCTGGGGGTTTGGGGGGTGCAGGGCTGTGAAAAGGGCAGCCAGAGCGCTTTTAATCTCATTTCCCGGCGGGAGAGGGCCCGGCTCTGTCTGTGGAGTGTGGGAAGAGGGCAGCCCGCGGCCGTGAATGGCGCCCCCCACGGGCGGCGCAGTGGGGCGCCCCTGATCCCGAGCCAGGCCCTGAAAGGGGGATTAAAGGCCGCTTCAGATGTGAGGTTCACACCGAGCCCCCCGCGGACCCGCACAATATTGGAAGCCACGTCTGTGCGTCCGGGCCCTGGAGATGCGGGGACGCGGCCTCGCCGCCTCCAGCCCCTGCGGGGGGCCCCCGCGCCCCCGGCCCAGGAGTGGGGGTTGGTTTAACCCTCTAAGCGCATTTGTCTTCAGTTGAATGAGCCCCGTCCGCCGGAGACCCCCGCCAGGGGCCCGGATCAGCGCTACCGGCTTTACCGCATGGCCGGAGCTGAGCGCTGAGAGGCGCTGAGAGGCTAGTGTCTAGGCGCATCCTGCTTGTGATGCTGTGTCGAGTTTAGACAGACCCCCCAGGATATAGCGGCCCGGATGAGCGCCACTCGGCTTCACCGCATGGCCGGAGCTGTGCGCTGAGAGGCGCTGAGAGGCTGGTGTCGAGGCGCTGAGAGGCTGGTGTCGAGGCGCATCCTTCTTGTGAAGTGTCGAGTGTTAGAGTCGCCGCCGTGGAGCCACACACCGCCTTACAACGCGAAACACCGAATGTTCCCAGACCCCGAGCGCCCAGAAGCCCCAAACTCACAAACAATGAGCTAAGAGAAAAGAATGTGGACAAAGTGAAATATGACCCTACTGGCCAATCAAAGGGAAGTCTCGGCCGCACCACCCGAGTCTAAAGAGTGATCCATCCGCGTGCACTCATCATTCATTCTTTCACACATGCACATCAACCGATTCAATAATGGGAGCGATTGCTGGTGCTTCCTATATTTCCCATTCCCCTGCTCACCCATGCGGCCCTTCACTCATCCATTCATACATTCAAGTGCCCCTCCGCCCATCCACGGATTCTTTAATTTATTTGCCCCTGCACTTATAAATTCACGTCTCTTCACTCATCCATGGGCCCCATCACTGAGCTGACCAAGTGATACAACCCCAACTGTGACAAAGCGTCACACATCAACAAGACAACCTAAACAGCGACTAAAAAATTCGAAATGAATATGGAGTAATGAGGCTACTGCCTCGGTATCCAAAAACTCACCACTGTCGGAAGGAATCTGACAGATGAAAACAAGACTAGAGCATCCATAGGCTCTTTCATTCATGTGCCTCTCCACCGTACCATAGACTCTTTCATTCATGTGCCCCTTCACTTACCTGTGGGCTCCTTTATACATGTGCGCCTTCACTCACCCACAGGCTCTTTCATTCATGTGCCCCTTCATCGAACCTTAGACTCTTTCATTCATGTGCCTCTTCACTCACCCACAGGCTCTTTCATTCATGTGCCCCTTCATCGAACCTTAGACTCTTTCATTCATGTGCCTCTTCACCCACCAGCAGACTCTTTCATTTTTCACTCATCCATAGGCTCTTTCATTCATGTGCCTCGTCACTGTACCATAGACTCTTTCATTCATGTGCCCCTTCACTTACCTGTAGGCTCCTTTATTCATGGGCCCCTTCACTCACCCACAGGCTCTTTCATTCATGTGCCCCTTCATCGAACCTTAGACTCTTTCATTCATGGGCCTCTTCACTCACAGCAAGCTCTTTCATTCATGTGTCCATTTTCTCATACATAGGCTCCTTCATTCACGTGCCCCTTCATGTACCTTTAGGCTCTTTCCTTCATGTGCCCCTTCACTCATCCACAGACTCTTTCATCATGTGCCTCTTCACCCACCCGCAGGCTCTTTCATTCATGTGTCCATTTACTCATCCTTAGGCTCTTTCATCATGTGCCTCTTCACCCACCCGCAGGCTCTTTCATTAATGTGTCAATTTTCTCATACTTAGGCTCTTTCATTCATGTGCCCCTTCATGTACATTTAGGCTCTTTCATTCATGTGCCCCTTCATGTACCTTTAGGCTCTTTCATTCATGTGCCCCTTCATGTACCTTTAGGCTCTTTCATTCATGTGCCCCTTTACTCATCCACAGACTCTTTCATCATGGGCCTCTTCACTCACAGCAAGCTCTTTCATTAATGTGTCCATTTTCTCATACATAGGCTCTTTCATTCATGTGCACCTTCATGTACCTTTAGGCTCTTTCATTCATGTGCCCCTTCACTCATCCGCAGGCTCTTTCATTCATGTGCCTCTTCACCCACCGCAGGCTCTTTCATTCATGTGTCCATTTAGTCATCTGTAGGCTCCGTAGGTTCTTTCATTTATGTGCAACCTCACTCATCCACAGGCTTTTTCTTTCATTTGCTCCCTTACTCATTCATGTGCCCCTTTTCTCATGCACAGGCAGTTTCATTCATGTGTGTCTTCACCCATCCACAGTCTCTTTCATTAATGTGGCCTTTCATTCATCCTTAGACCTTTCAATAATTGCACCCTTACTCATTCACAGGCTCTTTCATTCATGTGCCCCTTCACTCATCCACAGGCTCTTTCATTCATGTGCCCCTTCACTCATCCACATGCTCTTTCATTCATGTGCCCCTTCACTCATCCACAGGCTCTTTCATTCATGTGCCACTTCACTCATTCACATACTCTTTCATTCATGTGCCCCTTCACTCATCCATAGGCTTTTTCATTCATGTGCCTCTTCACTCATCCACAGACTTTTTCATTCATGCACATCTTCACTCATCCACAGCCTCTTTCATTCATGCACATCTTCACTCATCCACAGGCTCTTTCATTCATGTGCCCCTTCACTCATCCACAGGCTCTTTCATTCATGTGCCCCTTCACTCATTCACATACTCTTTCATTCATGTGCCCCTTCACTCATCAATCAATCAATCAATCAATCAGGTCATTTGTAGAGCGCACTACTCACCCGTAGGGTCTCAAGGCGCTGGGAGGGGGGGGGTGCCGCTACTGCTCGAACAGCCAGGTCTTGAGCTTCTTCCTGAAGGAGAGGTGGTCTTGGGTCAGGCGCAGATTGGTCGGAAGTGAGTTCCAGGTCTTGGCGGCCAGGTAGGAGAAGGATCTTCCTCCTGTTGTCGCTCTTCGGATGCGGGGGACGGCGGCGAGGGCGTGGTTGGTTGATCTGAGGAGGCGCTTGGGAGTGTAGAAGTTGATCCGGTTGTTGAGGTAGCTTGGGCCTTGGTCGTGCAGGGCTTTGTGCGCGTGGGTGAGGAGCCGGAAGGTGATTCTCTTGTTGACCGGGAGCCAGTGCAGATCTCTCAGGTGTCCGGAGATGTGGCTGCGTCGGGGGATGTCGAGGATGAGTCTCGCCGAGGCGTTCTGGATCCGCTGGAGTCTCTTCTGGAGTTTGGCAGTGGTTCCGGCGTAGAGGGCGTTGCCGTAGTCCAGTCGGCTGGTGACGAGGGCTTGGGTGACCGTCTTCCTCGTCTCGGTGGGGATCCACCGGAAGATCTTACGTAGCATGCGCAGGATGTTGAAGCATGACGAGGAGACGGCGTTGACTTGTCTGGTCATGGAGAGGGAGGAGTCCAGGATGAAGCCCAGGTTGCGTGCGTGGTCCGTCGGTTTGGGTGCGGTGCCCAGGGCGGGGGGCCACCAGGAGTCGTCCCAGGCGGAGGGCGTGGAGCCCAGGATGAGGACCTCCGTCTTGTCTGAGTTCAGTTTCAGGCGGCTGGTCGTCATCCATTCGGCTACGTCTCTCATCCCTTCGTGCAGGTTGGCTCTGGCGGTGGCGGGGTCGTTGGTCAGGGAGAGGATCAGCTGGGTGTCGTCGGCGTAGGAGATGATGTTCAGGTTGTGTTGGCGTGCGATGGCCGCGAGGGGGCTCATGTAGACGTTGAAGAGGGTTGGGCTCAGCGAGGATCCTTGGGGTACGCCGCAGATGACTTTGGTGGCCTCTGACTTGTACGGTGGTAGGCGGACTCTTTGTGTTCTTCCGTCGAGGAAGGAGGTGATCCATTCCAGTGCCTTCTCCTGGATTCCGATGTTGCTGAGGCGCTGTACTAGGGTGCGGTGGCAGACAGTGTCGAAAGCCGCGGAGAGGTCCAGGAGGATGAGGGCCGCTGTTTCTCCGTTGTCCATCAGAGTTCGAAGGTCGTCGGTGGCGGCGATGAGGGCGGTCTCGGTGCTGTGGTTCGCTCGGAAGCCGGACTGTGAGGGGTCGAGGGATCCATTCGTCTCGAGGAAGGCGGCCAGCTGTTTGTTGACGGTCTTTTCGATGACTTTGGCCGGGAACGGGAGGAGCGAGATGGGACGGTAGTTCTTGAGGTCGGTGGGGTCTGCTGTGGGTTTCTTGAGGAGAGCGCTGAGTTCGGCGTGCTTCCAGCTCTCAGGGAAGGTGGCGGAGTCGAAGGAGGTGTTGATGATGTCTCGCAGGTGGGGTGCGAGGACAGCGTCGGCCTTGTTGAAGACGTGGTGAGGGCAGGGGTCAGTCGGAGATCCGGAATGGATGGAGTTCATGGTGCGGATGGTGTCTTCGGTGCTGATCGGGGTCCAGGTGCGGAGGGTGGTGGATGGTGGCGTCGTTGCGGTTGTGGCTTGCGTTGGTTGGTTGTTGAAGCTGTTGTGTATGTCCGTGATCTTGTTGTGGAAGTAGGACGCGAGGGAGTTGCAGAGGTCTTGCGACGGTGTGATGTCGTTGTTTCCGGCGTTGGGGTTGGAGAGCTCTTTCACGATGTTGAAGAGTTCCTTGCAGTTGTGTGCGTTGTTGTCCAGCCGGTCCTTGTATGCATTTTTCTTGGTGGCGCGGATCAGTTGGTGGTGTTTCCGGGTGGCGAGCTTGAGGGTGGTCATGTTGTCCGTCGTTGGTTCCCTTCTCCAGGCTTTCTCGAGGGCTCGACAGTTCTTCTTGGAGCGCTTGAGTTCGTCGGTGAACCATGGTGTTTTTCTGCTGCGGGATCTGCTGGGCGGGGTCCTTAGAGGGGCGAGTTCGTCCGCGCAGTTGCTGATCCACTTCGTGAGGTTGTCGGCGGCCTGGCTGGGGTTCGCTGAGTTGGCGGGAGGGTGCTGGCTCAGGGAGGTGGTGAGCTGGTCGGCTGTGATCTTGTTCCAGCTTCTTCGAGCAACCTGTTGCTGGAGGTGGTGGATCGTCGTTCTTCTGAAGGTGAAGTGGACGCAGCTGTGGTCCGTCCAGTGGAGTCCTGTTGCGTGGCTGAAGGTGACGTCTTTGCTGGATGAGAAGACGGCGTCGAGTGTGTGTCCGGCGAGGTGGGTGGGGGTGGTCACCAGTTGCTTGAGTCCGAGGTTGTCGAGGTTGTCGAGCAGGGTGATGGTGTTGCGGTCGTTGTTGTTCTCCAGGTGGAAGTTGAGGTCCCCCAGGAGGATGTAGTCGGCGGAGGGGAGAGCGTGCGGGCTGACGAAGTCGGCGATGTCCTCGCTGAATCGTGTGCGCGGTCCCGGGGGTCGGTAGATCAGGGTGCCTCTGAGGGTGGTCTTCGGGTTGGTGTGGATCTGGAAGTGCAGGTGTTCAGCGGTGGTGAGGGTGTCGTCGGTGTTGGTCGTGATGCGGATGGTGTCTCTGTGGATGATGGCGATGCCTCCTCCGGTCTGGTTGTCGCGGTCCCTCCGGGTGATCTTGTAGCCCTCTGGGATGGCGATGGCGATGTCTGGGGCTGAGGAGGCGTTCATCCAGGTCTCGGTGATGAAGGCAACGTCGGGGGCGGTGGTGTTGAGCAGGTTCCAGAGTTCTACGGCGTGTCTGTGGACGGAGCGGGTGTTGAGCAGGATGCACTTGAGGTGGGTGCTGCTGGAGTTCGGCTTGTCGGGTGCAGGGAAGGTCCGGATGCAGGTGAACTTGCAGGCGAGGCAGCTGAAGGGTCCGTGGGTGTGCTTCGGGGCGGCTCGGTGACATCCTGGGATGTGGCCGGTGTTGAGTGCGGTGAGGTCGGCGGCGCTGTAGGTTCGTCGGGTCGGCTTCCGTCGCTGGGGACCAGGGGTCCTGGCGCTGGTCGCGATCCGGTCGCGGACGGGCGCAGACGGGCTTACCTTTGGCGCGCCTTCGGCGCACAATCGGCGCGCCCGCTGCGCGTGACCGCTGCGCGTTCGCACGGTCGCCATATGAGGCGAAGTGCGCGGGTGGGCGGAGCAGCTGGGAGGCGGGAGCGGGGAGGGAACAGAAGGAGAAAAGGGGCGGGGTCGGCGGTAGTGGCGGGAAGCGGGGGGCGGCGAGGAGGGCGGGAGACAGAGCGGGCCGAGATGACGAAGGGGCAGGCGCAGATGGAAAAACAAAGCGCACTTGCTAAACAGGCACAAAAGATTGGAAAACAGCGGGAAAACACTAAACACGGGGAAAAGACTCTGAAACAAGCACAAATGATTGACAAAACGCTTTACACGGGGAAAGACTCTGAAACAAGCACAAATGATTGACAAGACGCTTTATACGGGGAAAGACTCTGAAACAAGCACAAATGATTGACAAAACGCTTTACACGGGGAGAGACTCTGAAACAAGCACAAATGATTGACAAGACGCTTTATACGGGGAAAGACTCTGAAACAAGCACAAATGATTGAAAAAAGTGCTTAACACGGGGAAAAAAGTGCTTAACACGGGGAAAGACAGTCAAGAAAACAGGCACAATTGATTAACAAAACAAAACAAAACAAACTACAGCCGGGTCGGCCGGCAGCGAGGCAGCTAGGCACAGCGAGGGGGCACACGCAGCAGCTGGTGGCCGTGCGGCGCGGGGGTGTCCCACACTCTTTCATTCATGTGCCCCTTCACTCATCCATAGGCTTTTTCATTCATGTGCCTCTTCACTCATCCACAGACTTTTTCATTCATGCACATCTTCACTCATCCACAGCCTCTTTCATTCATGCACATCTTCACTCATCCACAGGCTCTTTCATTCATGTGCCCCTTCACTCATCCACAGGCTCTTTCATTCATGTGCCCCTTCACTCATTCACATACTCTTTCATTCATGTGCCCCTTCACTCATTCACATACTCTTTCATTCATGTGCCCCTTCACTCATCCATAGGCTTTTTCATTCATGTGCCTCTTCACTCATCCACAGACTTTTTCATTCATGCACATCTTCACTCATCCACAGCCTCTTTCATTCATGTGCCCCTTCACTCATTCACATACTCTTTCATTCATGTGCCCCTTCACTCATCCATAGGCTTTTTCATTCATGTGCCCCTTCACTCATCCATAGGCTTTTTCATTCATGTGCCTCTTCACTCATCCACAGACTTTTTCATTCATGCACATCTTCACTCATCCACAGCCTCTTTCATTCATGTGCCCCTTCACTCATCCATAGGCTCTTTCATTCATGTGCCCCTTCACTCATCCACAGGCTCTTTCATTCATGTGCCACTTCACTCATTCACATACTCTTTCATTCATGTGCCCCTTCACTCATCCATAGGCTTTTTCATTCATGTGCCTCTTCACTCATCCACAGACTTTTTCATTCATGCACATCTTCACTCATCCACAGCCTCTTTCATTCATGTGCCCCTTCATTCATCCATAGGCTCTTTCATTCATGTGCCTTTTCCTCATCCATACTCTTTCATTCATGTACCCCTTCATGGAATGGGTCTTTCATTCATGTACCCCATCACTCATCCATTGGCTATTTAATTCCTGTGCCTCTTCACTCATCCACAAACTCGTCCATTCATGTGCCCCATCACTTATCAGTCAGTCATTATACTTTTATTCGACACATGTATCATAAAAAGTACAAACATACAATACATACATAAATATAAAAACCATTTCATCATTTAAAAGGATACATATGAAAATCATGTTGGAACGTTGACTGAAGACACATTATTTAACAGCTTTAACCTAGTGATCCAGGCACATGATAAAAACTTTGCAACCCCACAAACAGTAACCATACAGGAGGTATTGGAGATGATGATACGTAGGGCTGATTTGTAATCCCTGACTCCAAGGTTCTTTAATACAGGTTTTAACCATTTGTTCCTAGCTAGGGTATATGCTTTACAGGCAAACAAGAAGTGGCCTAATGATTCTTTTGGGCTGGTACAGCCTGGGCACTTTGTATCCTCTTCCTTCCTTCTACTCCATCTAGACGTAATATTTTTAAGGGGCAGTGTACCATGTCTAAATTTTAGATAAAGTGTCCTATCCCGGGGAGTCTGGATAAAATCCAAAAACAATTCTAGCTTTGTATTACACTTATGGGTCAAAAAGTTCTCAGTTAATTGTCCCCAATTTGGGTTATGTAAAGCCTTAGCCTCTATCCAGTTCCAATATAGTTTTTTTACCATTTGTTTTGGTGGAGGGGATTGGGAGGCCCATGCATCGCTTAAACCCACGGTAGCTGTAAGTTGTTTTAAAACATTTAGCCACTTGATCTTGCCTGAAGTGCTTAGTTTTAATATTTCATCCAACACTGAAGCATAATTGGCTAATTCGGGAGTCCTCCTCAAACGTACCCAATATAGGAGGGGACGAAGCTGAACAATGTCCCGAATGGACCTCCTGCCCAGATCTGCAAATAGTGGTTTTAATGGGGTAGAGGTTGGAAGCGAAACCAAGTCTCTCATGAACTTATTCTCAGTTAGGACATGGGTATTGGTATTCTCGATGCCCCATATTTCTGAGCCATAGACTGCTGAGGCTATTGCTTTTCCCTCATACACTGACAAGGCGGGGGCAATTGGCCTGCTTACTGAGAGACGCTGGTTCTTTAAAATAGTGCCGGAAACTCTTTTAAGGTTTAAAATCATTTTACTTATATGGGATTCCCATTTCATATTATTATTAATTCTAACACCAAGGTAGTCGAACTCTTCCACCACCTCAAGGGGAGATCCATTCAAAGTCAGGTGTATATTCCTATGGTTTCTCTTGGCAGTCATAACCATTAGTTTAGTTTTTGTAGTGTTTATTGTAAGTCCCCGTTCCTGACAGAAAACACTGAAGCGATCAAGAAGAATTTGGAGACCTTTGGGGGTTTTTGATAACAGAAGGGTGTCATCGGCAAAGAGAAGCGATGGTGTTTTCTCCCCAGCTATAATGGGGGCATCTGCCGGTATCTCTTGCAGATGTTTCACCACTCCATTTATGAAGAGAGAAAACAAAGTAGGGGCCATCACGCACCCCTGCCGCACCCCTCTGTTGACAGGAATACTCTTTGTGAGTTGTCCCTGCGCCCCCCACCGAATCCTAGCATAAGTACCCTCGTGTAATTTGATAATAAGTTGTAACAAATAAGGTGGGAAACCCATATCCAATAAAAAGTCCCATAATTTGGCACGGGGTATTACGTCAAATGCAGTTTTTAATTCTATAAAGGCCAGGTGAAGACTCCCTCTGGCTATTGACACTGTTTTCCAAAAAACTGCACAAAATCTAAAAACCTGATCAATTGCTCCTACATTACTTCTGAATCCTGCCTGGAAGTGGGACAAGATATTGTCTTCCATAAGCCAGCACTCACTCCGGTTTATAATGACCCTGCCAACTACTTTGAATGGCATCAATTAAACTAATTGGTCTGTAGTTGGCAGGGTCCTCTCTCTCACCCTTTTTAAAAATAGTGACAACTTCAGCGCCTTTCCACGAGTCAGGTACTTGGTGGCCAGACTGAATAAGATTCATAATGTTTACAATAAAATCGGCCCAAACCGCGGGGTCATGCAACAGTAAGTCCCCCGGAATTCCATCCGGGCCAGGTGCCTTACCCGGTGTTATTTTATGGATAGCATCCTGAACTTCGCGGGGCGTAAACAACTCATTTATAGTGTCACCATTTGGTTGGACCAAACAGCCAGTATCTGGAACTGGAAGGGCTGGCACAACTTCCGGGCAACCTTCGCCATATAATTTAGAAAAATGGGAGTGCCATTGGCACTCAGTGATATGATTTGGGATAGGCTCAGCACCACGTCTGTCAAGAATATTTATCAATTTCCAGAATACAGTGGCGTTTTTCCCATGAGCCGCTTCCTTTAATGCCTGCCAATGTTCCTCTTCCCAATCTTTTTTGGCTTTCGCAATGCTGATGCGATAATCTTGTCTTGCAATTCTAGCAGCTAATATTTCCTTGTTTTTTATGGCCAAGGAGATGGCTTTTCTTTTTTCCCTACAAGAGTCTGTATACCAAGGGTTACCCTTCTTTTGGGTGTGTTTAATCGGTTGGCATCCCTTAGTTTTTTTGAAAAAAAACGTGCTGATCTCCCCTATTAAGTTCTTGTACTAAGCTGCTGTCGTGGGCCCCCGGGAGTGGAGAGGGGTTTGGTAAACTGATGACAAGACACTCGAAGCAGCCAAAACTAAAGCTTTAATATTATCAAGTATCCCTTCGTCGCACCTGACTACATTCCATTTAAGCCTGCGGTTGCAGTTAGAGGGAACTAATTCTTTAGTGATCAAATCATTGTGAACATTGTTGCCAATATTGTCACCCCAAAACATACCCATACAAAGGGGATTGTGGTCGCTATCAATCCTCTGGCAGACCTCCATATCAACAAGGTTAACCCATGACCAAACATCTAGAAGGATGTAATCAATCCGTGACGGGCAGCCTATTCGATTAAAGGTCATTGCGCCCATACGATCTGATGTAGTACGACCATTTAGGGCCCATAGGTCGTGGGCAGACACCAGGGCGTTTAGCTGAATAGCTCTGGCAGACCACTTCTTGATTGGGTCCAATGTTAGAGATGGAATAAACTGGTTCCCTAATTTATTATGAGAACCCAAAGGGTCCTCCTCATCCAGGGGCTCAAAGGTGCAGTTAAAATCGCCCCCCACTAATACTGAGGATTTGGGGGGGGGGAGGATAGCCTATTATCTAACAACTCCAATGTGGGTGAAGATTGACCCCCTGGTAGACCTCTGGCATAAACACAGAAAAGATCCAAGACATTTCTGCCAGGCTGACTTTTAACAGTGATGTGCAGTATGTCATTGGAGGGGATATGTTTGACAGTAACTTCACAATTCAAATCTATCCTTATCCAGATGAGTAGACCTCCCGATGGACGCCCCTTCCCTGGTTGAATCGCGGGAACAAAGAATGTGGAATAACCATGCTTATGTTCTGGCTGGACACACCAGGTTTCTTGGAACATACAGATATGATAATCCTCCAAGAAATCATTTCAAGCAGGGTTAGACAGATTTTTCTTTAGGCCTGCTATGTTCCAAGACAGGATTTTGATAGGGGAAGGGGACGATGGAGGGTTTTTTGAAGGTATCAAAATATCAATATTCCCTGCCAGTGTGTCTAAATTGTTACTATCTAAGTTGGGTGGTTCCTCCCTAGCATTGGAAATAGGACCAATATCTAGGGGTGTAAATACCCCTCGCTCGTTGGAAACTTCAGGGGACTGTGGTGATGGTCAGTCCACCCCTTCCAACCCACTGAAACGGTTGTAGCAGGGGAATAAGGGATAGTTAAGCTGTGGACCCCACCCTTCTCCACTCAACTGAGAATCACCCATCCAGTGATGCCCCTTCCCCCTGTGGACTAAATTCCAACCTTCCTCAGCAGCCATTCCCCACTTTTGGGGGTTCTGATAGGTGGATTTAACGCTCCCATTACTCCCTCTCCCTGGCCCTTTATTTGCCGGCCTCAACCAACTCCATCTAACATCCTCATGGCCCTCTTGAGCATAAAAAAAAGACAGCGGTTTAGCTGATATCACCGACTTATTGTCACACGGAGGAAAATAACAAATAAATTCCACCAATCGTGGGTCCTCAAACTTGATAACGGCACAATCGCCCTTTATACTTTTCTTCTTCCCACCTACCCAAGGGGCCCTCTCTACCATAAGTATGTTCTTATTTAGACCAGGAGGTGGAGGGTAATTTTTGTCTAGCCAGTGGCATATTTTATTTTTAATCGCCCAGAAGGGCTCAGAAGTAGACGTGGGCAGCTCAGGGATGCCAGTCAAAACAACCACAAACGGACATGCATCAGGTGGTAGATTGATGCTTCGTCGTGTGTTGGTTTTTCTGGGCTGTGGCTGGGGGATACTAGGAGCTGGGATACTAGGAACCTTTCTCTTCACAACGCTCGGACATGTGGAGGTGGGGGGTTTATTGATACTCTTTATGTTGTTCACCAGCTGTGGAGTATTAAGCGAGCTGGTTGAGGGTACCAAAGTAGCCCCCGTGGATGGATTTTTAATGCTGGGCACATTGTTGGGAACAGGCGGTGTTACCATAGAGGTACGAGGACCGGGATTAATCAGCTTGGGGTCTTGCAGCGAAAGAATGGTATCAAGTTGGTGTTCTATGTTAGCAAGCCTAGTCTCCAAAGGCAAGAGCAGTGATTTAATCAGAGTGGACATGGAGTTCATTAAGGAATCGAGCCCTCCCTCCGAATTGATTGAAGAATCATTGCTTCCGCTAATATCCAAGATACTAGCCAAGCTGCTATCATGCGTTATATCATCTGGGACCCCCAGTGATAATAAGTGGGGGGTGGAGTCCAACATGTCAGACTCAAGTTGGTCAATGGGGGCCTGCAAAATCCCTTCATCCGTCATCTCAACACCCGAATTAGCCTCCTCAATATTTGGGCCCATAGCCTCTTGTGAGATTATGACAGAATTATCAGTTGGAAGGTTCATTGAATTTAAAGCTGGCATAATGATATCAGAACCACCCACCTGTAAAGGATCATTATCACGATGAATTACTGCCACTGTTAAAACTGATTTGTTTAAATGGGGATTGGCAGTAGTTGGTATACTCACAAGGGGAGGATTAATAGGTAATGGTAGTGGGCAGATAACAAGGGTTTGGTCATCAACCGACTGGCCAGGGGAAAGAGCAAAATTATTTGTTCCTTGAAGCGGGGAATGAATTAGGGCAATGTTGCCAAGTGATGACCTTTTCGCTTGAGCAAGATCCATCGAAACCCTCCTTTCCATAAGAGAAATTCCCTGATCAATCAGAGAATTAGTGCGCGAAATAAAATTATCTAGGGTGCCAATAACTTTTTTAGTTTTTCCATTACCAGCTCTCTGACTCCTAGTTTTACGAGTGGACATCGCTAAAGGGAGGGGAACTGGCTAGAGATTGGAAAACAAATACTAACAAAAGCCCCAATAGCCAGATAACACAAAAATGGATAACACATAAGCCTAACTGTGCATAAAATAGAAAACCAAACAGGTAAGTGGCTGGTTAACTTATAGCCCAAAGTCAATAGTCAGAACAGAGCAAATGCAGGAAAAGATAAGGGCATGCCCAGGCCAGGCTCTGCGGGCCACGGAGGGCCACAGAGGGCCCGCCCTTGTCCCGGGCTTCTCCCGGCGCGCTCCCACGCAGCGGCACCTAGATAGTAATTTATAGGAGGAGCGTGAAAGGGGAGGAGCCTGCAGGGAGAGCGTCTCAGCTGATGGTAATGGAGAGGGGCAGGCGCTCCTGGGACTTGGAGTCCTGCGCCTACCCTCGCTCGCAGCCCTGCACCTACAGCCGCCCCAAGATAGAGTTTGGGCGTTCGGTGGGTTGACCCCCAGCAGCGTCACAAGAAACCCAGTCAATGGAATCCAAAAGCGAAGCGGGACCCGCGAAGCGGGTACCGCGAGTAGTGGCAGCGAAGGGAAGAGCAATCCGGAGTGAAGGTGCTCGCAGTCCCCAATCCTTGGCAGGTAGCAGAAGAACAAACGATCCCATCACTTATCCATAAGGTCTTCATTCATGTGTCCCTTCACTTGTCCATCGGGTCTTTTCTTCATGTGCCCCTTCACTCATCCATGGGCTCTTTCATTCATGTGCCCCTTCACTCATCCATGGGCTCTTTCATTCATGTGCCCCTTCACTTTTCTATAGGCTCTTTCATTCATTTGCCCCTTCACGTGCCCATACGCTCTTTCATTCATGTGCCTCCTCACTTGTCCATAGGGTCTTTTATTCATGTGCCCATTCACTCAGCCATGGGCTATTTCATTCATGTGCCCCTTCACTTGTCCATAGGCTCTTTCATTCATGTGCCTCTTCACTCATCCACACTCTTTAATTCATGTGCCTCTTCACTCATCCACACTCTTTCATTTATGTGCCTCTTCACTCATTCATAGGCTCTTTCATTCATGTGCCCCTTCACTTGCCCATAGGCTCTTTTATTCATGTGCCCCTTCACTCACCCATAGGCTCTTTCATTCATGTGCCCCATCACTTGTCCATAGGCTCTTTCATTCATGTGCCTCCTCACTCATCCATAGGCTCTTTCATTCATGTGCCTCCTCACTCATCCATAGGCTCTTTCATTCATGTGCCCCTTCACTTTTCTATAGGTGTTGGACAGGCCACGTGTAAGGCTTGCTCCCTCCCCGCACGACCAGGCCCGAGCCCCGCTCCTCAGGCGTTACACGCAACAACAACCCGTTTCCCGTCTCCTATAGGGCCCCTGCCCCTGAACATCTCCACATCGTGGGCCCGATTCCCTACCGGCCCTCTCGCCCGGCCTGGGCGCCATCTTGGACACGGCCCCACGAGGCCGCGTGGCCTCCGATCAACCCTAACCCTGGGCCTGGCCAGGCCCCGACATCCCGGCACCACCATCCACCCAGGAGGTGAGCGGACTACTTGGCAGGTCAATGGGAGAAAGAGGTGTCGATGGCTCTCCCCCCGCCAGGTGCCGATCGCCCCCAGCTCCCCCAGGCGCTGGCTCCACCCCCCTGCTGGGTGTCTGGACTCCCTCATCCCGGACCTCCCGACCTCCCAGTGCGAGGGTCCGGACATCAAAGGGCGCCAGACCTATAACTGGCGCAGCTCCAGAGCAGGAAGGCAGTTGTATCCTGGAGTCGAGAGACGCAGTGAAGAACTCATCCTTGACGGACTACTGGCGCTGCCGTAGCCCTGCCTTGCGAACTACCGACCTGCCTGCTGGCGCTGCCGCGGCTCTCTGCACCCATCTTCATCGGGACCTGCTGGCTCCGCCGCGGACCGTCACTACCTTCAACCATCCCGGGACCTGCTGGCTCCGCCGCGGCCCGATCATCTAGAACGCCGAGCTCGAGGATTGTGAGCTAATTCATCTACAACCACATCCCCCAGAGTGGTAACGAGACTGTCCCGCTACCCCCTTACCCAACCAAGAGACTAGAATAGAGGGGACCCCGGAGTCCAGACCTCCTTGTACCACCTCACCGTACTTAAAGAATTGCTTATAAAGTAACGTTGAACCTTATCCTTGTGTGGTGTACGTCAGTGGGGGGGAAGTTATTGGTCTGTACGATTGCTGGAGACGGATCTCCCCGGAGACCTCTCCCCTTATCCTCGGCCGACCCTCCCGGTCCGTCTAACATTGGTGGCCAGCGACGGGATCCGAATCAACGCGTAATCGTACAGAGAGTAGCTCACCCCACGACAAAACCACAATGTCAACCAAAGAAAGCGGATCCACCGAAAAATTCCAGATTGAGAAATTGGAAGAATACAGCCATCGTGAGTTGAAACAATTCTGCATTGAACTAGGTATCGCTACCACCGGTCTGAATACTAAAGACGATTTCAAGCACGCCATTGAGTCATGGGCAGAAACCGGGGCCGTCAGACCCCCGGACCAAAATCTCGCAACAGCAGAGAAAGACACCACGGCTCCCGAGGAGCGAAGAACGGGTCTCTCGCAAGATGAGATCCAAGAACGAGAAAGAAACCGACTACATGAGCTAGAGATGGCCCGGCTCAAAATGGATGGCGAACTCAAATTAGCCGAACAAAAACTAAATCTGGAACATCTGCGGCTCCGAGAAGAACGGGAAGAGAAACAGAGACAAAGAGAGCTTGAAGAGAAGAGACTGGCGTACGAACACGAACGCAAACTAGCTGAGATAGACTTACGCAAGCAGAACAAAGAATTAGGAGTGCCCGAGCAACCGCGGCCCCCGGGGGTGACAGAAAGGAAGGTACACATCCCCAAGGATGTCGTTCGAGAATATTTCCGAGAGGACGACATACAGCAATGGTTCAAGGCCTACGAGATCGCTATGACCTCCCACCGGATCGATCGAAGCGACTGGGGAGCCGGTCTATGGGGGAGGTTCGTCAATGAGGGCCGCGATGCCCTGCTACAGCTCCCAGACCATCTGATGACCTCCTATGACCACATGAAAGCTACCCTCCTCACCCGCTATGGGCTCACACCCGAAATGTACCGCCAGAGGTTCCGAAACTGCACTCGGATCCCGGGCACAACTTGGGTGGAATACGTGAACTATTTCAGCCGGGCCTTCGAGGGGTGGATCAAGGGAAGCAACGTAACGACTTACGAGCAACTCTTCAATCTCATGGTATGGGAGCATCTATCGAACAACTGCTTCGTCGAGCTCAGGCAGCACCTCCTCGACAGTAAATTAACTGATCCACGACAGCTTGCCGCCGAGGCTGACCGGTGGGAAATTACCCGAGTGGGCCGAACTGGGCCCCATGAACAGAACCGGAACAACCACGGTCAGCACCGTCCCCGAGGAGGAGGAGGGGGCCAGGGACGAGGGAGAGACAACGCCCCGGCCGCTCCCGCTACCAGCACCCCACCCCCGGCCAACCGGGGCAACACCCCGGCGCGGCCGGGATACAGAGCCAATGTCACGTGTCACCGATGCCAGCGAGTCGGCCACTACGCCAACGACCCGAATTGTCCACAGAGCCAGACTCCGAGACCCCGCCAGATGGCTGCCGCCGCCCTGGGGGAAGAACAAACCTACGAAGAACATGAGGAATGTGAGCAAGAACGCCAGGAATGGGAACCAGCCGCCATGGTTCTAGCGTGCCTAGGGGGAAGAGACATGGTCCCGCGGGTCCCCCTACCCGCCAACACCCGGAAGTACAGTCAATGGGTGAACATTAATGGACGCCGGGCCGAAGCCCTACGTGACACCGGGGCCAGTGTAACGGCCGTCCGATGTCACCTGGTGACCCCAGAACAGATTCTGCCGAACGTCCTCTGCCCGGTCCGTTCAGCCGACAATTCGGAGAGTCTATGTCGGATGGCTTGCGTCCCCTTCGAGTGGGGAGGAGTCTCCGGCATGTTGGAAGTGACGGTCCGAGATGATGCCCCCATAGACTGTCTCCTGGGAAATGATCTTGAGAGTTCCCCGTGGGCCGCCGTAGAGAGGAGAGAGCACCTAGGGATGTTGGGCATCCCGGATTGGGCGTGCGTAACCACCCGGTCCATGGCTGCCCGTGCCATCCCCCGACCCGAAGAACCTGAATGGCCGGCACCTCCTCCCCCGGTCGCTCCAGACACCGACCGTGCCGTCACCCCAGAACCAACTCCCGAGGGGCTCGTTCAGCCTCAGGACCTTCCCGGCCTGGATCAGTGGCGTCAGGAGGGGGGGCCCACCCAAGAACAGTTTCGCCACGAGCAGAAGACCTGTCCCTCCCTCGAGGGACTCCGCCAACAAGCCCTCGCCCAGAGTGCAGGGGATACCTCCGGAACCCATTGGGTCTATTGGGACAATGACCTGTTGTACAGCGAACAGAGAATCGCAGAGTTAGGGGCCAGTCGAGTACTAGTGGTGCCCCTCCGCTTTAGAGACTTCTTGCTAAACCTGGCCCACGATGTCCCCCTGGCTGGCCACCTGGGTCAGGATAAAACCTACAGTCGCCTGGTGACCCACTTTTTCTGGCCCAAGATGAGGAACGACGTACTCCAACACTGCCGATCTTGCCCCACGTGCCAGGCCAGCGGGAAGAGCGGCCGCAAGCTTAAAGCACCTCTGCAACCTTTTCCAGTGGTCACCACCCCGTTCGAGAGGGTGGGGATAGACATTGTGGGACCCCTGGACCCCCGTACAGCACAAGGA
Source organism: Lissotriton helveticus (assembly GCF_964261635.1). Lineage (NCBI taxonomy): Eukaryota > Metazoa > Chordata > Amphibia > Caudata > Salamandridae > Lissotriton > Lissotriton helveticus. The sequence continues at coordinate 1,188,708,252 of NC_136072.1, read as the reverse complement.
CATCGGTTCATCCTAGTACTGGTGGGCCACGCCACCCGCTACCCCGAGGCTGTTCCCCTGCGAACGGTGACAGCCCCGGTAGTCGGCCGGGCCTTGATGGGGATCTTCTCCCGGGTGGGCTTCCCCCGAGAAGTCGTCAGCGACCGGGGCACAAACTTTATTTCAAAATACATGAAGTCCCTCTGGCAACAGTGTGGGGTCACCTACCGATTCACGACCCCCTATCACCCTCAAGGAAACGGACTGGTTGAGCGGTTCAACCGCACGCTCAAAGGGATGATTGGGGGGTTGGAAGAGCCCCTCCGTCGCCAGTGGGATGTGCTACTACCGTGCCTTCTATTTGCCTACCGAGAAGTCCCCCAGAAGTCCCTCGGCTTCAGCCCGTTCGAACTCTTGTATGGGCACCCGGTGCGGGGGCCGCTCAGCCTAGTCAAAGAGGGCTGGGAAATGCCCCCTCTAAAGAACCCTCCAGATGTTTTCAAGTACCTCCTAACCCTCCGCAACCAGACCAGACGGTTCAGAGAGATGGCAAAAGCAAACCTGGAGGCCAGTCAGGAGGACATGAAAAGGTGGTACGATCAGAATGCATCCTCCATCGAATTTGAACCCGGCCAACAAGTGTGGGTAATGTCTCCCACCGAACCATGCGCCCTGCAAGACAAATGGACGGGGCCCTTCAAAGTAATCGAGCGCAAGAGCCCTGTCACCTATCTCATCGATATGGAATCTTCACGAAACCCTCTCCGGGTCCTCCACGCTAATAGACTTAAACCCCACTTTGTACGCTCAGAGCTCAGCCTCTTGATGGCAACCGACAATGGAACCGAGGAGGACTCCGAACCCCTCCCTGACCTCCTACGGTCTCGGGAGAAGGACGGCTCCGTGGACGGGGTCCGACTCTCGGAGGCCCTCACCCTGGAACAGCGCCAAGGCTGCCGAGACCTCCTGCTGCAGTTCGCCACCCTGTTCTCCCTCACCCCAGGGGTCACCCCCTGGTGCTTACACGACGTGGACACTGGAGACAGTCCCCCTGTCCGCCATCGGGCCTACCGCGTACCAGATCGGGTACGGGCCTGCATCCAAGAGGAGGTGGCCAAGATGCTCACGCTCGGGGTCATCGAGCCCTCAGACAGCCCCTGGGCCAGCCCAGTGGTACTGGTCCCCAAAGCGGCCGCCCCCGGCGCCACGCCGGAGCTTCGGTTCTGCGTCGACTACCGGGGCTTGAATGCGGTCACCAGAACAGACGCACACCCCATCCCCCGAGCAGATGAACTAATCGACCGCATGGGAGCTGCCCGCTACCTCAGCATCTTCGACCTGACAGCGGGCTACTGGCAGATCGGTCTCACACCCCGGGCCCAAGAACGATCTGCATTCTCCACTCCTGATGGCCACTATCACTTCAAGGTCATGCCATTCGGCATGAAGAATGCCCCAGCAACATTTCAGCGGCTAGTGAACCAGGTCCTGGCAGGACTCGAAGAATTCAGCGCCGCCTACCTGGACGATATCGCTGTGTACAGCCGCCACTGGTCCGACCACCTCCACCACCTCCGAGAGGTGCTACAGGCCCTCCAACGAGCTGGCCTCACGATCAAGGCCAGCAAATGCCAAATTGGCCAGGGGTCCGTGACCTATCTCGGGCACCAGGTGGGAAGCGGTCTGGTGGCCCCTTTGCAACTCAAGATCGCTGCCATCCAGTCGTGGCAGCCCCCCATCACCCAGACCGAGGTCCGCGCCTTCTTGGGACTCACAGGCTACTACCGGCGGTTCGTGAGGGACTATGGCAGCATTGTAGGGCCCCTCACGGAACTCACATCCAAAAACCAACCCAAGAAGGTCAACTGGACCCCAGACTGTCAAGCGGCCTTCGAGAAGCTGAAGGCCGCCATGTGCTCCGCCCCGGTGCTCCAGGCCCCCGACTACAGTCGGGAATTTATCGTCCAAACAGATGCCTCCGACCATGGCGTTGGGGCAGTCCTTTCCCAGCTGAACCCCGAAGGACTTGACCAGCCAGTGGCTTTCATCAGCAGACGGCTCCTGGCCCGAGAACAACGCTGGAGCACCATCGAGAGGGAGGCCTTCGCCGTGGTGTGGGCCCTCAAAAAGCTCCGGCCTTATCTCTTCGGCACCCACTTCAGGGTCCAGACCGATCATCGACCCCTGCAATGGCTAATGCAGATGCGGGGGGAAAACCCGAAACTACTACGTTGGTCCATCTCCCTGCAGGGGATGGACTTCACTGTGGAACATCGACCCGGGCAAGACCACGCCAACGCAGATGGCCTGTCACGCTTTTTCCGCCTCGACGAGGAGAGTCCCCAAGAGGATGGGTGACTCTCCCCGCCTTCAGCTGGGGGGGACGCATGTTGGACAGGCCACGTGTAAGGCTTGCTCCCTCCCCGCACGACCAGGCCCGAGCCCCGCTCCTCAGGCGTTACACGCAACAACAACCCGTTTCCCGTCTCCTATAGGGCCCCTGCCCCTGAACATCTCCACATCGTGGGCCCGATTCCCTACCGGCCCTCTCGCCCGGCCTGGGCGCCATCTTGGACACGGCCCCATGAGGCCGCGTGGCCTCCGATCAACCCTAACCCTGGGCCTGGCCAGGCCCCGACATCCCGGCACCACCATCCACCCAGGAGGTGAGCGGACTACTTGGCAGGTCAATGGGAGAAAGAGGTGTCGATGGCTCTCCCCCCGCCAGGTGCCGATCGCCCCCAGCTCCCCCAGGCGCTGGCTCCACCCCCCTGCTGGGTGTCTGGACTCCCTCATCCCGGACCTCCCGACCTCCCAGTGCGAGGGTCCGGACATCAAAGGGCGCCAGACCTATAACTGGCGCAGCTCCAGAGCAGGAAGGCAGTTGTATCCTGGAGTCGAGAGACGCAGTGAAGAACTCATCCTTGACGGACTACTGGCGCTGCCGTAGCCCTGCCTTGCGAACTACCGACCTGCCTGCTGGCGCTGCCGCGGCTCTCTGCACCCATCTTCATCGGGACCTGCTGGCTCCGCCGCGGACCGTCACTACCTTCAACCATCCCGGGACCTGCTGGCTCCGCCGCGGCCCGATCATCTAGAACGCCGAGCTCGAGGATTGTGAGCTAATTCATCTACAACCACATCCCCCAGAGTGGTAACGAGACTGTCCCGCTACCCCCTTACCCAACCAAGAGACTAGAATAGAGGGGACCCCGGAGTCCAGACCTCCTTGTACCACCTCACCGTACTTAAAGAATTGCTTATAAAGTAACGTTGAACCTTATCCTTGTGTGGTGTACGTCAGTGGGGGGGAAGTTATTGGTCTGTACGATTGCTGGAGACGGATCTCCCCGGAGACCTCTCCCCTTATCCTCGGCCGACCCTCCCGGTCCGTCTAACAATAGGCTCTTTCATTCATGTTCCCCTTCACTTGTCCATAGGCTCTTTCATTCATGTGCCTCTTCACTTATCCATGAGGTCTTTTATTCATGTGGCCATTCACTCATCCATGGGCTATTTCATTCATGTGCCCCTTCACTCATCCATAGGCTCTTTCATTCATGTGCCTCTTCATTCATCCATAGGCTCTTTCATTCATGTACCCCTTCACTCATCCATAGGCTCTTTCATTCATGTGCCTCTTCACTCATCCATAGCCTCTTTCATTCATGTGCCCCTTCACTCATCCTTAGGCTCTTTCATTCATGTGCTATTTCACTCATCCATAGGCTCTTTCATTCATGTGCGCCATCACTAGTCCATAGGTTCTTTCATTCATGTGCCCCTTCACTTGCCCATAGGCTCTTTTATTCACTTGTCCCTTCACTCTCCCACAGGTTCTTTCGTTTCGTATGTGTCCCTTCACTTGTCCATAGGCTCTTTCATTCATATGCCCCATCACTTGCCCATAGGCTCTTTCATTCATGTGTCCCTTCACTCTCCCACAGGTTCTTTCGTTCATGTGCCCTTTCACTTGTCCATAGGTTCTTTCATTCTTGTGCCCCCTTCGCTCATCCACATGCTCTTTTATTCATGTGCCCTTCACTCTCCCACAGGTTCTTTCGTTCAAGTGCCCCTTCACTTGTCCATAGGCTCTTTTATTCAAGTGCCCCTTCACGTGCCCATAGGTTCTTTCATTCATGTGCCCCTTCACTTGTCCATAGGCTCTTTTATTCATGTGCCCCTTCACTTGTCCATAGACTCTTTCATTCATGTGCCCCTTCACTTGTCCATAGGCTCTTTTATTCATGTGCCCCTTCACTTGTCCATAGGCTCTTTTATTCATGTGCCCCTTCACGTGCCCATAGGTTCTTTCATTCATGTGCCCCTTCACTTGTCCATAGGCTCTTTTATTCATGTGCCCCTTCACTTGTCCATAGGCTCTTTTATTCATGTGCCCCTTCACTCTCCCATAGTCTCTTTCATTCATGTATTCATCCTGTATTCCACCCAGTCACTCATTTATTAACCTCATCTTGTGGAGTTCTCATCATAAACTCAACTGTAGCCTGTCCCTGACCCAGTAGGGAAGCTCAGGGGTCCATCCTACCAAGAACATTATTGTGGACCCCTCCCCTCGCCCGTTTAGACTTATAAAGTTTGCAGCATGTCATGAGACTAACCTCTACAGTCAATTACAACAAATATAATATGGGTGCCTAAAGAGGCAGACATAGGAACTCTGGGGCTTATTTATGGGAGGATTGCACCCCCCGGAGCCTCACTTTTTTACACTACGGCAGTGCAAGCCTCTCAATCATATCTTCAAGGCCACGCCAAGCCACTTTGCGTAGCTTCGCACAGCCTCATAGATATGGAGTAAGGCGAGGCAGCGCAAGTCACTGCGTTGCCTTGCTCTGCACCATGGAGGCGTTCCACGGACGTTGCAGGGGGTGTTCCGACGCAACACCCATGGATTTTGATGCTCCCCAGACTTACTTAATCACATAAACTGGGGCAGCGCCGAAACCTTACGCCTCCCCAGAGCAGGCGTAACGAGGAGAAATATTTTTATTACTCCTCGTTTTTTCCTCTTTGTATGTATGCTGCACTCCGCAGCACACATAGAAAGAGGAAAACGCCTCTCAGGACTGTTTTCGTGCAGTAAGGTGCACCTTCCTGCACAAAAACAATCATGCATGCAACGCAGACACACTTGAACAATGGGCAAGGGTGCCAGCGTTGGCGCTAGGCAACAAATTGTGCGCCAGCCCAGCGGGAAAGGACAGGAATGCCCCGTATTTCACACATACAATGCATTCCTGCCCCTGCACATTGGTGTCGAGCAGCACAGGGAAAAGGCTTTTGGCGCTGCCCTGCGCTGATTCCCCATAAATAAGGCCCCTCTTTGAACATGGCTTCGGTTATGTTGTAAATTCCCAGACTGAATTAAAAAATCAAGTTGCACCCACAGTTTGGAAATTGATGTCCAAAGAACTCCACATGTCAAATGTACATGTCAATTTCATACAGGTTTACACAGATGTAGTTTGGTGAACAATTGTCAAGAATTTCAAGGGTTAAGATGTGACTCAGGTGCTCTTAGAAGCACCTGGTGTCCAGTCTAGTGCCAAAACTTCACACTATACAGAGTGGGCGCTGGCTCCAGCCAGAGGGGTGCTATGCTTCGCCTTATGCCACTGGCAGGTGCACAGCAAGGCATGGGGGGCTATTTTCAGGTGTAAAGTGCTCGGAATCCTCACATCTTAAACAATTTATCTCAAAAGGATGGGCTCTTTACCACAACAAAGCATTTTTTTTGTTATTGTTTTCATTTCAGAGGGTTTTTAAAAATGTTTTTCCAGGGCTCAAAATGGGGCTCGTGTGGTGCGAGGCCTGTCTTCAGCCGGGAGGGACAAGGTTTGTTCTCTCTCTCCACCGCCTCTCCATCCCTCCAAATATAAAAATCAACTGTTCTTGCCTGACCAAATACATTATTACATAAAACATGGGGGTAAGTTTTAGCGCCCTGTTTGAGCCACAAAAATAACGCAAATCGACATGATTTTTTTTTTACTAATTTACTTTCCAGCGCTAAACTTGTTTAGTGCTGGTTGATCACTCAAAAGTAGCACATAGAAGCGCATAGCGCTGCTTTGCATTACTTAGCGCCAAGGGGGCATACCATCATTCTCACATGAGCGTTCCCGAGCAACCACCCAAAATTTCTGATGCTAAACCCTATTTACCTAAAAAAGTAGACAGGGTTTAGCGTGAGAAAATAGTGCCAATTTCAAATAGGTGCTATGAAGGAGAAACGCTCTCATTTCTCCTTCCTTTTCCGACTTTACGTGTGCGCAGCACTGTCCAGCACATATACAAAGTGGGAAAAAATTTAAAGTTAGTCTAAGCATAATATATTGCTAGCCTCACAGAGACATCCTTGCACCATGGTGTAAACGTGTGTCCGTGGTGCACGGCATCATATTTCTGAAGCAGCGCTATTGAGAGGCCAGGAGAGTGTCATATTTCTGTAAATATGGCGCGCTCCTGCGCACTCCTTCTTGTGCAGTGAGGCATTTGTGGCTGCTGCACTGCGCTCCATGAGAATCTAGTAAATCTGCCCCTAAGTATAGTAATAAGTCCAACGCCCACCCACACCCCACACACCACCTTATAACATCCGAATGTGGGGGCATATTACCAAGCAATAGCGATAATTATCGCTATTGCTTGGTTCAAGACAAAGTTTTACCGCTGAGCTGCGGCGATTTTTATCGCAGATAAACCTTGGTATTACCAAGGTTTATCGCAAATGCGATAAAAAACGTCCGCAATGCATGAATATCGCTGAAAAGTCAGCGATATTCATGCATTACCGAGCTAATGCTCTTAGCCATGTTATCCACCTCCCATTGGATAACATGGCTAAGAACTGCTCAAGGCAGGTGTTAGCTTTTGGAGATATTCACGCTTAGCGCGAATATCTCCAAAAGTTGGTAATAGGAGGTAGCGATGTTAGCGACTGTTTCCAGTCGCTAACATCTTGGCACGCCCACTTTGCATGTCATTAGTGATAAATATCTCTGGCATGCAAAGCGGGCCCAAGATGGTCGCTATCTCCTACTAGCTGTCGCTAACTGGTGTTAGCGACAGCTAGGTAATAGGGAGATCATTTTATCTCCGCTTTCTTGGCTTTTAAAGCCAAAAAAGCGGAGATAAACCCCCTTGATAATATGCCCCGTGATTCCTCAAACTGACTGAATGTTAGTGGGATATGAAGAAACATGTGCCTGTTCTGCCTCTATCAAATTCAACAAAAGCACTATAGGAATTTAAACTTTAGGGCTGTGCAAAGTTTTTCTTCCCCAAGTGAAGTCTTATGTAGATCTCGTTAGACCGTCCTTTTGTACAGAGATTTCTTGCTTTTCCGTGTGTCCCGGAAATGTTTTTCTGCAGAAAATGCAACACTTCTCGCAAACATTGGTTGACGCTGAAAACAACTGCGCGGTGTTCGCACAAGATAACTTGAACTCCATTTTGTTTGAAACTTTGAACCTGGGTGGATGTTGGCGCTCTTTTTGTAACAATATTAAATTATATAAATTTGTATTTAAAAACGCACAGGAACAAAGGGGTTTGCGAGCTACCGGCAGTAACCCTAGTATTTGCCCGACAGTAAGATGACGAGAGGAAAGCTTTGCAGCTTCGCACGTCCCGTCCAACACTCTGGCCTGCTTACAAGTTGGGCAGTTCATTCTGTCCCGTTCATAAACGGTTGTTCATGAACGAGACGGAATTACGAGTTTGGTTTTATTTAGCACATCCAATAATTATTGGATACGTTAAATAACCCAATATTATCTAAACTCCGGCAGGTCAAACCTGCCAACATCTAACAGAAGAAAACATACAGTATTTACAGTATTTTTATTTATTTTATTTTCAGATTTTCATAAAGCATGAAAATGACCTGTCAGGCAGCCGCGGCCAGTAGTGGGAGTACTGGCTGGGCGGTGACGTGGGAATGGTGAGGGACAAGGTGGGGGGTAGAAATGTATGGATTATGGAGCTTTACAGGTAAGTAAACATATAAATAAATAAAACGAATTTCGTTGCACGCACTGCATCAACAAATGCGGCTGCTGTCAGGGTATCAGAGACCTGTACATAGTACAGTCAGGTGAATCGTACAAGGTAGAAAAATGCATGAAACGATGTGAGGGGTCACTGCAAACACAGCAAACAAATACAGAAAAAAACACAGTGTCTTGAAAGATCCATGATCCAGAGAAGTCCACATGCAAATGATCAAGTGCATTGATAAAGAATCACTAGTAATTAAGTATTCCAAGTGGAGGAGACCATTAGGCAGGAGCTTTTTTGCTTTTTTTTTTGAAGAATGAAGAGGAGGGTTTTTTGTCCTGGTTTCGGGTGGATGTGTGCTCCATATTCTTGGGTCAAGAGCTGAGGAGCGTTCGTAAGTCTTCTTTTTTTTGAACTTCTGTGGTTTCAGCAGTAGGGAGTTAGTATCATGTGGATTTTTGAGCTTTAAACACCAAAATCTGCCTGTTATTCCCCATAAACTTATACTAGGTGTTATTATGGCACCCGATAGATAATGTCCCCTGTGATATTGTGAGTTATCATGGGCGATAAATAACGCTTCAACTTGTAATCAGGCCCTCGGTCGTGCTCAGTGCGCACGCACAGCTCCACATACGAGCCACTTCTTCACTCGGTCTCATTGTAAACATCTATGCTTTAGTCTGTAGCGTGCACACTTGCAGTCCTACGTCCTTCACGCACACACTGCATGCACATCCATGCAACGGGTGTCAGCTTCTGAATGAGTGCCCTCAATGAGTCCAGCACACACCAAACGAATGACCACCCACCTGCACGTCATTATGGCTGATGTAAGCAGCAAGTCCAGTTTCCATTATAAGTTTCACCAGTACACACACTGAGTACACATCCGTAGAACATGCGAGACCTTGTGTATGTGCACCACACGTATGAAAAACACACGCACCAGACTTCCACAGTGATGGAGTATACATTCTTGCACACGCACCAGCCTCCAAGGGGTGGAGTATACATTCTTAAACTTAAGAACTTGCACATGCGCACTTGTGAAATCAAACTCCACTTCCTTATACTCACTTGTAAGACTCTTAACAGTTGTGTATGTGCAACACATATTTACAAGCACCTCAGGACCACCTCATCGCTCCAGCAATTCAGGAAAGGACGCATGACATGGTTGCTCGAATGAACAGATCATCACGCAGCAGCTAGCAAGTCCAGCACCTTGAGACCCTCACAGGTGATTTGCAGCGCTTTATAAATGATTGACGGATTGATGGAAAAACACACTCCATTCTTTCACATGGCCAAAACTTGCACGTGTGCATGCCTCGTTGTATATACGATGCCTGATCAAAGAATCCAGTGCTACATCCAGTCCGGTGGGCATGCAGCCAATGTAGAAAGCTCACACAATATAACATCGGCACCACTGTCCAATCACAAGCAGGCCCACTGATGTACATGTTGCGAATACACAGGAAGCTGGAGTGCACACGAGGTCTTATGTCCCCCCTGAGGGTTGACAGCGAGGGACGGAGGCCGGACCCTTGGACCTTGAACCAAGGTCCATCGACTTTGGTTCAAGGTCCAAGGACCTTTGACCTGGGCACCCTAGTGCCCAGGTCAAAGGTGAACATTATTAAACTATCTAATTCCAATTTCTACCCAAAGCTGACACTTTCCTTTTATTGAAGGATGTCCTTTCTCCCTGAGAAGGGATGTTCCCACCACTGGTAAGTTTGGAATGATTCCTGCATGCTTTGCTGTCCATTTACATATACCCATGTTCTTTAGCTCCCTCACTTGCCCCTCCTGATTTCCTCACTGGTGTCAGCAGAAAGCCTTCACACTGGATCCAACAGGAGTGATGCACTCTTCCACCCCTCACTGCACCCCCATCAACCCCACACAGGAAAACATAGTGAGAGTGGGGTGCGGGACTGCCATACGAGAGTGAACAGAAACACTGGGGACCTCATTTATGAAAAGTGACGCATCACTGCGTGAAAACAGCGATGCGTCACTTTTCACTGCGCCCTCCTTGCAACACCAATGATGCGTCATATTTAATGTATGACGCATCATTGTGCAAGGAGTTACAGATACGCCAGTATTTCTGATGTATCTGTAGGCGCAAAATGACGCATTGCTGGAGTGTGTCACAAAAGTGACGCAACTCCAGCAATGTGTCCTTTCACATGGGGCAGGCCCCATGTGAAAGGGCCTGCGTCAGTCTTATGCCTGCTGTGAGGCAGGCGCAATATATTGACGCATTTGTGTCCTAGAAGTGGCGCAGTGAAATCACATAGATTTCACTGCGTTACTTCTACAACCCTTTCTTGCGTCAATACGCCCTCCTTGCATACTTTATGCCTGGCGCAGGTATAATGTGGTGCAGAGGTTTACAAAGTGACGCATCTACCTAGATAAATATGGTGCAACAAGGTCCATTTTTTACGCCACTTGTGCGTCACAAAAAGTGACGCACCGGCGGCGTAAAAGTGACGCACGGCCTCATAAATGAGGCCCTGGATGTCTCCACTCTGACTCGTCACTCCACTGGCACTGACGTGCAGGTCCGTAGACCTTCGGCTGGAGACCCCCTTCAGGAACCAGCGATACCTGTCCAACCATGAGAGGAGGAAGCTACCACGACAGGTGAGTGTGTTCACATTTGGAGCCGAGGCTGTATCTGCGGACTGGGGTGGACAGCCCACAATGCACGGTGCAGCCATACTCCTCACTCGTTTATATGATCTCTCAATAGGCATCAGAAAAACCCCGCAAGGACTCCCCACATGTCCCCACGTCACCTGCGGCCAGCATCCCACCACGCTTTGAAGCAGCCGCTCCGTATTTCACATGAATGCGCTTCCCTCAGGGTAGCACAAGTTAGCGGCTGCCCCCAAGTCGGTGCATTCTGTGTAATGGGGTGCACTGTCCCTGTTTGCGCCTGGTGCACCTTTTAACCCCTCCCATGCTCATGACGAGCTCAGCTCATCATGAGCCACAGTGGCCGTGTGCTCATGACGAGCTCCGCTCGTCATGACCGTTGCGACACGCCCACGCGGGGATAATTCTCCCGCTGTGCTGGGCGTTCCATTGGAACGGGCGTGGTTGTGACGAGCTCAGCTCATCATGAGCACACGGCCACCGTAGCTCATGACGAGCTGAGCTCGTCATGAGCACCAGGGTGCTGCTCGCGCCCGCCCTCCCCCCAGCACAGCGGGGAAATTAGCCCCACAGGCAAGGGGTTAAAAGGTGTGCCATGGTGCAAACCGGGAAAGTGTACCATATAAATACGGCCCCTGGAAACATTAAGTAAAACATGTCTATTTACAAAAACAGACCCTGATAGATGTCTATTTTTCCTTCTTAGACCAGTGCCAAATGTCTCCGGTGTGAATATTTCCTGAATTTAGCATTTTTCAGAAATGAGGAATAACAATCTCAGTATTTGCACGTGTTTCGTGTTTTTTTGCTGTCCACTCCCAATTGGCACTTGCACTAATTCTGCTTCCAGGATAACTACACCATCCTGTAACCCCGAGATAGAACAAATTTCACTCCTTCAGGTACAATTTACAATCCACAAATGTGCAACAGTCCAACCAGCATACTCTCCTCATGTTCGCAAACACTCTGACAACTCTATACGGGTGTTTACGCAGAATATCGTAATCACAAATATCGTGGGATAAAATATCATGGCAAGATCCAGAAGGTACGTTTCTATAGGTAAGTAAAGCAGTTTTACTACATATAACTCCACATCTATGTACCACATCTTTTACCTATTTACCTTCTCGATATTTGGGCCTCAGTTTTTTGACACAATATTTTGTTCACACAATATTTTTTGTTCCTCTATTCTGTCACTGATCCCTACTTCTCATCCCGCTCGCCTCCACTACGGGCAGCCTTTGAGGCTGTACGTGATCCAAGTGGCTCATCACTGTCCACTTTGGTAGGATAGAAGGCCAGGCTCGGAGGCCGCCATTTTGTTACAAAAGATAAATTCATAGAAGACTATCTCTTTACTATATAAGAAGCTTATAAACAATATGGAAGACCCGTTAGAACTTCTTAGACGGCAATGGCAGGAGGATGGGTTGGAGCTGGATGACGAGTACTGTCAGGAAGCGGTGTCATCCCCGCGGGTTGTGGCAATTCCAATGAGGCTCAGATTGGTGCAGCTAAAGATCTTGCATAGGTCGTATGTCACGGGACCCCGATTGGTCCGTATGGGCCGCTCGAAGAGCGGGGAATGCAGGAGGGGGTGTGGGGAACTGGGGACATTCACACGTATTTTGTGGCATTGCACGAGACTGCAGGGGTTTTGGGGGAGTGTCCACAGCACGTTGCGAGCAGTCCTGGGCACAGAAATGCGGCTGGAAGCCCGCAGGTGTATTCTGAATATCTGGGAGCCCACCCACCTTAACGCATACAAAAAGCAATGGGCAACATTGGCATTCATGATAGCAAAGCGCAATGTTGCCCAATTGTGGAGAGCCAGTCAGTCGCCCCGTGTGGAGAAATGGAGGGAGGATTTAGAGTGGTGTATGTTTAGGGAAAGATCAGTTTATTTCGCCTGGGGCGGCCCTGGGAAGTGGGGTAAGATCTGGGAGGCCTGGAATCATTATAGGGGGGATATCCGTACCCCCGACAGGTCCCGAAGAGGCTGATGAGCACACGTCCCCCTGATCCACCAACTGTGATAACTGCACAATATTTTGAAGGTGAGGAATGTCATCAACTGAACTGTATTATTTTGTAATGTGTCACCGGATGTTTCCTTTGTTGATTTTTGTTTCAATAAAAAGAAATTTAAAAAAAGATAAATTCCCAAGATAATCCCCTTGTGCCTATTGAAACAGCAGAAAGACCATGCTTATGCCAATGGATAAACGACTGAACAAAAAGAACAAAATGTCTCATTAGATTGGGAATTTATTAAATCCCCTCCAGCTCAACAGACCATTTTTTATTTATTTATTTTTGGATTTATAGAGCGCGTAGCTGCAACAGCGACGAGGCGTCCCAGCGCTATCAGAAACCCCAAGGACCAGAGTCAGTTAGTGAATAACGACAGATATGCTACTTACAGGGAAAAAGCCAGGTTTTTAAGGTCTTACGAAATGCCAAATGATTCGATATTACTCTCATGGAGAAAGGGAGTGAGTTCCAGAGTTTTGCGGCCAGGTAACCAAAGGAACGACCACCGGCCCTCGCTCTCCGGATGCGTGGAACACGGACCAAAGCAAGATCAGCAGAACGCAGCAGACGGCCCGGCTTATAGTACTCCAGCAGATGGAATAGCCCCGGCGGGGCCTGTCGTGCCAGAATCTTATGAGAGTAACACAGTGCCTTGAACTCAATACGGCGATCGACTGGCAGCCAATGAAGTCTCGGAAGCACGTGGGCAACTGAGTGCGATCTAGGCAGAGCAATTAAGAGCCGAGCCGCCGCGTTCTGGGCCCTCTGTAGGCGTTTCATGCTGGCTTTGTTGGCTCCCAGGTAGAGAGAGTTAGCATAGTCCAATCTGGACACAATGGATGCCTGGATGATAGTCTGTCGCACCTTGGGGGGAAAGAACCAGAGTAGTGGTCTGAGGCCACATAACAATCCAAAGCAGGTCCCTGCGACAGCCTTTGACTGTTTTTCAAAGGGCATGTTACTGTTGAACCATACGCCCAGATTCTTCACTGCCTCTTTGGGGCAAGGGGCGGGCTTGAGGTGATCCTGCCAACACTGGTCGGACCACAGCTCGCGATCCCTGCCAAGGAGAGAATCTCAGACTTGCTGGCGTTCAACTGTAAACAGTTAGCCACCATCCAGTCCGAGATTGCCAAGAGATCATCCTTAAACTTGACCAAGTTGTTATCGCACTTCTTCGAGAAAGCAAACACCAGTTGGGTATCGTCGGCGTAGGACAACAGGGACAGACCCCTGCTCTTGGCCACCTCTGCCAGGGGTCTGACGTACAAATTGAACAGCAAGGGACTCAGAATGGAGCCCTGCGGTACTCCCCGATGTAAAGCAGCCTCCCGAGAGTGATATGGAGGAACTAGGACCTGAAAGGACATGTCCTCAAGAAAAGACCGAAACCAGGTCAGTGTCAGGTCTCTCAATCCCACTTCCTCAAGACGATTCAAAAGGATCTCATGGGAGACCATATCAAAGGCGGCACTGAGGTCCAAAAGGACCAGTGCCGCAGAGTCCCCAGTGTCCAGACTCCCTCGAATGCTCTCTGATATGGTAAGTAGAGCAGACTCAGTGCTGTGCCGTGGCCGAAAGCCATGCTGAGTTGTATCGAGAATGGCGTTCTGCTCAAGGAATACGGCCAGGATAGAGTTCACATGGGATTCCAAAAACTTGGCCAAAAATGGGAGCTGGGAAATTGGTTGATAATTCCCAGGGTCACTCAGGTCCAAAGAAGGCTTTTTTAGTAGCGGGACCACTTTAGCATGCTTCCATGCCCGGGGGACAGAAGCTGAGCTCAAGGATAGATTGACCAGCTCAAGACATACTGGGGAGATAGAGGAGTATAGTTGACGAAGAAGGGCAGGTGGAAGAGGATCTGCCGGGGAGCCAGATCTAATTTTAAAGCTCAAGGTCTCGTATCCTGGCAGGGCCAAAGGAGGAAATGAGGACAAACTGATTGCCCCTGGGTTGCCAGGAGCGCCTGACAGCCCAACTTCGGGAGGGAAAGACATCGTCGGTAGCCCCCTGTAGATCAGCTCCACTTTGTACAGAAAGTACTGGGCGAGCTCATACGGAAAAACCAAGTATTGCATCAAGATACAGAGCATCCTCAATTCCCGTTGGTTCTTAGTGGAGAGAAAGAATATAATCTGTCTTTACAATTCCTCCTGAGGGTCTTAGCCACGTTAAGTAAACTCACAGGTAAGGCAGAACATTCAATCTCCTCTTTTATCAACAATCCAGCGTACACGTCCTACAGGATCCAATTAGCTTCACCACTCTTCCTTCTCTCAACAATCTGGTTGACCGCAGTACGTTATGTTATTCTATGTTGATTTGTAAAGCACGGCTAATCACCCGCGAGGGTATCTAGGCACTGCACAGCTATTTAACAACTTATCTCACAATTAATATGCTCACAACCAGTTTGTCGTGCTCTAATGACATCTCCAGGTCAGGCCACAACTCATTGAAGCTCTCACACTCCACAAATCACTCTAAATATGGCACCAAAAATATAAACCCAAAGTTATTAGGGAATTAATTCCCTGAGGAGCTGTTCTCGGTCCAATATCACTGTGATAGAAAGACTGCCTCACAGCAGACTTTCTCTCCAGCCACCCTCCAAAACATCTTTCAAGTCACGAGATATCACAGGTGAAAGAAACATTTCACATTGTATCAAAATATCCATGAAACCATTTCCTTTGATCCAGGGGAAGGCTTATATCTCTTAGGTTATTCATGGAAGGATGATGAACGAAGCACTGGATGACACCCTTGCACAATGTGACTTTAGGTTTCACCTCTTCTTATGCAAAGTCCCGCTCTGACTACGGCATTTACTTCTCTCTGACTCAAACCATCACTCCTCTCCTCAATCACTCCCCTGCCCTTCCCCATCGGCTTCTCGTGCCACGGAGCAGTGCTCCGCTGCCTCCACCTATCCCCAGGGACAGTGAACCCCTCGTACCTCCCCCTTATTGTACCTGTTCCTAGTACCCTGTGAGAAGTTGGCCTGATATATAATGTTCACTATTCTAGTGAGCACTTTGTATCAGTCCAAACAACCCTTATTGATGATTGGTTGTAAGTCAACCTTATAGACCAGCTATCCTAGTAGCATGGATACGAGCAGTCTAAGGCTAATACTCTAGAGGGCGTGTTAAGCCAGCTGTTTTACCATCACATTACCCCTTGAACACCAAGTGAAAGGACACCACACAAGTTGTTATGAAAATAAACAGATATGTATTTATAACAAGACTACCCTGAACTCTTTATGAGTCAGGGAGCTAAGCACACAACAAAACTCTTAAGAAAATACTTTAAGTCGCACAATTTACACAAATGCCCGAGGGGCACGAAAAACCATATATTACAAAAGTGGAATGCGAATTACTAGCAGGTAAGTAACTATTCTCATAGACTTTAGAAACGCTAGGCCTACAATACTAAACCCTTAGATTAGTAGCAGGAGGCCTGTGGACGTCGTGTGCAGAGTGGGAACTCTCACGCGTAAGGCGGGAAAAAAGTCTATGGAGGCTAGCAAAGACAAAGTTACTGTTCTCGGGCGAACCCGACTAGGTGGGTCGAAAACAAGAGTGGATCCGAACACTTAAAGTGTTGGACTATGCTGAAGCACCGGAGTACTTGGTTTACCTAGCCCAGGGGCTGCGGCTGCATAGGGTTCAAGTTGTGTCGGAAACCCTCGTTGAAGAACCAGGAGCCTGAAGAAAGAAGTTGCTGGCAGGCGGCCAGTGAAGAAGTTCGTGGTGATCCAAGCCTGGATCAGGGAAGAAGAAGACCTGAAAGCAGAGGGGACCAAGTTCTGAATCACTAGCCAGTGATTTAGGTGGGCACCAGGGTGGCACCGGACGAAGTCACCTCGACCAGGTGAGTGGGCGCTGCTGGGCTCTGCAGTCTCTCGTACCAGGAGGCGTTGTCGGCGACCAGGATGGAGGTGCGAGCTGTCCCACGAAGGTATCTGCTTCTGACGTCGCTAGACCCAGGATTGGGGCAACAGTCTTGGCAAATGCAAGGTCCACGCAGTGGACCTAAAATGGCGTCTGGAGTGGACCAGGAGGGTCCAGGGTGCTCCTCTGTTGGAGGGGAGCAAGGGCTAGTCTGGAGCAACCAGACCAGCAGTATTTGTCGTCGTGGAGCGTCGTAAAAGGGCCACTAGCCAACGGGCAAGTGACCTCAACAACGCGGTGAGCAGCAAAGAGCAGAAGGGCCCCACGCAGATCTCGTGGATGCAGGGGGGCTGAACTTCGGTGCTGGAGCTGCTCAGGGTCGGGGCTTCTCTTACCCCAAAGCACTCGGTCGAGGGTCACTCGGGAGTCGTGCTGGTCAAGCGTCGTGCAGTCTTGGAAGATGGCCGGTCCCTCGAGGTCTCGTCACACCCACGAATCACAGCTGGGCTGATGATGTAGGTAGAGGTCAGAGGTGCCAGGGAAGCCGGTTCTCGTCGTGCTGGGCAGTCTTGATCCGGAGGAGAGACTTACAGCAGACCGCGATGCTTGGATGGTGCCTGCTGCTGCAGGGTGACTACTCCTTAGTCACAAGGGAGAAATCTTAGGAAGAAGTCTTGAGTTCCTTTCGTGGAAAGTAGTTTCAGGATTCAAAGATGATCTAATTTGGAAGGGGGCCAGTTCCTACCTTTATCCTGAAAAAGGGGGCTGGCACGCGACTAAGTCCTGCCCTATGGGTGGGACTAGGAGGGGGGTGGTTACAACTCTCTCCTTTGGCGGGCTTTCCCCAGTTCCAGCCGGCCTATGCACAGTGAGCACCGGGGTGCCACTTGCAGTCACCTTCCTCTAAAGCCCTGCCTACCTTGGATACACAAAATCCTGTCTGGGACGGTGCTGGCACCGCCCCTGACAGGAAACCCTTTGTCCAGGCAGACTTGTGTCTCGGTGGCAGCATCCATTTTGTGGAGCTGAGGCTATGTCTGACTTTAACCGGGGTTATAGGTTACCAACATGTCTTCTCCCTCTAGAGGGGTGGAATGCTACCCCCGTCGCCAAAACTGGCGAGGGGGTAGTATTCCAAAGCGTATGACACCTTACACAACATGTTTAGATAATGTCAGTCCAAAGTTACCATAACCGCGAGGATTATAAGGCACTTTAGAGTATATGGTCTGACGCTATCATGGAAACGGCTAAGGGATAGATCCCGAAAGCCGCAGACAGGCTCAGCTCATGCCAGAGCACCATCTCACACGATTCCAAGCACTCTGCCTTCAGGGTTGTTAAGGCCTGCCATAGGAGTGACTGATAGGAGATCTGTGTGTCCATTTGAGGGTTAGATATAGGTATACTATATCTAAAGCAAGGGGTGATTACACCACCTTGCCCCAGATGTCATGCAGCCAGTTGTGTCTGTTTAGTTAGTCAGCCCAGGGGTGGCATAATACATGCTGCAGCCCCTGGGAGACTCCTGGGTGCACCTCAGCCCTGGGTACAGGGACTTGGAGAGGGTCCAGTGCCAATTCAGTACCTGGGTACAATTTGGAATAGAGAGAACAGCTAGGCTGTGGGTCTGATTAGCAGGCCCACAGCCAGGGAAAGTCGTAAACCAGTGAAGCAAAAAGCAAAAATCTGGGTGACCATAGGATTGCAGACCCTACTCTCCTACATACCCCTTCCAGGGGCCCTCCCTGATGTCTTCCTACCTGTTTCAAGGGTCCTCCTTGCCTCCCTCATTTACCTATAAGCCCCTCACGAGGCTCCGCCCTTCTTGGCTCCTATCCCACACTTTGACCTTCCTCACAAACACCCTATCAGGTCTTTCAACAATTCCGCCATGTTACCTACAGCCAAACTCATCACCTTTCCCCGGACGGTGGATGTTGTTGGACTCATCCACCATCTCTCCTCCCAACAACCCTATCCACCTCAATGCTCGTCAACCTCTCCGGGCCCTAGATATCGATTCCTTCTCAAACAAAATTGATAACCAACCTTAACAATCCACAACTCTCTTCCTTATGTCACTTGTTGCTACGCCTTCTGCTTTTCTATGATAGCCCTTGAAGGAACCCTTAAACCTACCTTCCCTCTTGCTCCCACAATGCCTCTCCCATATCGCATCCCAAGTCAACTCTAGAAAACAATAGTACCACCGTAGTAGATCCTGCCGCACAATAAGGACAATTACGATCTCGTTGCCTTCTCTATAAGTTGTCTTCACCTCACCCCTTCATCTGCAGAGACCAAAGTCATTGCAAGCAACAGATTCACCCCAAAATAACCCAAAATTAGGCTCCATCCCTTGCACTTTATTCAGATTTCGATTGCCACTGTTCCCATTGCCAAAATGGACCTGCCCCTTCTCGAACGTACTCCGCACATCTTTGAACCAGCTGCCAAGAATCATCTGGAATCAGGGACCCAATTACCTCATCCCCCCTTGACCGACTCTTCCTAAAGGATATGTGGCCAGTGGACACCCCACAGACAATCTTGGACCTCCTTCTTCTGACATGGTAGTCTCTTTTTAGTCTGGGACATCGGGGGAAACAGATTGAAGGCATATCTCTGATGCATACATCCTCCATCCAATGCAGATCACTAAACTTTGATCAATTCTGCACTTTCCAGTGCATAAAATTGAGGTCAAAACTTCAGGAAAGCCTCCCACTGTCTTCTACCTCATCCACCACCTCGCGTGACACACCTCACAGTGTCTTCTTGTCTCTGATAGAACTCTTAGCTGTTACCACCAACTCCTCTGCAAACCACGTGTTTCTGGCTGAGCACTACCTGGAGACGTCAGAGTGACTTGAGGCGTCTTTTCCACCCCATTTATTAAAAAACAATATTCAGCCACTCATGCGAAGGGTTAAACGCTTGACCAGTTTCTTGCCAAAAAAGACTTCATGAAATGCGAATTTGCTATTGCTGTGGACTGGTCCGACCACTTCCGTATTCCCTTAACTGCACAAAGTTCAAAGATTCTTGTGACGGGTCAATCATAGATACATAAGATCTGGGTTAGAGACTTCAAAGAAATCGACATGGCATCCTTAGAGAACTAAATACCATTAAAAGTTTCAACTCCTTCTCTAGACCTGCCCTGGTCAATTGGCCAGTTACTAACCTTGAAACCAAACTGTAAAATATACAAAAAGACATATTTTCAAAGCCAAGGCTGACTCCATCATATCGGAAATCAGCTTGGCAAAAAATGATCACAAGAAATTTATCAAGTTGATAAAAACACATCTCCCCCAGCCTTTCAGTCTCCAAGGAGCTCTGCAGGAAACTCTCAGCCTCTTTTATGGATAAAATTAGCAAGATTTGCCTCTTGCTTTTCTGCATCCCCTTAAACTTCGCCTTCAATAGTCGCACCTGCAAACATTCAGGATCCTGGACATCATTTAAAGTAGGGGGTGTGCTAAAAATTCCATTGCACCGGTGGAGTTTGCAGTGTTTTGCTCGCTCCACTTGGAGCGCAAAGTTCTGGCAAAATTCTGCCAACCACCGCATGGGGGACTAATTCGACGCATGCAGCTCGCGAATGTTAAGTTGGCAAGTGCAAGTGAGAATTTGCATCCCCTAGCCGATTTTTGGGCGCTAAAATGCCTCCCTCTGAGATTTATTAACGGAGGTGGTTGCGGCAGGTCGCTACCGTTTGCGTTGAGAAAGCTGCTGTTCTGGCACAAAATCTGCTCGACCAGCACAGAGAAGCAGCGCCCTCTGGCGTGCCCCATGGTACAGTTTACGAAAATATCAGCACTAGCTGAGCGACCGGCCAAAATTCAGCCTCTCGCGGAACTCCACGGAATCTCGCAGAGTTTTTAGGTAACTCTACAAGTTCCGCCCACCACTAATGTAAAGAGGTCTCCAACGCTGAGCTCTCTTAGGGATAGATGTATCAACATACCCCTTTGCGATTTCTAAATAGCGATTTTTAAGGAATCGCTATTTAGAAATCGCAAAATGGGATGTATGTAAAAAATTGCTATTTTTTAGCGATTTCTTAATCTTCTTTATTTGCGAATTCACAATTTGCGTATTCGCAAATAAGGAATAATTTCCCATTCATTCCTATGGGCCAGGAGGCCCATAGGAATGATTGTGAAATTAATCTCAATTTGCGATCGCAATTTGCTAATCGCAAATTGAGAATAATCTCAAGGGTGCAGGGGTGTCTCAAGGACACCCTGCTGCACCCCTGAAATGTACATGTGTGTGCATATGGCACACATTAATGCCCTATGGGCATGTGTGTGCGTCACATGCCACCTTAAAAAATGCCAAATTGTGCATTTTTAAAAGAATTTGCAAATTAACATCAACTGCAAATTGGTGGTAATTTGCGATTTCTTAATCATGCAAATAGACCGTTTGCGATTCGCAAACGGCTTGATACATCTAGGCCTTAGACTGTTACTGATTTTAAACCTCCCACCCACTTCTTAGACCCCCTCTTGATGAATCTAATGACAACATCAGTCGCTCCCCCATCCTGTTCATGACTTTCCTGGCCAATGTCTCCCTTAGCCAAGGCATTGTCCCGGGAAATTGGCCAAGGCACCCTCTACTGAGAGAAGAGGAGGCAGACTGCATGATTCCTAATAAGTTCAAACTGATCACAAACCTTGTTTGCCTTGCTAAAATCATGGAGAGTTGTGTAGTGAAGCAACTTAACAACTTAATATTCGATATTAATGGTAAACATCACTTACAACGAAACTTTTACAACGCACTACCATTACAACGCGGTCATTACAATGCAAACCATTACAACGCATTGCGCTGGGGGGTGCTCTAGGATAGGGAATATATTTAATTTACTATCCAACACCTTCCCTGCTATCCACGGGGACTGGAGTTGGAATAGTAAATTAAATAAATTACTATCCAGCGCCTAAAAGCACTATGCGTTGTAAAGGTTTGCGATGTAAAAACCGCGTTGTAAAGGCAGGCGTTGTAATAGCCTGCGTTGTAACGTCATACATCCTTAATGTCCTTGATTGTCTTCAGTCCGGCCTCAGATCGGGACACAGTACGGAATCTGCCATGATGCACATAGTAGCTGGTGAACTCCAAATCCTCCACCAGCCAGGGTCATCTTAACGATTTGGGGGTCCTGGGGGCTCATGTTTAGAACTACTTCTGATTGTATTATCCTTTTCCTGCTAATTCAAGCCTGCATGATGCCAAGCTATACTTAACCACACGACAAAAAGATAGTGTCAGACACATATCCACTAGAGCCTGATTCACAAAGGTAAACGTACACTTTTCTGTAAGTTTACGATTGTTTGCTTTTCACAAAGGGATTCACAAGTAGTATCTTTACTACTGCGGAGTCTCTGCACAAAAAAGGATGTGCGGAGACTCGGCAGTCGTAAAGTTACTACTCGTAACATACCTTTGTGAACAGCAAACAATTGTAAACTTACAGTTTTGTGCAGGTTTAGGGTTTGGGATTCACACATGGGTTTACTAGTAGTATCTTTAGGAGTGCAGAGTCTCTGCACATAGAAAGATCGGACTGTTCTAACTTTTCATGTACGGAGAATTTGAGTCGTAAATATACTACTCGTAAATGACCTTTGTGAATAGCAAAAGTGTAAGTTTACCGTAGTGAGTCAGGTCCTATGTATGTATTGCTCTGGACCATGTAAATTACTTAGATGGAGGGTGACCGGAATTTTAAAGCCAAAAACCAGGACATTTCCCAGAAATAGAAGAAGGACTACAATTTTACTTCAACCGAGCGCGCAAAATGACAGCGCTCCTCAGCAGAGAATTACAGAAGAGGCAGTAAGAACATACATAAATGACGTTTTAAAGCCAGTAGCATGCCTGTTATTTAAATTGCTTTCTTATAACAGCTGGAGCTTAATTTCCTGAAATCTGCCAGGACCGCTGGCGTAAAACGGGACTGTCCGGGCACATCCGGGACGCCCGGTCACCCTGTTTAGATGAAACTGAGGGGCAGATTTACAAGCCCCTTGCGCCTCATTTATGCCACCGTTGCGTCACTTTTGTGATGCAGCGGTGGCGCAAATCCTGCGCCATGGTACGGGGTACTTACAATGTGACGCATCTGGGAGACGCGTCACGTTGTAAAGCCCTGCGCCACATGTAGGCGTTCCTGCGCAGGAAGGCCTCCTAATAGTGGCTGAGTGAAATCTACAAGATTTCACTCAGTCACTTTTGAGCCCATGCTGCGTCAATACCCTGCGCCTGCCTGCCGTGAGAATTGACGCAGCGTTAACTAGATAGGGCCGCCAGAGCATTGTTGGAACTGCGTCGCGCTTGCGACGCAACTCCAGCGATGCGCCACTTTTACGTCACAGATGCGTCACGTATCTGTGCCGTTTTTGACCTTTGGTGCGCCGCATTATAATTGTGACGCACCCATGATGGCGGAGGCATGGCGCACAATAACAGGTGCATCCCTGCTGATATGCAGGGATGCGCCAGTTATTGTAAATATGCCCCTGAGTAGAGAGAAGCAGCGTAAGAGATGGCGGCACTAGGGCGAGGGAAGCACGGGTTACTATATTCAAATGGACCGAATAGACAGCGGTCCAATAGAGAGACTGCCGAAAACCTCGGGCCCCTTTGGAAGTTGTTGGCCCTGGGCCCCTGCCCGCTTTGCCTTGAACCGTCTCTGCCTGAAGTGGGTTGTCCACCTGCCAACATTTCTATCCCTGCCTCAAACTTGGGGGGACGGGGGTCCAGAGGATTCTGGACTAGGCCTTCTTCCGCTTGACCTTTATTTATTTATTTATTATATTAAAAGTTTTATATAGCGCTAGCTTGACCCATAGGTATCAGAGCGCTTTACATACACACTGTAAAAAACATCCCTGTACCCTAGCATGCTCTTTTTTTTTAATTTTGGGAGCATTTTATTGAGCAAATTTTCATAAACGAATGAACAGAGAGAAAAGGACAATCAGAGAATAGTTTATAACCACAGAATGCACGGAGGCTCCTCTCTGCTCTGTGTCTACCATAGCAGCTGTAAAGCGCTCTACTGCCCAGATGGGTTTGGTTGGCGCTATACAAACCTATAAAGCAGTAAACCGAAGTCTAAAATTGTTCAAATCCCAGAGGCACAAGAGCTTTGAAGCCTCGTCAGGGGTAGTAAGCGCTACATAAATGGAATTTAGATGCGATCCATGTACACAATGCTCCCAGAGACATCTTGTGTAGATTAGTTCTGACTTCAAGGCTTCGAGGCACTCGTGCAGCGTCCGCATCTGCTCACAGCTCTACCCCGGGACTTGTTACACTTTTCTTCAACCTTCAAGGGGTTTAAGCCATTAAACGCACTCGGAAGCCCCCCCAAATGTTTGTGGGGCGTGCGGTGGGGGAGGGCGGCCCGCATCCTCTGCCGAAGCCGCTGCTCTTTTCGCCGGACCCTCTAATTGCAAAGTTTGCCCACAAAGGCTGGAGAGGCCCTAATGAGAGGCCCTTAATTTAAACATACCCCTCTCTTCCACCCCCAGCAGCCCGCGCGCTCTCCGCGCCTTTCATGCGTGGTTAAATATGTAAAACAACTCGTAAAGTCACCCTTCAAAGGCCACAAAGGGGACAAAAGAGGCCGGGCGAGAGACGCCATAAACCCCCCTCGTCGCCGTCGTCACGTGTGTGGGGGGGTGGGGTCGCCCCGCAGGGGGGCTGCCCATAGACTGGCCTGTCTGGGCTCTCACACACCAGAGCCGGCCAGGAGCCCCAGCCCTTTCAGCCCCCATCAAAGGCCCTTTCATTGATTACCGGCCGGTTATCTGCAGTTGTTCACTTCTCAGACTCCACTTTTATGGCTCTTTTCTGCTCCGGGGACCCAGGGCTGCGGCTCGTCTCTGAAAAGAAAACTGACAATACATGAAGCGGCAGAGGGGAGTTTAAAAGGTTTACCGGCAGCAAAAACTGCAAAGGCAGGCGACATTTGAAAGGGGATTTAAAAATAATTTTCAAAGTACTCCGCATTACCATTGGGGTGTAAAACTTTTGTTTATATTTGCATTTAATTGTTTTCAAACTTTTGATCTTTTTCTGTAATTTGCTACTACTCTCCATAAATTAAGAAACGAAATTACGAAGGAGAATTTACCTTACTTCAGACCTGGGATATACATTTAACCAAGCCTATGTTACACATTTTCTTTCTGCTAGAGTATTTTTTTTTTCTTCTGCTTTGCAGGAGGATAGGATAGGAGTAATTTTTCTTTAAAGTAACCTTAGAAAGGATTTCCAAATATAAAATCGATTCCTTGTGTTTGCTTGGTTACTGTGTGATTGGTAATTTACTGAGATATATCTTTAATAACTATTCATGTATGTTAAAATGCAAATGAGGAATTTACGTTTACGTGTTTTCGCAAAAAGAAGATCAGCTATATTTTGGATTTGAATCAGCTTCCTTAAAAAAATAAAATGTGCTGTAAAAGGTTGCTTATGTCGACCGTGATTACCGACCAGAGTCACTTTCAAACATGGGGGCATATTACCAAGGCAGGCGTAATTTCATCGCCCTATTAGCAAGCTGTCGCTAACATCAGTTAGCGACAGCTTTGAGGCGATAGCGAGCGGTTTGGGAGCCGCTTTGCATGTCAGCGATACTTATCGCTAATGACATGCAAATTGGGCGTACCCAACCCGTTAGCGACTGAAAGCAGTCGCTAACATCGCTATCGACTATTATCAACGCAGACGTAGCGATAAAAAAATTCACGCTAAGCGCGAATATCGCTGAAAACGAACGCCTGCTCAGACCAGTTCTTATCCTGTATATCCAATGGGAGTTGGATATTCAGGTTAAGAACCTATTGGCATTAATGCCTGAAATCGCTGGATTTCCAGCGATAATCACGCATTAAGCCGATATTGCCGGAAATGTTATCACATTTGAGATAAACGTTGCCAATGGCACGTTATCTCTGCGATAAAATCCGGCGATGCACGGCGATAGAAAAAATGACGCTAAACTTACTTAACGATAAATATTGCTAGTTGTTGATAATATGCCCCATGTTTTTTTTGCAGTTGTGTTTAGCGCGAACTTGACCCATGCGCTTTACATGTTCACCAGATTACAACAGAGAAGGTCAAAATAATGTTTTTAAATGTAGGCACGAGGAGACTTGCCCAGAATCACAGGATGTTAAGTGAAAGCCGGGACTGACCCTGGTCCCCCAGTTCCAAAGTCAGCAGCTGTGGCTGTTAGTCCACACCCGCCTCCATAAACAAAGAGAGAGGCCTTAATCTTAAATCCTACAGAAGTTATTAGGTTTTACAGGGATTGACGAATTGAACATAAGGCTCAGTTAGGTTTAAGATTATTTAGTGAATTTCACTGCATTACTCTGAATCTAGCTCACATCTTTCTGTCTGACGTCATCCTGTTCACAAAATGAACAAGCATTTGCAATGCAATAGGTCTTACAATTGTGAGATTTGGAGCTATTGGCATTCTAGATGACAATGACTTTTATATATGTGTTTAAAAAACATTGTCATTTACAATACCAATAGGTAAAAGTTTGGGAAATGCAAGACCTGCGGCATTACAGAAAGCGCGGTGTCTCTGAAGTGGGGCCGAGCTCAGCATTAAAGTTAAAAAAAAATACGAAAACAGAGGGCGGTGACACCCTACTATTCTCAGATACACCCATGGGTCTGCAACAAATATTAAAGAACTTTCACGATTTCTGTTCATCCAAGGGGTTAGAGAATAATAAGCAAAAACAAAACGCATTTTTATTTTATTTTTATTTATTTTTATTTTTAAAGTTTTAATTAGCGTTAGCTCGACCCGTAAGTATCAGAGCGCTTTACATACACACAGTAAACAGCAGAAGGACATTACATTACATAGCATGCCGACAGTAAGGAAGCAAACCACAGACAAAAATACAGCATGGGAATAAATGTGCAGTGCAGCGGAGGGGGAGCAAGCCAAAAGAAAGGGCGAGAAAGACATAGTCCGGTCACCCACTATCTTTGAAAGTCCATGGAGAGGGGAGAACAACTTGGATAAAGAAGACTAGGTTAGTTGACGTTGGTCATGAAAGTATTTGTTTAGGAGATGGAGTTTGAGGTCCCTTTTGAAACAGGAGAAGGAGGGGTTGCATCTGAGGACTCCCGGGAGAGCGTTCCATATCCTGGGAGTGTTGCCAATGTCCTTTAGAGGTGTCATATATTTGGACAAGGACAGGCTGGAGTGTGTCTCCAGCTTTGACTATTTGGGAATCAGGCTGATAGCAAGGCTTCGTGGGTCCTGCATATCCAAAAGCGGAGAGTCAACCTCCCGCACCAAGCAGAGGCGTCAGAAAAGACACCAGGCATCATTCCCAGGCCATACTCCCTGCTATGGAACCTAAAAACGTAAAATTCCACCTGCGGGACTTCATGGTACCAAAAACTGGGGACTTGCCAACTGTGAGATCCTTACCCTGAGTGAGAATAGGTGTGCTGCTGCATCTCCTTATAGCCCTTAAAAGGGTGGGTTGCATCGCCAGGTTGAGACCTCTGCTAGACTGGGTGAGGCTTTGGTCAACCGAGGAGCTAGCACCCAATAGGAACCACGTGAAAGTACTTTTAACTCTAAATAAGAAGACCATTTCCCATGGTCAGGCTCATACAACAAAGGTTCTCGAGACCGGGTCTCGAGAGGTTCTCGACTAACCAACAAGACTTAACTATATCTTCCAAAAAGCAACTAAAACACATCTACCGGAGCATGTCATAGCAAAGTACCATTGTAATCCCTCGGTTGGGAGATTAACAGAAGAGTTTTTGTCTGTCAAGTTCATTCCATGGTATGAGCCATTTTTGGACATACCGCAACAACAGGAGGCAAAGGTCTTGTACCTGAAGTTTCGCTACGGTACATTGAAGACAAGCTCTTTCACAGCTAAGTGGTCTGCAGGACGCCAAGAAGAACTTATTGAGATGTACCCAATGTGTTCCTTACCTTGAAAGGTGAGCATTGGTCATGGGCTCTTCTTCTGCAAGGCCTCTGTAACTCCAAGAGCAAAGTTAGCCCAACCCTCATGCATCCGGCTCGGCTTTAGACGCCATAAGAAGCTTCAAGGGCTTCGAAGAGAGACACACCAATGGACGCTGCGTCCTCTTTGAGCAGGTTCTTGTTTGGTGTGGGCATACTAGGGAAAACTGGTACCTGAAGTTTGAAGCCATATTGCACTGGACATCTATGTCCTAACTCGCTCTTATTTGCTTTTGCAAAGTCTAGTGGTTTTAATCGACTTATCATTCTTATCATTGATAAATTGACCAATTGAGGGTACGCACATGCATCTTACTAGGCCCTCTATTAGAACGTTCGTACAAAAACCCTCCACAATTGTTTGCAAAATATTTTTTAGGAGGTTAAAGCACTTTATTATGATTCTAACAGATTAATATCATGTATTAGTGGGCCTTGTAAATCACTTGATGGAACTTGTGCTTCGACTTGCTATAGTTTTAGTCTTTGTGGAACTGCTGGTCATAGGATCCCCTGTTTTTTATTGTGAAATTGTGTTTTATTTTAATGACAGCATTAATTTATGAAGGACTTAATTATTGTGTTATTGGATTATTATTCTTTTTTTATTTGCCATTTTATGGATGAAATTCCGAATAAACATTGCCACAGAAATTGCACTGACACGCAGTTTTACTAACACAACTTTGCAGAACTGTAATGTAAAGAAAATTTTCAACAAATATATAAAATTAGCGTATCACCAAGTAAAGTGTCTTGGTTCATTTTCCTAATTGCATGCATATTGCTTACATATTGTACAGTTATTTTAAGGCATTTACATTTTGTGGGTTGGCAAAAAAAGTAACATCCTAAATTGTTTTCTTTCTCGTTCCCTGTACCCCGGAAAGATTGTCGCATAGTTCACTTGAATGAATGAATTTATAATTTATATCGTGCTCGAATGCCCAAGGGCGTCTAGGCTTGATTAAGTCCTCTGACTTTGCAACTAGAGAAAGAAAATTCAACACCAATCTCCATGGTAAAATAATAAGCAGCAATTTGTCAGAAGTCATCACCTGACATTGGACCTCTGACTTTGAACGGATGTATCTCAGTACAACGCGATCTAAAAGATCGCTGTACTTGACAACGCGTGCCTTACAATGCAAGTAGTTACAACGACTTGCGTTGGAGGGCGCGGATTTTAGAATATTATAATTTTCTGTTCCAACACCAGTCCACGTAACAGCAGGGAAGGTGTTGGAATACATAAATTACAACATTCCTTGCTCAACAGCGCCATCCAGCGCAAGTCGTAGTAACGACTTGCGTTGTAATGGCATCGTTGTAAAGCCACTGCGGTGTAAACACCGTGTTGTAAACGATGTTTACCCTTTGAACGCAGAGCAAATGTTCATTGTTCATTCACCTTCTCCAGCATGGCTATTTTGGGGGTTCTGCAGCACCCCCAGCACCCAATGTCCAGGTCCTATGCAGTCATTCATAAATCTTTGCTGCTTAAAGAAAATTTAACCGTAGATAGCACTTGGTGGCAACCTTTATTAAGAAATCGCGGCATAGGCCATTTTCATCGCTGCGTCTGTGGCACAAACCTATAACATGGAACAGTGATTCTCACCATCTGCCACACAAGGAACAACAGGTCATATGCACTTTGGGGCATATTTACTAGCCCCTTTGTGTCGCTCTTGCACCACGCACTGCGGTGCAAGAGCGACACAAATGAAAAATGAGATTAAGGAAGCCGCTCAAGGCTGAGTGGCTTGACGAATCTCGAGTAATGTTATGCTGCGGAAATCGCTTTGTTGCCTTACTCTGCATGAAAGGGGCGTTCTATGGGTGTTGCTGTGGGTGTTCCCATGCACCATTCATGGATTTTGATGCAGTCCCAGATGTACAAGGACTTGCACACCTATGAATGCATCAAAATGATAAGCCTCCCCAGGAGAGGCGTAGCAAGGAGAAATAACTATTTCTCCTCGTTTTCCCTCTTTCCACAACACTCTGCACCACAAATAGAAAGAGGAGAGAGTCTCTTAGATTAGTTTTTGTGGATGAGGGCGCCCTTCCTGCACGAAAACAAACATGCATGCAACATAGGCACCCTTGCACCATGGTGACAGTGCTGGCACTAGGCTGCCAAAACATCGCCAGCACAAGGGAAAGGACAGAAATGTGCCTCATTGAGGTGCACCTGCAGTGAAGGAGCCCTCTTTGAGGTGCACCTGCAGTGAAAGAGCCCTCTTTGAGGTGCACCTGCGGTGAAAGAGCCTTCTTTGAGGTGCACCTGCAGTGAGGGAGCCCTCCTTGAGGTGCACCTGCAGTGAGGGGGCCCTCTTTGAGGTGCACCTGCAGTGAGGGTGGTCCTCTTTGAGGTGCACCTGCAGTGAAGGAGCCCTCTTTGAGGTTCACCTGTAGTGATGGGTGGTCCTCTTTGAGGTGCACCTGCAGTGAAGGAGCCCTCCTTGAGGTGCACCTGCAGTGAGGGAGCCCTCTTTGAGGTGCACCTGTGGTGAAGGAGTCTCTTTGAGGTGGACCTGCGATGAAGGAGTCTCTTTGAGGTGCACCTGCAGTGAAGGAGTCCTCTTTGAGGTGCACCTGCAGTGAAGGAGCCCTCTTTGAGGTGCACCTACAGTGAAGGAGCCCTCTTTGAGGTGCACCTGCAGTAAAGGAACCCTCTTTGAGGTGCACCTGCAGTGAAGGAGTCCTCTTTGAGGTGCACCTACAGTGAAGGAGCCATCTTTGAGGTGCACCTGCAGTGAAGGAGCCTCTCTGAGGTGCACCTGCAGTGAAGGAGTCCTCTTTGAGGTGCACCTACAGTGAAGGAGCCATCTTTGAGGTGCACCTGCAGTGAAGGAGCCTCTCTGAGGTGCACCTGCAGTGAAGGAGCCTCTTTGAGGGGCACCTGCAGTGAAGGAGCCCTCTTTGAGGTGCACCTACAGTGAAGGAGCCATCTTTGAGGTGCACCTGCAGTGAAGGAGCCTCTCTGAGGTGCACCTGCAGTGAAGGAGCCTCTTTGAGGGGCACCTGCAGTGAAGGAGTCCTCTTTGAGGTGCACCTACAGTGAAGGAGCCATCTTTGAGGTGCACCTGCAGTGAAGGAGCCTCTCTGAGGTGCACCTGCAGTGAAGGAGCCTCTTTGAGGGGCACCTGCAGTGAAGGAACCCTCTTTGAGGTGCACCTGCAGTGAAGGATGGCCCTCTTTGAGGTGCACCTACAGTGAAGGAGCCCTCTTTGAGGTGCACCTGCAGTGAAGGGTGGTCCTCTTTGAGGTGCACCTGCAGTGAAGGGTGGTCCCATTTGAGGTGCACATGCGGTGAAGGAGTCTCTTTGAGGTACACGTGCAGTGAAGGAGCCCTCTTTGGGGTGCACCTGCAGTGAGGGTAGCCCTCTTTGAGGTGCACCTGCAGTGAAGGAGCCATCTTTGAGGTACACGTGCAGTGAAGGAGCCCTCTTTGGGGTGCACCTACAGTGAAGGAGCCCTCTTTGAGGTGCACCTGCAGTGAAGGGTGGTCCTCTTTGAGGTGCACCTGCAGTGAAGGGTGGTCCTCTTTGAGGTGCACCTGCAGTGAAGGGTGGTCCCATTTGAGGTGCACATGCGGTGAAGGAGTCTCTTTGAGGTACACGTGCAGTGAAGGAGCCCTCTTTGGGGTGCACCTGTAGTGAGGGTAGCCCTCCTTGAGGTGCACCTGTGGTGAAGGAGTCTCTTTGAGGTGGACCTGCGATGAAGGAGTCTCTTTGAGGTGCACCTGCAGTGAAGGAGTCCTCTTTGAGGTGCACCTACAGTGAAGGAGCCATCTTTGAGGTGCACCTGCAGTGAAGGAGCCCTCTCTGAGGTGCACCTGCAGTGAAGGAGCCCTCTTTGAGGTGCACCTGCAGTGAAGGAGCCCTCTTTGAGGTGCACCTACAGTGAAGGAGCCCTCTTTGAGGTGCACCTGCAGTGAAGGAGCCCTCTTTGAGGTGCACCTGCAGTGAAGGGTGGTCCCCTTTGATGTTCACCTGCAGTGAAGGGTGGTCCTCTTTGAGGTGCACCTGCAGTGAAGGAGCCCTCTTTGAGGTGCACCTGCAGTGAAGGGTGGTCCTCTTTGAGGTGCACCTGCAGTGAAGGGTGGTCCCATTTGAGGTGCACATGCGGTGAAGGAGTCTCTTTGAGGTACACGTGCAGTGAGGGTAGCCCTCTTTGGGGTGCACCTTCAGTGAGGGGAGCCCTCTTTGAGGTGCACCTACAGTTAATGAGCCCTCTTTGAGGTGCACCTACAGTGAGGGAGCCCTCATTGGGGTGCACCTGCAGTGAGGGGGCCCTCTTTGAGGTGCACCTGCAGTGAAGGAGCCCTCATTGAGGTGCACCTGCAGTGAAGGGTGGTCCTCTTTGAGGTGCACCTGTGGTGAAGGAGTCTCTTTGAGGTGCACCTGCGATGAAGGAGTCTCTTTGAGGTGCACCTACAGTGAAGGAGTTTCTTTGAGGTGCACCTGCTGTGAAGGAGCCCTCTTTGAGGTGCACCTGCAGTGAGGGAGCCCTCTTTGAGGTGCACCTGCAGTGAGGGAGCCCTCTTTGAGGTGCACCTGCAGTGAAGGAGTCCTCTTTGAGGTGCACCTGTAGTGAGGGAGCCCTCTTTGAGGTGCACCTGCAGTGAAGGAGTCCTCTTTGAGGTGCACCTGCAGTGAGGGAGCCCTCTTTGAGGTGCACCTGCAGTGAAGAGTGGTCCTCTTTGAGGTGCACCTGCAGTGAAGGAGCCCTCTTTGAGGTGCACCTGCAGTGAAGGAGCCCTCTTTGAGGTGCACCTGCCGTGAAGGAGCCCTCTTTGAGGTGCACCTGCCGTGAAGGAGCCCTCTTTCAGGTGCACCTGCAGTGAAGGAGCCCTCTCTGGGTTGCACCTGCAGTGAGGGGGCCCTCTTTGAGGTGCACCTGCAGTGAGGGTGGTCCTCTTTGAGGTGCACATGTAGTGAAGGAGCCCTCTTTGAGGTGCACCTGCAGTGAAGGGTGGTCCTCTTTGAGGTGCACCTGCGGTGAAGGAGTCTCTTTGAGGGGCACCTTCAGTGAAGGTGCCCTCTTTGAGGGGCACCTGCAGTGAAGGAACCCTCTTTGAGGTGCACCTGAAGTGAAGGAGCCCTCTTTGAGGTGCACCTGCAGTGAAGGAGTTTCTTTGAGGTGCACCTACAGTGAAGGAGCCCTCTTTGAGGTGCACCTGCAGTGAAGGGTGGTCCCCTTTGAGGTGCACCTGCAGTGAAGGGTGGTCCTCTTTGAGGTGCACCTGCAGTGAAGGAGCCCTCTTTGAGGTGCACCTGCAGTGAAGGGTGGTCCTCTTTGAGGTGCACCTGCGGTGAAGGAGTCTCTTTGAGGGGCACCTTCAGTGAAGGTGCCCTCTTTGAGGGGCACCTGCAGTGAAGGAACCCTCTTTGAGGTGCACCTGAAGTGAAGGAGCCCTCTTTGAGGTGCACCTGCAGTGAAGGAGTTTCTTTGAGGTGCACCTACAGTGAAGGAGCCCTCTTTGAGGTGCACCTGCAGTGAAGGGCCCTCTTTGAGGTGCACCTGCAGTGAAGGAGCCCTCTGTGAGGTGCACTTGCAGTGAAGGAGCCCTCTTTGAGGTGCACCTGCAGTGAGGGAGCCCTCTTTGAGGTGCACCTGCAGTGAGGGAGCCCTCTTTCAGGTGCACCTGCAGTGAAGGAACCCTCTTTGAGGTGCACCTGCCATGAAGGAGCCCTCTCTGGGGTGCACCTGCAGAGAAGGGGCCCTCTTTGAGGTGCACCTGCAGTTAAGGGTGGCCCTCTTTCAGGTGCACCTGCAGTGAGGGTGGTCCTCATTGAGGTGCACCTGCAGTGAGGGTGGTCCTCTTTGAGGTGCACCTGTAGTGAAGGAGCCCTCTTTGAGGTGCACCTGCAGTGAAGGGTGGTCCTCTTTGAGGTGTACCTGCAGTGAAGGGTGGTCCTCTTTGAGGTGCACCTGCAGTGAAGGGTGGTCCTATTTTAGCTGCACCTGCAGTGAGGGTGGTCCTCTTTGAGGTGCACCTGCAGTGAAGGGTGGTCCTATTTTAGCTGCACCTGCAGTGAGGGTGGTCCTCTTTGAGGTGCACCTGTAGTGAAGGGGCCCTCTTTGAGGTGCACCTGCAGTGAAGGGTGGTCCTCTTTGAGGTGTACCTGCAGTGAAGGGTGGTCCTCTTTGAGGTGCACCTGCAGTGAAGGGTGGTCCTATTTTAGCTGCACCTGCAGTGAGGGTGGTCCTCTTTGAGGTGCACGTGCAGTGAAGGAGCCCTCTTTGGGATGCACCTTCAGTGAGGGGTGCCCTCTTTGAGGTGCACCTGCAGTGAGGGAGTCCTCTTTGAGGTGCACCTGGAGTGAAGGAGCCCTCCTTGAGGTGCATCTGCAGTGAGGGAGCCCTCTTTGAGGTGCACCTGCAGTGAGGGAGCCCTCATTGGGGTGCACCTGCAGTGAGGGGGCCCTCTTTGAGGTGCACCTGCAGTGAAGGGTGGTCCTCTTTGAGGTGCACCTGCAGTGAAGGGTGGTCCTCTTTGAGGTGCACCTGCAGTGAAGGCTAGTCCTCTTTGAGGTGCACCTGCAGTGAAGGGTGGTCCTCTTTGAGGTGCACCTGCAGTGAAGGAACCCTCTGTGAGGTGCACCTGAAGTGAAGGAGCCCTCTTTGAGGTGCACCTGCAGAGAAGGAGCCCTCTTTGAGTTGCACCTGAAGTAAGGAGCCCTCTTTGAGGTGCACCTGCAGTGAAGGAGCCCTCTTTGAGGTGCACCTGCAGTGAAGGGCCCTCTTTGAGGTGCACCTGCAGTGAAGGAGCCCTCTTTGCGGTGCACCTGCAGTGAGAGAGCCTTCTTTGAGGGGCACCTGCAGTGAAGGAACCCTCTTTGAGGTGCACCCGAAGTGAAGGAGCCCTCTTTGAGGTGCATCTGCAGTGAGGGAACCTTCTTTGAGGTGCACCTGCAGAGAAGGAGCCCTCTTTGAGGTGCACCTGCAGTGAAGGGTGGTCCTCTTTGAGGTGCACCTGCAGTGAAGGGTGGTCCTCTTTGATGTGCACCTGCAGTGAAGGAGCCTTCTTTGAGGTGCACCTGCAGCGAAGGAGCCCTCTTTGAGGTGCACCTGCAGTGAAGGGTGGTCCTCTTTGAGGTCCACCTGCAGTGAAGGGTGGTCCTCTTTGAGGTGCATCTGCAGTGAGGGAACCTTCTTTGAGGTGCACCTGCAGAGAAGGAGCCCTCTTTGAGGTGCACATGCAGTGAAGGGTGGTCCTCTTTGAGGTGCACCTGCAGTGAAGGGTGGTCCTCTTTGAGGTGCACCTGCAGTGAAGGAGCCTTCTTTGAGGTGGATCTGCAATGAGGGAGCCCTCTTTGAGGTGCACCTGCAGTGAAGGGTGGTCCTCTTTGAGGTGGATCTGCAGTGAGGGGGCCCTCTTTGATGTTCACCTGCAGTGAAGGAGCCCTCTTTAAGGGGCACCTACAGTGAGGGGGGCCTCTTTGAGGAACACCTGCAGTGAATGAGCCATCTTTGAGGAACACCTGCAGTGAAGGAGCCCTCTTTGAGGTGCACCTGCAGTGATGGAGCCCTCTTTGAGGTGCACCTGCAGTGAGGGAGCCCTCTTTGAGGTGCACGTGTAGTGAAGGAGCCCTCTTTGGGGTGCACCTGCAGTGAGGGTAGCCCTCTTTGGGGTGCACCTTCAGTGAGGGGAGCCATCTTGGAGGTGCACCTGCAGTGAGGGAGCCCTCTTTGAGGTGCACCTGCAGTGAAGGGTGCTCCTCTTTGATGTGCACCTGCAGTGAAGGAGCCCTCTTTGAGGTGCACCTGCAGTAAAGGTGCCCTCTTTGAGGTGCAACTGCAGTGAAGGGTGGTCCTCTTTGAGGAACACCTGCAGTGAATGAGCCATCTTTGAGGAACACCTGCAGTGAAGGAGTCCTCTTTGAGGTGCACCTGCAGTGAAGGAGCCATCTTTGAGGTGCACCTGCAGTGAAGGAGCCCTCTTTGAGGTGCACCTGCAGTGAAGGAGCCCCCTTTGAGGCACACCTGCAGTGAAAGAGCCCTCTTTGAGGTGCACCTGCAGTGAAGAAGCCATCTTGGAGGTGCACCTGCAGTGAAGGAGCCATCTTTGAGGTGCACCTGCAGTGAAGGAGCCATTTTTGAGGTGCACCTGTAGTGAAGGAGCCTTCATTGAGGTGCATCTGCAGTGAGGGGCCCCTCTTTGAGGTACACCTGCAGTGAAGGAGCCCTCTTTGAGGTGAACCTGCAGTGAAGGAGCCATCTTTGAGGTGCACCTGCAGTGAAGGAGCCATCTTTGAGGTGCACCTGTAGTGAAGGAGCCTTCATTGAGGTGCATCTGCAGTGAGGGGCCCCTCTTTGAGGTACACTTTCAGTGAAGGAGCCCTCTTTGAGGTGCACCTGCAGTGAGGGGGCCCGCATTGGGGTGCACCTGTATTGAAGGAGTCCTCTTTGAGGTGCACCTGCAGTGAAGGAGTCCTCTTTGAGGTGCACCTGCAGTGAAGGGTGGTCCTCTTTGATGTGCACCTGCAGTGAAGGAGCCTTCATTGAGGTGCATCTGCAGTGAGGGAGCCCTCTTTGAGGTGCACCTGCAGTGAAGGAGCCCTCTTTGAGGGGCACCTGCAGTGAAGGGTGGTCCTCTTTGAGGTGCACCTGCAGTGAAGGAGTCTCTTTGCGGTGCACCTGCAGTGAAGGAGCCCTCTTTGAGGTGCACCTGCAGTGAAGGGTGGTCCTCTTTGAGGTGCACCTGCAGTGAAGGAGCCCTCTTTGAGGTGCACCTGCAGTGACGGAGTCTCTTTGAGGTGCACCTGCAGTGAAGGAACCCTCTTTGATGTTCACCTGCAGTGATGGGGTGGTCCTCTTTGATGTTCACCTGCAGTGATGGGGTGGTCCTCTTTGAGGTGCACCTGCAGTGAAGGAGCTTTCTTTGAGGTGCACCTGCAGTGAAGGAGCCTTCTTTGAGGTGCACCTGCAGTGAAGGAGCCTTCTTTGAGGTGCACCTGCAGTGAGGGAGCCCTCTTTGAGGTGCACCTGCAGTGAAGGAGCCCTCTTTGAGGTGCACCTGCAGTAAAGGTGCCCTCTTTGAGGTGCACCTGCAGTGAGAGAGCCCCCTTTGAGGTGCACCTGCAATGAGGGAGCCCTCTTTGAGGTGCACCTGCAGTGAAGGAGCCCTCTTTGAGGTGCACCTGCAGTGAAGGAGCCCTCTTTGGGGTGCACCTGCAGTGAAGGAGCTCTCTTTGAGGTGCACCTGTGTTAGACGGGGACCTGGAGGGTCGGCCGAGCACAAGGGGAGAGGCCTCCGGTGAGGGCCGTCCCCAGCGATCGTACAGACAAGTAACTTCCCCCCCACAGATGGACACCACACGAAGATCAGATTAACACCTTTTATAGGCAGTTCTTGAAGTAAGGTAGTACGATACAATGAGATCAGGACACGATGATCCTCTCAATTCTAGTCTCTATTAGGGAAGGGGGTAGCGGGACAGTCTTGGTACCCGTAGGTACGGCGGTGGAACGGTGATAGCTCACAATCCTCGAGCTCGGTGTTCGGACGGGTCAGACCGCGGCAGCGCCAGCAGGTCCCGAAGAGGTCGTAGGTGGCAACGGGCCGCGGCAGCGCCAGCAGGTCCCAACGAGGATGAAGGTTACACGGGCCGCGGCAGCGCCAGCAGGTCCCACGAGGATGAAGGTTGCAACGGGCCGCGGCAGCGCCAGCAGGTCCCACGAGGATGAAGGTGACAACGGGCCGCGGCAGCGCCAGCAGGTCCCACGAGGATGAAGGTGACAACGGGCCGCGGCAGCGCCAGCAGGTCCCACGAGGATGAAGGTTGCAGAAGGCCGCGGCAGCGCCAGCAGGCAGGACAATAGTTCACAAGGCAGGGCTGCGGCAGCGCCAGCAGTCCGTCAAGGATGAGTTCGTCGCGGTGTCTCTCGACTCCAGGATACAACTGCCTTCCTGTTCTGGGGCTGCCTCAGTTATAGGTCTGGCGCTCTTTGATGTCCGGACCCTCGCTCTTGGAGGTCGGGAGGTCCGGGATGAGGGAGTCCAGACACCCAGCAGGGGGGTGGAGCCAGCGCCCGGGGAGGCTGGGGGTGATCGGCACCCGGCGGGAGAGAGCCATCGACACTTCTTACTCCCATTGACCTGCCAAGTGGTCCGTTCACCTCCTGGGTGGATGGTGGTGCCGGGATGTCGGGACCTGGCCAGGCCCGGGGTTGGGGTCGAGCTGAGGCCACGCGGCCTCGTGGCGCAGTGTCTAAGATGGCGGCTGGTCCGGGCAAGGGTGCTGACGGTGGCCCAGGCCAGGGACACAGGGATTCCCGGGAGCAGACGTCCCATGGGGGACGGGTTGGGGGTTGCTTCTGCGGGTAGTACCTGGAAGGCCGGTACCAGGGCCCTGTCATGCGGGGAGGGAGCGAGCCCTTCATGGGGCCTGTCCAACATGCGTCCCCCCCAGCTGAAGGCGGGGAGAGTCACCCATCCTCTTGGGGACTTTCCTCGTCGAGGCGGAAAAAGCGGGACAGGCCGTCCGCGTTGGCGTGGTCTTGACCAGGGCGATGCTCTACAGTGAAGTCCATCCCCTGCAGGGAGATGGACCATCGCAATAGTTTGGGGTTCTCCCCCCGCATTTGCATGAGCCATTGCAGGGGCCGATGATCTGTTTGTACCCGGAAGTGGGTTCCGAAGAGGTAAGGCCGGAGCTTCTTGAGGGCCCATACTACTGCGAAGGCCTCTCGCTCAATGGTGCTCCAGCGCTGTTCTCGGGGCAGTAGGCGTCTGCTGATGAAGGCCACTGGTTGGTCGACTCCTTCGGGGTTCAGTTGGGAGAGGACGGCCCCAATACCATGGTCGGAGGCATCGGTCTGAACGATGAACTCGCGGCTGTAGTCGGGGGCCTGGAGCACAGGAGCGGTGCACATGGCGGCCTTCAGCTTCTCGAAGGCCGCTTGACAGTCGGGAGTCCAGTTGACTCTTTTTGGGTGGTTCTTAGACGTGAGTTCCGTGAGGGGCCCCACAATGCTGCCATAGTCCTTCACGAACCGCCGGTAGTATCCGGTGAGCCCCAGGAAGGCTCGGACCTCGGTTTGTGTTTCGGGGGGTTGCCAGGACTGAATGGCAGCTACCTTGAGTTGGAGGGGGGCCACCAGACCGCTCCCCACTTGGTGTCCGAGGTAGGTCACGGACCCCTGGCCGATTTGACACTTGCTGGCCTTTATGGTGAGGCCGGCCTGTTGGAGGGCCTGCAGGACCTCTCAGAGGTGGTGGAGGTGGTCTGTCCAGTGGCGGCTGTATACCGCGATGTCATCCAGGTAGGCGGCGCTGAATTCTTCGAGGCCCGCCAATACCTGGTTCACCAGTCTTTGAAAAGTGGCTGGAGCGTTCTTCATGCCGAATGGCATCACTCTGAAATGGTAGTGCCCATCCGGGGTGGAGAAAGCGGAACGTTCTTGGGCCCTGGGGGTGAGGCCGATCTGCCAGTAGCCCGCTGTCAGGTCGAAGATGCTTAGGTAGCGGGCTGCCCCCATGCGGTCGACTAGTTCATCTGCTCGGGGGATAGGGTGAGCGTCGGTTCGGGTGACCGCGTTCAGCCCCCGATAGTCGATGCAGAATCGGAGCTCAGGTGTGGTGCCCGGGACCGCGGCCTTGGGGACCAGGACGACCGGGCTGGCCCAGGGACTGTCCGAAGGTTCGATGACCCCGAGGGCGAGCATCTTGGAGACTTCTTCTTGGATGCATGTACGTACCCGATCCGGTACTCGGTACGCCCGGTGTCGGACAGGAGGACTGTCCCCAGTGTCCACGTCATGCAGGCACCAGGAGGTGACTCCGGGTGCGAGGGAGAACAGGTTTGCGAACGGCAGCAGAAGGGCCTGACAATCTTGACGCTGCTCTGGGGTCAGGGCCTCGGAGAGTCGGACCCCGTCCACCGAACCATCTCTTTCACGGGTCCTCAGTAGGTCAGGGAGGGGCTCGGAGTCTCCTTCTGCGCCACTGTCGGTAGCCATCAGCAGGCTGAGCTCTGAGCGCACGAAGTGGGGTTTGAGTCTGTTGGCGTGGAGAACCCGGAGGGGGTTCCGGGGGGACTCCAGGTCGATGAGATAGGTGACGGGACCCTTGCGATCAATCACCTTGAAGGGCCCGGTCCATTTGTCCTGCAAGGCACACGGTTCGATGGGGGACATCACCCATACCTGCTGACCCGGTTCAAACTCGATGGAGGAGGCCTGTTGATCGTACCACTTCTTCATGTCCTCTTGACTGGCCTCAAGATTGGCTTTGGCGATCTCCCTGAATTTCCGGGTCTGATTGCGGAGGGTCAGGAGGTACTTGTAGACGTCTGGAGGGGTTTTTAGGGGGGCCATTTCCCATTCCTCCTTCACTAGGCTGAGAGGCCCGCGAACGGGGTGTCCGTACAGGAGTTCGAAGGGGCTGAAGCCGAGGGACTTCTGGGGGACTTCTCGGTAGGCGAAGAGGAGGCACGGTAGTAGCACGTCCCACTGGCGGCGTAGGGGTTCTTCTAGCCCCATGATCATCCCCTTGAGAGTGCGGTTGAACCGCTCGACCAGTCCGTTTCCCTGGGGGTGATAGGGGGTTGTGAATCGGTAAGTGACCCCGCACTGCTGCCAGAGGGATTTCATATACTTTGAAATAAAGTTCGTACCGCTGTCGCTGACGACTTCCCGGGGGAAGCCCACTCGAGAAAAGATCCCCATTAAGGCTCGACCCACTACTGGGGCTATTATAGTACGAAGGGGGACCGCTTCAGGATAGCGGGTGGCGTGGTCCACCAGGACCAGGATGAAGCGATGCCCTTGGGCTGTTCGGGGGTCCAGGGGCCCCACAATGTCTATTCCCACCCTTTTGAACGGGGTGGTCACCACGGGGAATGGTTGTAGGGGTGCCTTGAGTTTGCGGCCGCTCTTCCCGCTGGCCTGGCAGGTCGGGCAGGACCGGCAGTGGTTGGAGACGTCATTTCTCATTTTGGGCCAAAAAAAGTGAGTCACCAGGCGGTGGTAGGTTTTGTCTTGCCCCAGGTGCCCAGCCAGGGGGACATCATGGGCCAAGTTCAACAGGAAGTCTCTAAAGTGGAGGGGCACCACCAGCACTCGACCGGCCCCCAGCTCTGCGATTCTCTGCTCGCTGTACAAGAGATCATTGTCCCAATAAACCCAGTGGGCCCCGGTGGTGTCTCCTTGGCCCTGGGCGAGCGCTTGCTGTCGCAGTCCCTCGAGGGAGGGACAGGTCTTTTGCTCCTGCCGGAATTGTTCTTGGGTGGGCCCCCATTCTTGACGCCACTGAGCCAGGTCGGGAAGTTCGGGGGGCTGTGCGGACCCCTCTGGGGTTGGTTCCGGGTGGTCGGTATGGATGGAGTCGTCTTCGGGAGCGATCGGGGGAGGAGGTGCTGACCATTCGGGTTCTTCCGGTCTAGGGATGGTGCGGGTGGCCATGGACCGGGTGGTCACGCACGCCCAGTCCGGGAGACCCAACATCCCCAGATGCTCTCTTCTTTCAACAGCTGCCCACGGGGAGCTCTCGAGATCGTTCCCCAGGAGGCAGTCCACGGGGGCATCGTCGCGGACAGTTACTTTTAGCATACCGGACACTCCTCCCCATTCGAAGGGGACGCAGGCCATCCGACACAGGCTCTCCGAATTGTCTGCCGATCGGACGGGGCAAAGAACGTTTGGCAGGATTTGTTCTGGGGTCACCAGGTGACAGCGGACGGCCGTCACACTGGCCCCGGTGTCACGCAGGGCTTCGGCCTTGCGCCCATTTATGCTCACCCATTGGCTGTACTTCTGAGTGTTGGCTGGCAGGGGAGTCCGCGGGACCATGTCTCTTCCCCCTAGGCAGGCCAGGGTCATGGCGGCAGGTTCCCACTCGAACTGCTCCGACTCGTATGCTTCAGTGTCTTCGGAGACTTGTTCTTCTCCTAGGACGGCGGCCGCCACCTGGCGGGGCCCGGGAGCCGGGTTCTTCGGGCAGGTCGGGTCACTGGCGTAGTGGCCGACTCGCTGGCATCGGTGACACGTAACGTTGGCTCGGAACCCCGGGCGCATCGGGGGGTTTCCCCGGCCGGCTGGGGGCGGGGTGGTGTTAGCGGGAGTGACCGGGACAGCTTCTCTGCCCCGGCCCGGTCCTCCTCCTCCTCCTCCTCGGGGACGATGATGACCTTGGTTGGATCTGTTCTGCTCATTCGGCCCACTCCGGGCCACTCGGGTGCTCTCCCACCGGTGCGCCTCGGTGGCGAGCTGCCGTGGTTCAGTCAATTTACTGTCGAGGAGGTGCT
This sequence comes from Lissotriton helveticus, assembly GCF_964261635.1. NCBI lineage: Eukaryota > Metazoa > Chordata > Amphibia > Caudata > Salamandridae > Lissotriton > Lissotriton helveticus. Next base: position 1,188,666,295 of record NC_136072.1, on the reverse strand, counting down.
GCCTGAGCTCGACGAAACAGTTGTTGGAGAGGTGCTCCCACACAATGAGATTGAAGAGTTGTTCGTAGGTGGTTACGTTGTTACCCTTGATCCACCCCTCGAAGGCTCGGCTGAAATAGTTTACGTACTCCAACCAAGTTGTACCTGGGATCCGGGTGCAGTTGCGGAACCTCTGGCAGTACATTTCGGGCGTAAGCCCATATCGGCTGAGGAGGGCGGCCTTCATGTGGTCATAGGACGTCATTTGATGGTCCGGAAGCTGCAGCAGGGCATCACGGCCCTCATTGACGAATCTTCCCCATAGCCCAGCTCCCCAGTCACTTCGAGCGATCCGGTGGGCCGTCATGGCGATCTCGTAGGCCTTGAACCACTGCTGTATGTCGTCGTTCCGGTGGTATTCTCGGACCACATCCTTGGGGATGTGGACCTTCTGTTCGGTAGTACCCGGGGAGCGCGGTGGCTCGGGCACCCCTAGGTTTGTGTTCAGTTTGCGTATTTCTATCTCTGCTAGTTTGCACTCGTGTTCGTATGCCAGTCTTTTTTCTTCGAGATCCCTCTGTCTCTGTTTTTCCTCTCGCTCTTCTCTGAGCCGTAAGTGTTCTAAGTTTATTTTCTGTTCCGCCAGCTTCAATTCTCCGTCTAATTTGAGCCGTGCCAAGTCTAGCTCGTGTAGTCTATTTTTTTCCCGCTCCTGGATCTCTTCTCGGGAGGGACCTGTTCTTCTTTCTTCCGTCAGGGTGGTGTTGACTTCCGGGGCTTCAAGGTCCCGGGGTGTGGCGGTATTCGTCTCTGTCCAGGCCTCTAGGGCGTTTTTGAAGTCTTCTTTTGTGCTTAGCCCGGTGGTAGCAATGCCTAAGTCCATGCAAAATTGTTTTAGCTCTCGGTGGCTGTATTCCTCCAGCTTTTCCATCTGGAACTTCTCTGCCGATCCGCTCTCTTTGGTCGTCATTGTGGTTTAGTCGTAGGGTGAGTTACTATCTGTACGGTACGCATTGGTTCGGATCGCGCCGCTGGCCACCAATGTTAGACGGGGACCTGGAGGGTCGGCCGAGCACAAGGGGAGAGGCCTCCGGTGAGGGCCGTCCCCAGCGATCGTACAGACAAGTAACTTCCCCCCCACAGATGGACACCACACGAAGATCAGATTAACACCTTTTATAGGCAGTTCTTGAAGTAAGGTAGTACGATACAATGAGATCAGGACACGATGATCCTCTCAATTCTAGTCTCTATTAGGGAAGGGGGTAGCGGGACAGTCTTGGTACCCGTAGGTACGGCGGTGGAACGGTGATAGCTCACAATCCTCGAGCTCGGTGTTCGGACGGGTCAGACCGCGGCAGCGCCAGCAGGTCCCGAAGAGGTCGTAGGTGGCAACGGGCCGCGGCAGCGCCAGCAGGTCCCAACGAGGATGAAGGTTACACGGGCCGCGGCAGCGCCAGCAGGTCCCACGAGGATGAAGGTTGCAACGGGCCGCGGCAGCGCCAGCAGGTCCCACGAGGATGAAGGTGACAACGGGCCGCGGCAGCGCCAGCAGGTCCCACGAGGATGAAGGTGACAACGGGCCGCAGCAGCGCCAGCAGGTCCCACGAGGATGAAGGTTGCAGAAGGCCGTGGCAGCGCCAGCAGGCAGGACAATAGTTCACAAGGCAGGGCTGCGGCAGCGCCAGCAGTCCGTCAAGGATGAGTTTGTCGCGGTGTCTCTCGACTCCAGGATACAACTGCCTTCCTGTTCTGGGGCTGCCTCAGTTATAGGTCTGGCGCTCTTTGATGTCCGGACCCTCGCTCTTGGAGGTCGGGAGGTCCGGGATGAGGGAGTCCAGACACCCAGCAGGGGGGTGGAGCCAGCGCCTGGGGAGGCTGGGGGTGATCGGCACCCGGCGAGAGAGAGCCATCGACACTTCTTACTCCCATTGACCTGCCAAGTGGTCCGTTCACCTCCTGGGTGGATGGTGGTGCCGGGATGTCGGGACCTGGCCAGGCCCGGGGTTGGGGTCGAGCTGAGGCCACGCGGCCTCGTGGCGCAGTGTCTAAGATGGCGGCTGGTCCGGGCAAGGGTGCTGACGGTGGCCCAGGCCAGGGACACAGGGATTCCCGGGAGCAGACGTCCCATGGGGGACGGGTTGGGGGTTGCTTCTGCGGGTAGTACCTGGAAGGCCGGTACCAGGGCCCTGTCATGCGGGGAGGGAGCAAGCCCTTCATGGGGCCTGTCCAACAACCTGTAGTGGAGGAGCCTTCCTTCAGCTGTACATACAGTTTGGGGAGGTCCTCTTTGAGGTGCACCTGCAGCGAGCGGAGTTCTCTTGTTGTGTAGTTCCTATAAACCTATATAGGATCTGCGCATTTAGACAACACAGACTGTAGGATTGGTGTCAGACTGATTCTAGACACCCCCCACTGGGTATGTTGGTCTGTATATCAGCCAGCTGACAGTGCTACTAGCACCCCCTCTTACCAAGGAGAGA